>NC_069662.1:96549989-96853020 GCF_027244095.1 Hemicordylus capensis | reverse complement strand
TTACTTTTAATCTTGTTGTAAACCGCCCAGAGACGTAAGTTTGGGGCGGTGTAAAAATATGATAAAATAAATAAATAAATAAATAATCAATCCCCCAGCACCATCTTTTGGAAATGGGCCTCAAGGTAGAAGCAGAAGTTAACCACCACCAACAGTGCCTCCCACACCCAACCTGGCCAGCCTATCCAAAAGCATTGGGTATAGGCTTTTAGGTTTGGCAGGGGGAGTTCAGTAAAATGCAGGGAGAACTCTTCTGGGAGTGAAGGCCCTAGCTGAGTAAAATTTAACTGGAGGAATCATAAAGTCATATTGGGAAGGTTTTTAAGGAGAAATGGAATAAAATGACAATTTCTAATAACGGGGCACAGGTTCCCCTTTATGCCTACTGATTTCCTTCAGTGAGGACAAATCAGGAACTTCAACCTTACTCTGTGGGCTCTGGTCTTGTAAAAATAAAGGAACAACAACAGTGAGTCAAAGGTGAGGTGGAGGTGTGGAGGCAAAGCCTCAAACAGGTGCTTAGAACAAATAATATTTATTGATTGTTTCACGTATGGTTGATGCATTTGGTGTCAGCTTTCCTCAAAGGCACTAGAAAATGATGAATTAAAACTGCATATATAAATACTAACTAATCAAAAATTAGACTAAGATCTTGTTTAAGGTCTAATTCATAGGAGCTATTGTTTTGTCCTGATTATTATGTATTATATTATTGTTGGCATATTGTGTTTTTAATCTTGTTTTAATCTTTGTATGTTCTCTGTATGGCCTATGGCTGTAATAATAAACTGATTGAATGAACTAATCAAAACATTTTTTAAAAAACACCCACTGAAGTAAATGTATGTAAGTATACTGGCTGACACCCAGACTAAGTTAGCAATAGCAATAGCAATAGCACTTACATTTATATACCGCTCTATAGCCGGAGCTCTCTAAGCGGTTTACAATGATTTAGCATATTGCCCCCAACATTCTGGGTACTCATTTTACCGACCTCGGAAGGATGGAAGGCTGAGTCAACCTTGAGCCCCTGGTCAGGATCGAACTTGTAACCTTCTGGTTACAGGGCGGCAGTTTTTTTTTACCACTGCGCCACCAGGGGCTCAACAATACTACTCAGGAGTCACTCTAAAGGATCAGTACCAATAGTTTGGATGTCAGTCAATGAAACCAGAAATTTATAACAAGCTACAAACTAAAGACCAAATTTATCAATGGTGTGCTTCAATAAATCATTAGTAAATTTGATCTTTAGTTTGCAGCTCATAGAGGTTAACAATAAGACTCTAAGGTCTCAGAGATGCCTATTTGTATATGTTGGCATATAGAAGCAGACACATTTTATGCCATTATGAGATCTCCACAATATGATTGTACTCAATTAACATTTTCAAGGTTTTTGGTTTTCATCCGGAAAGTTTAATCTTCTCCTTTCTCTTTAGGATAACCAGGGGTGTAACGAGGCTGGAGTGGGCCCAGAGACAAAATTTTAAGATGGGCCCCTCGCTGATACACACACACTCACTTCACATGTGACTTGCCTCTGGGGGGGCCCCTCGAGGCGTGGGGGCCCCCAGGCAGCTGCCTCCCCTTGCCTAATGGTAGTTACGCCCCTGAGGACAACTATCTATTGTACATCCTGGTCATCATTTTAAAATATAATGAATATAATTCACAGCAACTTAGGGTTGAATCAGTCAAAACTTTACCTATAGGATCCCCCTCGAACAAATAATTCAATGGGCTGGGAACCTGAAGTGATTACCAGCCCACTGAATATCCCATGGATATTAGCTGTGAAGTTATGTAAGAGATTGACACAAGAGACCAGCTTTATAAGAGACAAGCGCAAAATGTGATCTTCAGATAAGTAATATCTCCTGTGAATTACACATTTGTGGAGTCTCTTGGCAGCATCAAGAATATGGAAGGTCTGACACATTATAAGGCAAATGGGTGATGGAATCCAGCAAGTCTCTTCTTATGTTCTTATGGCAGCATTTCTTCTAGTGCAGGTGCTAAACTCAGGGCACCTACAAGTGAGCTGCCAGAATGCTAGATCACCCTGCTGCTAAAAATAAGGATACTTTACTGCACTGGAATATCAGCTCAAATCCATATTAGCTCAATTTGAAATATTAGCTTAATTTGCTGTCCTTTAATAATCCATGCTTTGCAAGATTCAGGATGCATATTCAGATTACAACACAATTTACTAAGGCAGTATTCCTACGCTCCTTGCTTTGAAATCAGTTCCACAGGAGGATTGTGTAGGTTCCTGAGTCGCAATCGGGGCATAATGGATGTAATCTTCAAGGAGAGGAAATGTTGACGCTGAAGGCATACATTGACTTGGACTGAAAATCATGTTCAAAGGATCATCCAAGTTTAGTGTTCCGCTGCCTTGGAGCCAGTAGCATCTGCTTCTTTCTCAAAAGGCTTCAGGACTAACCTTTGTATTTAGGCTTGCCACTTTCCTCTTTGCCATGGGACTTCTTCTTTGACATGGACTTGCTCTTTAATGGAAAATGCCCAGCATTCGCTGCTTGCAGTGACAGCATGCCAAGACCATTGCATAAAAAGTTGTGACACTTCTGTCCGGGGATAGGTTGCTTCTAATCATGATTATGAGCTCTGCTTCAAACACTCTTTTCCTGCTCCAGTGGCAATACTGTACTGTGATGGCACCGTGCCATAAGGCTGATTGCACAGTGCCCAACAGCTCTTAAAGAGAGTGGATTTATCTTGAATTAAGGGAAACTGTTTGAGCTGAAAGACACCTTTTCACTCTGTGTACTATCTGGAATGCCTCCCTGGAAAATGAACAAATAAGCCATATTTTTACTCCACCCTATATTTCTTCACATTTTGCGAATGAAGTGGATTTTTTTAAGTCCAGCAAATTTGCACACAGCTAGAATCTTTGCTGAAGTGGGAAAATAAATAAAAAAGCTAGGAAGGGGAACAACACTGAAAATAAAAACATATGTAATTTTTTAAAAAGACATCCCTGTAAGGATTGACAAAATAGACAAGAGCACTTAAGTCAGAAAATGGCATTTCAAAATCAGTGAGGTGGGCATGAGCACATTTGCATTAGCAAAAGAAATATATGGTTGAATATTGCATTTAAAATGACTGGTAAATCTGTTGTTGCTTTTTATTGCAATTTTTAAGTACTATTAATAGATTAAATTAGCAATGTTAGATTTCATCAAACACAATATATTGACTAATGAGATCAGAGCAATCTAAACAAGTTTCTTTCAGCACTGACATAATATTTACCTTTTTAAAATATACAAGATCTTCTATGTTAAGTTATTTAACCTGTCATAACTGCAAAATACTACAAGTGGAGCAGATGGAGGTATGTCACTTTGTGAGATTTTTTTAATCATACAGTAGATTGAAGTAATGGAATAGAGGCTAGGGTCTTTGAAGAGGGAGAAAAAATGTAAATAAATTATTCCATGTCCCTGAAAACATCCCTTGTACAATGTTTAATTTTCAGTAGATACAAATTTCAATGTCTTAACATTTTTCATCCACATCTTAGGGGCTAGAAACACATTTTTTAAAAGCTGTAGACATGATCAGCAAAGGATCAAGGTATCATTAGACACCTTGCAAGAAACCATATTTTGTGCTTTATAGCATGGCAGCTGCCATGCCATTAAATATTACCCCTGGGAGCAATCTGTGTAAGTGCCGCTTATCAATACATATTCAGATGGCTTGAGTGAACAAACAATTAATGAATTTTAAGCTTACTTAAAACCTTCTTGTCATGAAACATTTTTTCCAGATGGATTTCTCAAGAACAATGAACCACTGTTGGTCCCTTCATCATGACCAGGGCCCTCCTTTGTGCAAGGTGAGATAACTGGGAAATTGCTTCCCTCACTTGTCAGCTTCCTCTCGCTCCTCTCATTGATATATGCATTTCTCATGACTATCCTCGGCTTCTGTATGACAATCAAATGTACAAGATGACTGTGGGAGTTGAACACACTGGTGACTTGACAGTGTGAGGAGTTCAAAGATTACTATGCCTTCCCATTGACATTGAAGAAAACAGCTTCAGACATATAATTGACCTGTAGAGGGGATCTTGGGATAAAATTGAGAAAGGAGCAAAAGCTTATCCCAATCCAGCTAAAGTCCACTGGAAATAATAAAAGCCTGTTCTCACAATAGGAGTGAAAGAGTATCCGGTTGGAGCTTGTAAAAATAAGAAGCTCATGACAGCACTTAAGAGCAAGGCAGAACTATATCTATTGTTGCTGAGTAAGTGGTTTCCATGATAGGAAATTCTATGAATTTCAAGCAGGCTAACCAGTTCTGGAAGACAAGCCTAGAGTAACGTGCTTCATCCATCAAAACCTCAATTACATCCCGACATCCAACAGGGGCTGTGTTTTTATGTACTGGCTAAAGTTGGCTGCTTGTCAGTTTTATGTCTTATGTGTCAGAAGGTTGGTTTGTTTGTTTTCCAGTAGGCTTGTCATGTTTTATAACAGTTGGACAGTGAAAAAATATATTTCCATAGCTGTCAGGGAGAGGGACATCGGCAGCTAGAGGCCATATTGATATCCCCACCGTATTCCTTGAGAGAACCAAAAAGAGACGTTTAAGTGGAAAGAGTTGTCCAGGATGGAACTTGGGGCTCATTGTAGTGAAACAATGAGCCCTTTCTCATGAGCAGTGAGAAAGGGCAAGAGGGCTAGCAGTGGGAGGGGGGAGCCTTAAAAAGCTTACCTCCCCGCAGACGATCTGGTCCTTTCCTTTGGGCGAGCAGATCACCCACCCAAACAATTACTGGCTGCTGCCGGTAGCCCCAAGGGTCGGGGTACCAGACACATTGCCCCTCCCCCTGGAGCTCCCATAATGCACTGCACTGCACTGCACTTTGGATTATGGGGATTCCCCCTCCCTGTCCTGAAGTCGGCCAGGGCTGGAAGACAATCGGTAAAATGGGGTGAGGAGACTTCTTGCTCTCCTAACCTCACTTTGGAAGGTGGCTCCGTAGGCAGGTTTGCTGGTGCAGCACCACTGGGATCAAGCCTGATCCCAGTGGCAGACATGTGTGCAGAACTGGGCTGGGCTTCCTTCACCCAGTTTTGCAAACATGTTTGAATAGCTTCAATGTTTTCCACCCTGTGATGCAAATCCTATCCTAATTTTTTTGTCTGAAGTGTTCCAAAATTGAACCAGTTCAGGTCGTGGCTACAGCAGAGGTAAGACAAGACCCTCCAAGAAAGCCCTGAGATAAGGCTGCTGCAGTGCCTGGGGGGAAAAAGAGCATCAGGTAGCTTTACATAAACAAGATGATAAGAGTTCTGAAGTAATGATCCTCTTTGTACATATGAAAGTCTGTGTACTCTGGTGAGTGTTTTGACAACCAGGTGTAATTAATATTTTGGATGACGCATCAGAGCATTTCAAACAATGTACACTAAAATCACTTTAGCTCCCCCCCCCCCCGCCTTGCAAACTTCATCTGTCCTCAGTGGCCTCATGTGATTTACAGGAGAAGAAGTTATTGGACTCACATATTCAGTATTGGTGATAAGGACAGTCAACCACTTTGGAACGTAATAAGATCAATGTTTGTCTCTGGAAGCCTGTCAGGTTATGAAAACAGGTTTCACAGAAATAGCATTTTTGTGAATGAGAAGCTTTAAAACTGTGCCAGAATGACAGGATCAAGGCCTTAGTGTGGTATTGTCTGGCCTTGTTTGTTTTAGGGCCTCAGCTGCACCTGTTTCCCATAACACGTTGCAGTCTGATAGGCTGCCTTGAATTATTTTATAAGTCTAGTGGGAAATCAAGGCAGGCTTTGCATCCATCCCAACCTTTCAAGCTGGCTTTAACCTCCAGGCTGCTCTTGTTTGCCTGTCTCTCCATGCCCCTTGGAACTCCATCTGTCTGCCTGCCTCATCTGTCGCTCTGACCTGCTGATATGCTTCACCTCCCAATTTGGAGAGCAGGCATCATGTTCACTTGATAGCAGCCAGGAGTGCCAGGAGTATCACATGCTAACTGAGCAAAGAGGCACCTTTTAAAAGTGGTGATTCTCTTTATTGAGCAGGGGGAGAGCAACTGACCCAATCCATCCCCAGCATAGCATCCCCTCCAGTAGTGGCTGCTGTTGTCTGTCTTATGTTTGTTTGTTTGTTTGTTTGTTTGAGATTGTGAGCCCTTTGGGGACAGGGAGCCATTTTAACTATTTATTTCTATCTATGTAAACCGCTTTGGGAACTTTTGTTGAAAAGTGTCATGTAAATATTCTTCATATTTGTATTCCTATACTTGAATCAGTTAGCCGGAGCTCCTGGATTTTATTTTTCAAAGACCATTAGGTGTACCATGGCATGGAGACTTGACTTGGGCTCAGTTGCACTGACCAGCTGGCCTATGGCCCTGGAGCTAAGTCCTGCCAGCATGTACAGAGGACCTGCTTTCTGTCATTTTCTCAGGGTCACCTCCACAGACTTTTGCTAAAATTAGTAGATTATCTAAATGAGCATCAACTCTTGTGGTGGAGGTGGCTAGCATGTCACCATACCATACTTTTTGCTGGTAGTGAAGATACTACTTGCACTAGAGATGTGCAAATCAATTTGGAGAAAATCTATTCAAACTCAAATTGGGCCAATTCAAGTGATTCAAACTTAAATAGAACCACCCACAGAATAATCAACCCTGATTCGAGCTCAAATTGATTTGAGTTATTCAAGCAGCATTCTGGTAGGCTTTCTCCTCTTGTTGATTCGTTTTCTGGCTCTGGCTTCCAATTGGCTTGAGATCTCTTTGCTTCTTGGTAGGCTTGTTATAATACATATCAAGTGTTATGGGCAATTATGCCCCCATTAGCTGGGTGGAGGAAGGAGGGAGGGAGAACAAAAAAGGATGGAATTTCAAAGGGCCTGGGGCGGGGAGACAGAGAGAGCCCTTAGTGTGCCCTTGAAGAGGATATAGCAGGAGAGGAGGATGGAAGGAATCAAGAAGGTATGATTTTGTGGTTTTCTTTTTCAGCACTGAGTATAATATGCTGTGCTATTGCAGCTATATTTTTAACTATCTGGTTTTTCTGGATCTCAGATTGACAAATGCATAACTTGGGTGCCTGCCTGCCTGCCTTGAATTGTGATTTGGTCTGTTCGTGAGCTGGTATTGGGGTGAGAAATGGACAGTGGCAGCTCAGTGTGTGTGTGTGTGATATTTCTTGGTGATTGCTGTGATAAGTTGTATGTCTTCTGGCCTTGAAACTAATTTGTGTTTCACTCACTGCTCTGGTCTGCTCTGTAATCTGCATTCTGAATTGCAAGGTGTACTTAGTCAAAATGTGGCTGAAAACATTGTTCTAGTTGAGCTTATAGCTATGCTTGCTGGCTGCTAAGGGTGCTGCTGTGGCAGCTGTTGCAATGCTGGAAAATAAGAACGGAGTCATAATTGTGTGTGTGAAAGCAACTTGTGCCAATGATGTTTTTGCAGTGTAGGCACTGTGGCTGGTCAGTGAAATTTTTTGGCCATTTTTGTACTGTGCGTTTGACAAAATGTGGTGTTCTGTGTTGGGAAGGACCGTGTGCTGCTTCTGTTCTGCAATGTTTTTCAAGGCAGGGTTGCAAAAGTTGTGCACTGCACTCTGCTTATTTCAGCCATAGGGGAAAATGGGGAACTTGAAATACTCCATTGTTCCCCATGGGTAGGTCCTAGGGACACTAAAGTGGGTTGGGTGGTTTGGCATGATGGGTGCTACCTACTACCCAAGGGTAGCAGGATATGATGGGTGCTACCTACAACCCAACCCACAAAAGAAATGGGCAAGAAGGCGATTAAAAACAAAACAAAACTACTTTCCCCCAAACCACCTTAGGATCCTATGGGGGGATTGGGAGAAAGGTTTAAAAAGTTGCCCATTTCTTTTGTGGGTTGGATAGTAGGTAGCACCCATCACATCCTGCTACACAGCCCACTTTGGTGCCCCTAGGACCTACCCATTGGAAACAATGGGGTGATTTGAGTTCCCTATTGCTCCCTATGGCTGAATCCCTCAAATCCCTCAAATCAATTCAAGTTGACTTGCTGAAGCAACTGGCATTGGCCGCTATTTCGATGGATCAATTTGAGTATTTTGTGAAAATTCAATTTGAACTCGAATCGAATATCAAAATTTGATTCATGCACATCTCTAACTTGAAGCAAGGTTTGGCCTCTCTGCCAGCTTTTAAAAGGGTTTTAAAAATCAGGCATTGGTGCAGGATCATTTTGTTTTTAATTGTTTACTTAGGTTTTAAGTGTTGATTTAAAAAATTTTGGAAACTGCCAAAAATTGGCTGTTGAGTGGCTTGTATAAAAATGTAATGAATAAATAGTGTTTGTACGCCATGCCATGCAGTTGAGCCAGTGTCTTAGACTAGGACTGTACAGTCTTAGACTAGGACTGCAGAGAGCTGGGTTCAAATTACCCCTCAGCCATGAAGTTTGTCTACTTACTCACTCATAGCCTAACCAGCCTCACAAAGAGTGTTCTCACAATCAGCCCAACCCAGGCTAGGGCAGCCAAGCCTGGGTTAGGCTCCTTGTGTGGAGTGCTGGAATTGCTCCCAATCCCAGTGCTCTCACTCTACCTGACCTTGCATTTTGCCCTGACTCTTAGCCGAGGTTAAGGACGTGAACACGCCCTTAACCCCAGCAGGGATTGTGTGTTTGCTTGAGCTGCCCGCAGCCCGAACATACACAGACACGGGCACCTAGAGTGCCCATCTCACTGAGGTATCTCCCAAGGTACCATGCTCATCATGTGGTGCAGAGGCTGGGAAAACTAGTCAGGGCCTCCAGTTATCCACACTGCTCCATGCAGTGCAGATCATCTGGGAGCACTGTGGCATGCTGAAGATTGTACAGGCATCTGGGGAACAGTACATGAAACCCTGCTTTCACCCCACCCTGGTGGGGAGCATGTGCATAGCCTTACAGTGTTGTTGTGGGACTAAAGGGAGAGATCACATGTGCCACCCTGAACTTTTTGCAGCAAAGGTGAGGCAAAAAATGTACTAAATAATAAAATATATTTGCCATAGCAACTTTCAGTAGCTCACAAGTAGGAGAGGGAAGTTTCTCCGTCTTTGGGACATACAGTGAAGCCTTGTTTCTAAACTTTATTTCACAAACCATTATAGAAGTAGCAAAATTAACTTTAGTTGTTGTTAAGTTGTATTGTCCCTTTCACACTTGACAACTGATAAATAAGAGTTATAAATCAAATTATGACAGCATAGCTGCATAAAGAGTTTAGAATCATAAGATCTCTAACTGGAATATATTTTCATAGGCCACGGTCGGTGTGATATTCCATGATCTATACAATTTTAAAACCTAATTAAAGACTGGGGTGAAGTATCATTTGCTTTGCATGCTGCTCACACAGTTTGAAAACCACAAAGCGATTAAGAAGCTTCCTGGGGTCCTCAGGTGTAACACCACTAAAAGGTCAATGTTTCGTTTAAAAAAACCTAATGGATAGGGTGAGTGTTCAGGAGGCGAATCCTGTAGTCATTATTATGTCCTTTTGCCAAATGAATCCCACTGTTAAGCATGCAAGTGTTTAAAGTAACTATGCATTTTTAATCAGACCACCATGCAAAATCCAAGGCCACTTTGTGAAATGTCACGCTCAGCTTTTTAATTCTTTTTTCCCAAACATCCTCATGAAAACTGGAACATGCATATGAATGCAAACATATGAGTTGCCAGAAGACCTTTCTAACATGAGGGGCTGCAGTTCTGTGCCCAGTTATATACACGCTGGGCAGGCACAGCTCGAGGTGGAGTGCCGCTTGAAGCAAAGTGAGCATCCTCGCCTCATTGGCCCCACCCTCTTTGTCAGCTGGGCACTGATGCTGCCCCAACCCCGCATGACTAGTCATGTCCCCAGCCACCCGATGCATTGCTGGCATTCAGCACTGTTCTCCAGCTGGCATTAAGCATCGCCAGCTGATCTGTCTTTCTGTTCTTCAGCAAATGTTGTTTATGATTTGTTTCTTCCATTTTTGAAGCAGACAAAGCACAGAGTTTGTTGCTAGAGAAAAGCAGTGAGCATCCCAGCAGCCAGTCTTCCTCGTACATGCACGCACTCTCTCTCCTCCTACAAGGTTACTGAAGGACAGAGAAATGGAATAGCCAGCAGTGCTTAATGCTGGCTGCAGAACAGGGCTGAACACTGCCAGGAAGAAGAGAGGTGGTGACCAGCGCTGTGCTTCCATAAGTTGGGTAGGGCCTGGAGAGAAGTGTTGAAATGGGGATAGCTGGGCAGTTCTGGCAGCAGGGAGGTGAGGCGGAGACCTCTCAGTCACTGCCCCTGATGCAGTCACCATCTCCACCCCACCCTTCCTCATTAGATAGCCACCCCTCCTGATCAGCGGACTAGCAACATTAGTCTAGCTGTTGTGAGACCAAGCGGCAGGGTCATATGTGCCACCCTGAACTCCTTGGAGGAGTGGTGGGATCAAAGTATTTAATTATTTATTGTTTTGCAGGTTTATACATTGCCTCAGACGCACATCTTCAGATGGTTTGCAGAATAAAAACACTAAATTAAATGGTGGGATTGAAATTAATGGGACTTCCGTGATGACTGATTTGTCTCATTGATTCCAGGGTGCTTAGTTATGACTGACTAGTGTGGATGCTGCCCACTGTTTCCCTAATTTATTTATGTATTTTTACATTTTATATCCCACTCTTCCTCCAAGGAGCCCAGAGCGGTGTACTACATACTTAGGTTTCTCCTCACAACAACCCTGTGAAGTAGGTTAGGCTGAGAGAAAAGTGACTGGCCCAGAGTCACCCAGCAAGTATCATGGCTGAATGGGGATCTGAACCCGGGTCTCCCCGGTCCTAGTCCAGCATTCTAGCCACTACACCACACTGGCTCAATTAGGTAGGTAACCTCTTTTGGGTACAATTTTAAGATTCTGGTCATAACATAGAGAACCCTGCATGGCTTGGGTCCAATACCCCTCAGAGACCGCCTCCTACCTTATGTCCCATTCGATCACATCCCTGAGAGATGGTGTTATAAAATGGGGGGCAGCATGCAACATACCTGTGAACTTAAATTATTCACTCATATACAACACTTCCTTTTCTTCCTGTGAGCATGTCAAAAGAGGCATCCCACTAGAGCAGATTAAAACCCCCAAACCTAAAATGGCTTTTAGCAGATTTTAGGTGATTATTGATTTTGCTATTGAAGTAGAAAGAGTAGTTACCATAGCAACAAGCTCAGGACCCAGTATGTACTGCATGCTCTGAAAGGCTTGGTCCTCTTCTTCTTCTTTTTTGGAAGACATCTGCAATCAGCCTCAAAGCATGGCTGGGGACAATAAAAACACTGGGTTTTTTTCCTCTGGCCATTGACTGCGGCCCAGTCCACATATGCTACTCATATCTGATATAAAATTGTGGTGTAATTTAAGAATTTAAACTCATTCCATATATGGCTGCAGAGAATCAGTTCTGATAAAAATGCACATTACTCTTTATGTTTTCAGGTTTTCATACAGAGAAAAGAAACAGAGAGGAGAAGGTTTAAGTCACTAACAAGCTGTCAAGGACAGGACTAGAAAAATATCTGAAAGCTCATTTTAGAATTCAAGAAGGCACAAAGCTCCCTGTAGAGGTCTCTTGTTCTGGCTCAGCAATGCTTATATAAACCTACCACATACAGATTAGTCTTTGCTGGAGCTGCTGTTCAGAAAAATTCTTCTATGAGTCAAACTCAAAACGAGATACATCCAAATCACAAAATTAAATTGGTACTAAATCTATCATAGCTACTCCCATGGAGTCTAGGAACTGTAATTTAGTGAGTCCTGAGAATTCTCTAATAGTCATCCCCAGAAGAACTACTTCTCCCTGGGTTTCTTGAGTTAACCATGACAGTTATTTCATCATTGCATGATGAACATGTTAATGTGAACTCACCCTGTTTGTGAACAGCCAACAATCCTTAAGCAAGCCCAAATGGGCTTGCTTAAGGAGTTCTGATCAGCTAAGACTACTACTGCAATGATTAAGAGTTGTACGAAATAGTGTTACTGAGCTGTGGAAAATATCCTGGAGGCGAGAAACAAATAATATTAACCCCTGCTAATTGGGCACAGAAGTACCTTTTCAAGTGGTGGATCTCATATTTAACAAGGGGAGAGGAACTGTCCCTCTTCTACCCAGCACAGCATCCCTCCCAGTAACTATTGGTGGTGTCTCTCGTGTTTCTTAGCCCTTTTGGGACAGGGGACCATTATCTTTTTCCTTTTGTTATGTGAATTGCATTGAGAACTTCTGAAAACTTGCATTGTGAATTGCACTGAGAACTTGTTGAAAAGCAGTATATAATTGTTTTCATAATAACAATACTAGGAAACGGTGGTATAGTGCTCTTCCTTTCCCCCTGTTTTTCTTACTCCTTTTTCCTATTTGTTTTTTCAAATACTTTCATAGGTGCGTATCTGGGGATTCTTTGTTTTCAAGCATTACATGATTATAAGGCCAGATTTTTGAAGTCGCCATTATGCAGAAATATAGGGGAACATAAGAAAGGCATAGAACATGTATGGCCTCATGAGTAAAAATCAACGGCATGGCACATTGGCTCATCTTATATGTTATGGAATGCCACATCCACATCACCGCCAACATGCCATATCTGAAGTATAGCTTTATCTCCACCAAGAGGCCTGTAATGTGCTAAAAAGAGTAATGCTACAGGCCACACTGGAAAATGCTGTGACATGTTTGCCTACTGATAAGTTTATCAGCAGCCTTCTGATACTGATTGTGGAAGTATCAAAAGTCGAGTGGAACAAATGGTTTCTAAATGTATTTTCATAGTCAAATGAGAACCATAAAAACCAGTGTGAATGAATCTTGCCAAATGAGTTTCTTTTTGGCCCCAAAACAAAGAGACATTTTCAAGATAAGAAGTATTAACCTAGAGGAATTTTATGCAGCAAAACTTTTGGCAGGCATGGGAAAGGGGAGACATGCTATTCAGTGTATAGTGTTTAGGGATTAGATCTACAAAGTGCTTTATTCCACTTAGTAGGTAGTTTCCAGTCCCTATACATTACAATGAAGTAGCAGGAGTTGATAGAAATTTGCAGAATTTTGATATATTGTTTTGGTAGCCTTTTAAAAATCCAGATTCAGAGAAAGAAAAGTTATAAGTAAAGCCATTATAATGTTATTGCTTGGAGCAGCATTGGCCAACAATGCCATAAAGCAATTTTATGGTGGCCCTGCCAAACTCTGGTGGTCCTGCCAAAGTTTAATTATGGTGAAGTAAACATTCTATCCATTATTTCACATACTGTGAAAATAATATTATTTTTAAAAGTTGTCCATCTGAAGGAGAATCCAAATATTAATATCACTGCTCTCTTTGGGTTTGTTTTTTTAATGTAATGCCCCATACCTGAGTGCATGTACTTTATAACTGTGAGCTCAGGCTGTTATGTGGTGCTAATTTTATGATAAATCCTAATCATACATGAAGGAGGTTGGATAGTGCAACAAAATACACTTCTGGTTCCTGGACCATTGCCTGGACAATAAAGAGTTCCCCTCTAAGAATACAGAAGTCAGCCTTCTCTTAGCTAAAGAACTGCAGCACAGGGTACATATATGTAAAAAGTGGGAAGTTTCTATGCAAGTAGAAACAGGAAATTAAAGGCCAGTTAGCTTCTGTGGTGGGTAATTTGATGGAAAGCATACTTAAGGACAAACTTGTTAAACATATAGGAAAAACAGGCCTTGTTGAAGGAGAATCAGCATGGCTTCTGCAAATCTTGCCTCATTAACCTTTTGGAGTTCTTTGAGAGTGTCAACAGGCATGTGGACAACGGTGATCCTGTTGACATAGTACACTTGGACTTCCAAAAAGCTTTTGACAAAGTTCCCCACCAAAGGTTTTTGAGTAAACTTAGCATTCATGGGATAAGGGGACAGGTTCATGTGTGGATAGGTAACTGGTTGGAGGACAGGAAACAGAGGGTAGGAATAAATTTACAGTTTTCAAAATGGAGTGAAGTAAGAAGTAGGGTCCCCCAAAGAGCTGTACTGGGACCAGTGCTCTTTAAATTATTCATAAATAATCTAGAAGTTGAGATAAACAGTGAAGTGACCAAATCGGCAGATGACACTAAACTGTTTAGGTAGTGAAATCCACAATAGATTGTGAAGAGCTCCAAAAGGATCTCTCCAAACTGGGGGAGTGGGTGACAAAATGGCAAATACAGTTCAATGTAAGCAAGTGTAAAGTGATGCATACTGGAGCAAACAACCCCAACTTCACATATACACTGATGGGGTCTGAGCTGTCAGTGACTGACCAGGAGAGAGATCTTGGGGTTGTAGTGGACAGCTCATTAAAAGTGTCGACTCAGTGAATGGCAACTGTCAAAACGGTAAATTACATGCTAGAGACCATTAGGAAGAGGACTGGGGGTGAAATGCTAATATTCTAATGCCCTTACACAAATCTATGGTGCGGTCACATTTGGAGTACTGCATGCAGTTCTGGTCATCATATCTTAAGGACATTGTTGAACTGGAAAAGGTGCAGAAGAGGGCAACCGAGATGATCAGGAGCCTGGAGCACCTTCCTTATGATGCAAGGCTACAGCATCTGGGGCTTTTTCGTTTGGAAAAGAGGTGACTATGGGGAGACATGAACAAGAACAGCTCTGCTAGATCAGGCCCAAGGCCTATCTAGTCCAGCATCCTGTTTCACATAGTGGTCCACCAAATGTCTCCAAGAAGTCCACAGTTAGGGGCTTGCCCTATCTCCTGCTTTTGCTCCCCTGCAACTGGTATTTAGCACCATCTTGCCTCTGAGGCTGGAAGTGGCTTATAGCCACCAGACCTGTCCTCCATGACATTGTCTAAGCTCCTTTTAAAGTCATCCAAGCTAGTGACCATCTACATCCAGTAGCAGAGAACTCCATAGGTTAATTATGTGCTGATAGACGTGTATAAAATTATGCATGGAGTGAAGAGAGTGAACAGAGAGAAATTTTTCTCCCTCTCTCACAACATTAGAATACTAGACCTGGTCATCCCATGAAACTGAAGGCCAGGAATTTTAGGACCAACAAAAGACAGTACTTGCCACAGGATGGGGTGATGGCTACTAACTTGAATGGCTTTAAAAGAAGCTTATCAATGGCTACCAGTCTGGTGGCTATAGGCCACCTCCAGCCTCAGAGGCAAAATGCCTCTAAATTCTAGTTGCAGGGGAGCAACAACAAGGGAGAGGGCATGCCCTCACCTCTTGCCTGTGGGTTTTTCAGAGGCATCTGGTGGGCCACTGTATGAAACTGGACGCTGGACAGGATGGGCCTTGGGCTTGATCTAGCAGGACAGTTCTTATGTTCTTATATAGCAAGTGCAGCAATTTAATTCTAACAAACTAAGCCAGTTCAGAAAATGAGAAGTTAATGGGGGCAACTGAGTCATAAGACAGTCTAAAATGAAGATCAATAATATGAGCCAAGGCACGAGTTCTAGCTGATCAAATCAGAGGTAACAATAAATAAAAGAGCCATGTTGTCCGAGTAGGGGATAAACAGAAGTACAACAAGCAAAATGCCACTTTGATATTAGGAAACTTCTTTTCTAGTTAACACCCTCTCATATGGAATATTTTTTATTGTGAGCCATCCAGGGCCTTTTTGTATGGGGCGGTATATAAATGTACTAACTAAATATGCAGAATTACTTCTACTTGCATATGAGACTGTTTGGATCCTGACTTCTCTGAATATTGAAACTGGATTTCCTTAAAGCAATGGTTTGTAGCCAGCAATTCTCTGCTTCCAGAGGAAAGGAACCTTTGGATACAACCCACTAATTGGAGGGGATGTTAATCAGGATCATGCCTGGTTATACTAAAGATAAGTAATTTCTGGCTTTTCTTCTAATGAAACATTCATCCATCGCTACTTTTAAGATACAACCTATTTCCTGAAATCAGAACAGATGCACAATTAGTATAGTTCAGTAGAAATTCATTAATTAAGTAAGGTATTTGGTCCCCCCCCCCCCCCCGCCGCCAAGAGCTGGTTTCTTTTCTTAAACTGAATACAGTCTTCTGTTGGCTAGTGTCATGGAAACAAAGCTGTAGAAAACAGACATCCATTCACGACATTGTTATAAATCTGATACAGGAGCTTTTATGTGGCTAATACAGAGGAGGCTCCTCATTTGGGGCAGAGGGGTCATTGCCCTCCTTCTTGCCAGCACCACATTCTTGCCCACCATTCTCTCACCAGACATACTTCTTCCTCTCTGTCTCTTTTGTTTTAATGTTGCCCTTGCATTTCCACTGCTTGCCAGTAGATGGTTCTGGCTCTTGGTCCTTTTTCTAATTCCTTTGTAAAACCATTTCCACTCTCCCAGACTGTTCACTAGATCTCTTGCCCGCAAACAAACTAATTACCACACTAAGTCACTTGCCAAATTGGGTATTTAGTGCCTCAGCACCAATCAAGATATGCCTTTCTCTTCTTTTTTTTAATCCTAAAGGTAGGAGGGGCTAGCCCTGCTCCCAACCAATCAGAACTCACAATAGCTTACAGGCACCTATTTTGACCAATAGCCAGCAAACAAGGCCAGCCCAGTCCTCTCAATTCTCAGGATTTTTCAAGGCAGACTGAGCAGGCTCTTTGGAGATTTTTGTGCAAAATGGAAGTACCTAGTCTGCAAGCAAATATAGTTCAGAACAGGTAGGGACCCT
Organism: Hemicordylus capensis; assembly: GCF_027244095.1. Classification (NCBI taxonomy): domain Eukaryota; kingdom Metazoa; phylum Chordata; class Lepidosauria; order Squamata; family Cordylidae; genus Hemicordylus; species Hemicordylus capensis. Next base: position 96,836,210 of record NC_069662.1, on the reverse strand, counting down.
TGCTATTTTTCTTCAGCCTCCTCTTCTCCAGAGAGGAGCACCCCAACCAAGCCCTCAGAAGGCATTGGATTTCTTCAGCATTTCCTGGGAGATCTTTTCCTTTCCTTTAAAAAAAAGGCCACTAGCAAATCTTGGTAATATTCAGCAAAGCAGGGATATGCTGGACTAGCACTTCCTCTGAGTAGTTGTTCTTTTACTAACAAGCAAACAGCACACGCACACACCCTTTTTCTGGGAATTTAAGCAAAGCCTGTTGTTAGCTCCCTTATCTTTTTCTTACTTTCTTTCCTCTCTTGAGGGTGAAAGAGAAGGAGTGAGTTGTGGCTTTCAAATAAAACAAGGCATTTTAACTGAAATTACTAATTGGACAACTTCAGACTTCTCCTCTTTGAAATGTGTGTCTTTAATGCAGAAATGTGTGTGTTTTTAAAAAAAGAATTCTAGATTATTTCCTTCTATTTACGGGCGTACTAATGGGCACAGCTTGGAAACCAGGCCAGTCCAAAACAGTCAGGTAGATCCACAACTTGATAGTCCTTTTGCCAGGTTTTGTTTGGCAGGTTGGTGTTTTATATGGCTTGATTTTCAAATCTGATAAAGGATCCCCTCAAGTAAATGTTGCCTAGAATTACAGCCATTTCTAAAGAAATCATTGGGACTTACTCCCAAGTAACTGCTGTGTGCATAGGATTTCAGGCTGAGGACATATCCCAGAAATGTGAGAAAGGGAAAAGTAAGGCCTGCTTAAAAAATGGAGCTGGGGGGAGGTATGTGCATATTTGTGAGAAGGAAACTAGCGGGCTCTGAGTGTGGTCAAATATGTTGTGGTATTTTTAAGCGGTGTGAAATGTGTGTGTGTGTGCAGGTGCTACCTGTAAATAGGTACTCAAGATTCCAAACATCCCACCACCACCACCACCACCTTCAGTTGATCTTCTTAGCCTAGTACTGCATGGGGTGAGGAGAAGAGGGCTGAGACTGCAAGGAGGGGGAGAAATGGAGGCAATCCTGATAGAAGAAGGGATGGAAAAACTGAGGGGGGGGGAAACTGAGGGAAAGGGGGGGAAAAACTGAGGGAAAGAAGCAGCATGGGGACTTTAGCGAGAGGGGGTGTTGCTATTTTCCACACTGACACCTACAATTAACCAGTCTAACGGCATAATTCCTTTACTCACGGCCAACTAGGGATGTGCACGAGCCAGTTTGGCACCTCTGGGAAGCGCCGAACTGGCTCGTGCGGCAACGTTTGAATGAGTCTGGCGGGGCGGGGAGCAGTTCCCTTAAAAAGCAGGTAAGCAGCTCCTTACCTGCTTGTCCGCCGCCCACTCTCCCAAAGGACACACGTGGCTGCAGCGCTGTTCCCTGCAGCCTCAGTGCGCACCGGCCATGCGCGTGCCAGTGCAGCGTAGAGGCTGCAGGTAACAGCGTCACAGCCATGTGCAGCCTTTGGAACGCGAGTGCCGCAACTGGAAAAGCAGCAGGGTGGCTGATGAGCAGGTAAGGAGCTGCTTACCTGCTTTTTAAGGGAACTGCTCCCCCCCCCACTCCTGCTGGTGGCTGCCCGAGCTGTTCGTGCACATCCCCACAGCCAACCAAGGGGCAGATTTAGCACCAAATAGCCAGCTGCCAAATGCTAGTTTGAATAATGGAGATTTTGGTAAACAACTTTACAGATTGGAGAAAGCCATGGGCTGGTGATTACCCTTCCACATCTCTTTAACTTAGGGTTGGAACTACCTTTTATTAGCCCTGCCTATCGTTACTCCTGGCTCCCTCCCCTCTCCCCCCCCCCACCCCATCCTAAGAGGCATCAGCTGCCACTGGGCTAATATAAATGCTTTGTCTAGGAATATAATGGCTGTAATGTTTACAGCAGAAGAGCTGTAGAGGAGAGCTTTATTTTTAATTTCATTGATGAATAAAAGCAGTGCCCTTGGCATCATGTACAAAGCTATGTCAGCTACGCAAAATCTTTTCATTGGAGTGTCCATAGATTTGCTCATCTTTCCTTAGAGCCAGATCCATTTTCCATGTATCCTTAGTTTCATTCTACTGTATATTCCACTGTGAAAAGTGGAAGAAATTAAACAGAAGCTCCATCAAGTTGTTGCAAAAAATTCAGAGAGATTAAAAAAACTAATCTGGTTTATATTTGTGTTATATCATAAAGAGCATTACAGGCAAGATTTTCACCAAAATATAACCAGAAAGTTGTGCCTCAAAAAAAGGAGAGGAAGTTCACGAATGTATTTGAACACAATGCTTCCCAGTATGATCCACACTTACAGTGAAAAATAATAATATCCTTAGAATTTCATTCAGTCACCTATGGCTGCAGCCATTATACCATGACCATTTTGGTTCTTTGAAGGTGAACAATGTCACTGTTACTTTTTTATTGGGGTGGGAGAACTAGAAATGATCTTTGGAATTGTATGCCAGTACCTCAGGGGCTTTTCCTCCCTTCCTAGGTATCTCCCTGCTTTTTTTCTCCACATCCTGTGGTGACATTATCAGTTTCTCTCTCCATTTCCCTCTTCATTTTGTTCCATTGAAATCAGTTGGAGCTGCTGCCATCTAATGGTCATAGCACTGATGCATGCAGGAAAGACCCAGTTCTCTTTTGTGTGGAAGACAATGTTCCAAGCTTTGCAGTGGAGACCCATTGTGTGCCCTCAAGATATCTCCCTTTCTAGAGAAGATCAGGACGTTTCTTCATCCTAGGACTTTAGATTGTGTTCATTTAGCATCCTCAAGCACTACCACTCTCCAGATTTCTCCTTCCCATTGCAACTCCTCAGAATACATCAGAGGCCTCTCAGGAAAGCCCCAACTGGAAGGCACACAGGACTGCAATGAGAAAGCAAGCCTCCAAAGCACATATGTAAGCAGCACCCAACACAATTTGGATTCCACCCATTTGTTTAGAGGTAGAAGAAAGGGGTGAACCAGAAATCTTTTAAAAAAAAAAACATTTTTATATCCCGCTCTTCCTCCACAGAGCCCAGAGCAATGTACTACATACTTAGGTTTCTCCTCACAACAACCCTGTGAAGTAGGTTAGGCTGAGAGAGAAGTGACAGGCCCAGAGTCACCCAGCAAGTATCATGGCTGAATGGGGATTTGAACTCGGGTCTCCTCGGTTCTAGTCCAGCAATCTAACCACTACACCACGCTGGCTCTCTTTGTCTCTTTGTGATTTTAGCTGAAGGACTTCCACAGCCTCTGATTTTGGTGCAAAGAGCAGAGATCCAAATATTATCAGATTTCCTGATGCCTTTTTCTTTTCTTCAAAGTATCAAGGAAGTGGCATAACCAGGTTTCCAATTCCGGTTTGTAGGCCAAGTGCAACTCAGTTTGCTGGTTTGACAAAATATCCATCTGTGGTTTGCCCATAAACCAGGAAGAGCCATAGCATGGGAGGGGCGGGAAAGAAGCATGTGAATCTGAGGATGACTCATTAATGTAATGCCAATGCTGTTTGAGCCATGCTGTCTGAACCAAATTACTGAATCACTCATTTAGCAAAGTGGCAGAGATAATATAAAAGCACAGCACTTTGGTAAGAAAAGAGAGATTTTACATCACTGTATCTTAATGGAATAAAGAAGATAGTAAAAGGGTTTTTCCACAATTATTAGGCCTTTGAATGGGCAATGGATAAATTCACTTGTTTGATGCCCCTGGCACTCATTATGAAGGAGCCCAAGTTCAGTGCAGAGGAGCAATTCACATCCATTAAAGTCCACTGAAGGCTTTATTTACCATTTGACTTCAGTGGGATGTGGATCACTCAAAGAAACTATGAATGGAAAATGATTACATGGAATGATTCCAAGTATTCTATAAACTTCGCTTAGTACTGCAGCTGCTTCACATCCTCAGATGATTGCAGGAACTCTAAATTGCTTCCTTACCATTGTCCATAATGAGGCTGTTGCCCTAGTGCATGACAAATACAGAACATTTGGACTGCTTGTTCATGCAAAGTTATGCATCAATAAATGTCAGCTACCATATTAATCCAAAAAGCAGGGAATAATTACATGTTAGTTGGTGCAGAATATGCAAGTCAAAGATTAGATCGGGTAAAATTACCATTAGTCACTATTTGGAATTTATTTTAAAAATAGGGCAACTCAAGTGGTGACTTGGATAGGTAAGACTGGGAATGATGGGAGTTGTAGTTCAGCAACAGTTGCCTACCCCGGCTCTAGACCAGGGATTCTCAACATTGGGTCCCCAGATGTTATTGGACTTCAACTCCCATAATCCCCAGCCTCAGTGGCCTTTGGTTGGGGATTATGAGAGTTGAAGTCCAATAACATCCGGAGACCCAACGCTGAGAATCCCTGCTCTAGACTGTATTACCCAACGCTAAGGTCAAAGCAAGTTGCATTTTTTTTATTCTCTGTAATCATGGCTGAGAAACCAGTGCATAGAAACAGGGGAACATAGGAAGCTGCCTTCAACTGAGTCAGACCCTTGGTCTATCTGGCTATTGTACTGTTTACCCCAACTGGCAGCAGGCTTCTGCAAGGTTGCAGGCAGGAGTCTCTCCCAGCACTGTCTGGAGATGCCAGGGAGGGAACTTGGAACCTTCTGCATGCAGGCGCGCTTCCAGATTGGCCCCACCCCTTAAGGGGAATAGCTTCCAGTGTGCACATGTAGTCTCCCATCCGAATGCAAACCAGAGCAGACCCTGCATAGCAAAGGTGATCATTCATGCTTGCTACCATGGATGAAGTGTTTGCATGTGTACAACCTCCCCCCCCCCAAGAATTTCATTATAAATGTTTACTAATCTTTCACAGAGATTAAACTTTTATAGTGTAGAAATATGTTTAGGAGAGTTACATGTATCCAAATCCAATCAAAACTCAATCACATTGTTGTTTTGTTAGAGTCATCTGCTTTCCAATCCAATTAACATCATGGTGGAGCAAAGATTTTTGCCTAGGTGTGGCCTCAAAGCTACTATATTTACTTTGACATGACAATCATTGTTCCACTTTTGCAGAATCTTCAGGTTAGGTCATTAAAGTTTCCATTTTTCACTGTGGTGTTTTTGGTTAATCCATTCATTGATCCAGGCCAGCTTTGGAATAGTGCTTTAGTTACTTGTATTCCAGTCCTGAAGTAGAGGCGGAGCTAACAAATAGCCAGCAGCAAAAACACTGAAGGCAGACCTCACTTGCCTCTCTGTAAATAATGCTTCCCTCTCTCATTAAACCGTTAATATTCCTGATTCAACCCCACTGTCTTGTCCTTGCATACCACAACTCTTTCCTCTGGACTCTACACAGAGGGGAATACTGTGGCAGAAAAAATTACTTGTCCAAGAGTCAAGACTAGGGAGCATGCAGCTGAGCCAGGATCGAGACTTCCTATTCCAAATCCTTTATAACAAACTGGATTTAATAGAAAGAAAATCAGTATTGCACTCAGAGGGGGATTTAAATAATAATAATAATTGTTGTTTTCTGGTGGAAATGCACAGATTTCCTGCTGCTGTTTTTCCCCCAGATCTGTCTAATGTATTTTGAAGATAACAGTAAGACGACAGTTCATAGTATCACATGTTAAGATGAAAATAGGCCAGAGCTGTGGGCTCTCTAGTCATAAAATAACATCCACAAAGGAGCAAATGGACACTGAGATCAAGGAGCTGATAACCAACTGCTTGGCTTTCTGCACATCATTATGCCTAGGCAGAAGTTGAAATGCCTATTTTTGTAACTGAAATACTAAAAGGTTCATCCCAGTGCATCTTGGCAGAGAATCAAATTTGATTTCTTTGTATGGTGATTGACTGGAATCTGATTGCTAACATGTCATTTTGGTTTTTGTCTGCAACAAAAAGGCTTTTTCTCTTTTTCAGTTCACATCTCTATATTCTATCTTTTAATTCAGTGCAACTCAATTTCCAGGAGTTCTGAATGGGTACAAGGAAGACTGTGATTAGATTATTACTGTTAGGATTAGCTTTTATTAATGTAATGGAGTCTGAAGCAAGACAACACGTGTACATATTTTGTATACTATTCTAAACAAAAAATCCAATAAAATTGTCACGAACAAATGAACAAAGTGCTCTTTAGTTAAGCAAAATTGTGCCGTCTCTATAGATTTTTGTATAGCTTGGCACTGGATGGTGGACAGTAGAGTAATCATTCATGATGGCTGCGGGATCTGATGGCTGTTGGCTACTCTGAGCTACTGGCATCTATTTTGCACCCCGTTTACCTGGGTAGGGTGTAAAAAGAACACAGTTTATACAGTCTTGCATATGGGCACAAAGGGAAAACAGCTTGAGGTTTGGTGCAGACTGGAATAAGTTGCTATATTTCAGGATGGCAAAAGCAGTTTGCCAGAATATTCAGGTGCTATACCACTGTCTAATTATGGTTGACAGATGAACACAGGACAGGACCAAGACGCCTTCCCCCAAGAAACACTAGATCTCTGAAGTTGGCCTAATTTAGGAAAGCCTTAATTATGGTCTGATTCTGTAGTCATTGAATGTATATGGTTATGCTTGGCTCTGTTTAGCCTGCTTTCCAGTAGGCTTATGAGATCACACAGCATTCTGTGTGTGCCCACCCGTGTGTCTCTCCATACCCATCAATTTCACAATGCCTGGACCAAAATGAACCAAATTGGGTAAAGTTGTAGGGACACACAGGGACACTTCAATGGCATAGTTTGTGATGATGTCATCTATTCTGATTCAAGATGGTGGATGCATAAACATCTGAATCACATGTTGGGGAAATATTTCCAGACACATGATAAGTTTAAAAGACACAAAAAGAACAATAAAACATTATATAAGAATGATATGAAAAACCAGTAGTCAGGTACAATATCAAACAAGTTGTTCTAGTAAAACTAATCTGCCTACTTTCCTTCTCACTGTCCCTACAAGCGGACTAATTTTGGTCCAAATTGGTTCGGCAATTCACAAGTTAGCCCATTTGCACCTCAGATGTTCATCTGTCGGCCATCTTGAATTGTGGTGTATGTATTCGAGGTGCCCTATGTATCTCTACAACTGTACCAAATTTGGTCCAAATTGGTTCCCACTTGCACTTCAAACATGCACACACCTGTCATCTTGAATCAGAGTGGATGACATCATTACAAACTACATCCTTGAGCTGTCCCTATGTTTCCCTACACCTGTAGCAAATTTGGTTCAAATCGGTTAGGCGGTTCATAAGTTAGTCCACTTGTGCCTCAATCTGTATACCTCCTAGAGATGCAATCAATCAAGTTCATGTGTCAGCCATCTTGGATCAAGGTGGATGACATCATCACAAACCACCCCATTAAGGTGTCCCTGTGTTTCACTCACTACAACCATACCATTGTGCGTGCAATGACAGCAAGGTGCTGTTCGCACATCGGAAGCTTTCTTCCAGGTTCTGTCCTTACGTTTTAGTATTACAACGATGTATGTATGTTCCAAAAAATAGCTGCATTTCCCCATTTTAGGAGGGCTGTCCCGCTGTTTCCTCATGTGGTGTATGTGAAGGGGTTCATTCAGCAATTAGATGTTTCAATATCTTAATCTCCTCTCATCTTTTGAAATGATCCTTTAAAAAAAAAATCCTGGGTGCTCTTGTGCAAAGATACAATTTCCTTTTTATTTGCTTTTCACTCCTCTCCCTCCTCTGTTAATGTTGAATCCAATGTGATTATATTTCTTTTTATATTTCTGTGATTATTTCTATATATTTTTATTTCTGTGATTATTTCTAAATATATTTATTATATTTCTCTTCTTTCTTTCCTCTTTCAGCCTCCGCCAGTGTGTTTTTAAAATTACTTTAAAATTATTAGTTTTTTAAAAAACTAATTGTCAGTCATGGTAAGGAATAATAATATAATATCCAAGCCGCAGTAATCATATACAAAGACAGTTCTGTATATGTTGTAGGAATATTAGGTTTAGTTGTTGTTGTTGTTATTATTATTATTATTATTATTATTATTATTATTATTATTAAATTTATATCCCGCTCTTCCTCCAAAGAGCCCAGAGCGGTGTACTACATACTTGAGTTTCTCTTTCACAACAACCCTGTGAAGTAGGTTAGGCTGAGAGAGAAGTGACTGGCCCAGAGACACCCAGCTAGTTTTATGGCTGAATGGGGATTTGAACTCGGGTCTCCCCGGTCCTAGTCCAGCACTAGGAGAAAGAAAATTTAAAAGAAAAATTTCTGAAGAAAAGGGACATTTAATATCTAAAATTTGCTCCATGAGTGAATGAATTTGTTTCCAAAAAAACCTGTGCTTTATTACAGATCCACCACATATGATAAAATGTCCCCACTTGCAGATTATATTTCCAGCGCCCCTTTGGGTAATTATTATCAATCTTGTTAATAACATTTGGAGTAGTGTACCAATGATAAAACATTTCTTACCAATTTTCTTTCTGATTGTTACTAGAAGTAAATTTAATATTCTTTTTCCATTGAAATCCCCAATCTTGAATTTCTATTGTTTTATTTATGTTTTGCATCCATTTAATCATACATTCTTTAATCTGTTCTGATTCTGTATCATGTTTCAGTAGTAATTTATACAGTACATCGCTCCTAACAAGTGGTCAACTCTCTTATTTAGTAGCTGTTCAAATTCGGTGAATCCCCCCTTGCCTTTGTATCTCTTTCTGCACTATTGAAGTAATTTGTAAATACTGAAACCAGGGAGGTGTTTGGGTCAATTCCAACGTAAGTGTTTGGATGGATTTTGGCTTTACATTGTTCATAATCAGACTTTGTAAAGTATATATCTTCTCTCTTCAGAATTGATATTTACTAGTCCATTCTTCCTTATGAAAGTAGACATTTAATATTGATGCCAGCAGTGACAAACTTGGGCTGATCCTTTTTTGATATTTATCCCAAACATGTAAGAGACCATATCTCAATGTGTGTAATTGTATCTCCAGATTTTTTCTCTTGGTATTATTCCACAAAAAATTGTGTAAACCTTCAGAGAGGTCCGACCCCTCCATATTTGTCGTAGAACTGTATGGGAACTTAATCCAACCAGAAATCCAAGACAGACAGCTAGGATGGTAATACAGCTTCAGATTGGAAACCGCTAAGCCTCCTCCCTCTCTGGCAACTTTTAAAAAGGCAATGAAGACACATTTATTCACCTAGGCTTTTAATTAGATTTATAGTTTTAAAAATTTTAATATTGGGTTTTAAATATTTTAAATGTTTTAAATGATTTTAATTGTTAATTGATTTGATGTTTTAAATGATTTTAATTGTAGATTTAAGAGAATACCACTCAGGAACCTGCTATTGTCCCCAGACCCTAACCCAAGAAGACACAGACAACAGTATAGTGGGTATAACGGGCCACAACTTTATAAATCAAATTAATTTGAGTTAGCGGACTGTAGGAGGGTAAACACTCCACCGCCCAGAGAGTGCAGGCCTAACAAAGACTGGGTTCCAACTTCACAGTCCTTCCCCATGTCTTTACTCAGTCCCCAAAAGGACGACCAGCCCAAAGCCCATTCTGCCCCTAGGGAAGGGAGGGCAGGGAAAACCTCAAGCCAACTGAAAGTTTGGGGCAGGGAGCTGCTGGAACGGCTGTGCAATCCCCGCCCCCTACAGGCCCCTGGCCAATCAGAAGCCTTCTAGGGCTCATGCTAGGGAATGGGCTGGGACAAACTACCCTCCCTTCAGCACAAGACCTTGGGAAGGGCATGTCCATGCAGTTCGGGCAATATTGAGTCCATCCCACATGTACTTTTATACCATTTATATTATAGGGACATTCACATTGCCTGGATAGAACCACTTATTTAAAAAAACATATCAGGTCGATCAGAAGAGTATTATACTTCCTTTTTCCTGGCAGACCAGTATACAGCAAATACGGCTGGGGTAGCAAGATTCTGTGCCACAGCATGCAAACTGAGATGGGAGCATTTAATGAATTGTAATTGTGACCTCTTTATATGTTTTGATACTCTAAGAAGGAAATAGGGAACAGCTTGGGTGGGGCACTGACTGTTTGTTGCCTCTGCTCCACTTCTCTTCCAGGTGTGTACCATCTCCTGGGCTGTTGCTGAGCTGGGGCTTCTGCTAATATAAAGGGCAGGCTGGCCCAGGGGCGTGAGCCTCTTGGCGCGAGCCGAAGGGCGAGAGCACAAGGGCTCTTGTCGTTGTGGCTCTCAGCCGTGGGGTGAGCTGCCTGGGCCTGAAGACCTTTTTCGTCTGCCTTGAAGATCTGTCTTCCTTCAATTAAGATATCAGCAGAGATCGTATAAGCCTGGTCCTGGTTTTTAAATTAAGCCAAGAAGCTATGGTGGGTTAGTCTGGGGAGATGTGCCTGGGAGAGCGAAAAAGTGGGTCTGGAGTGGGGGTAGCGGGCAGAGGGAGGTATGGCGGTGGGAGTTGGGCGGGCCGTTACTGGGGAAATCGGTCCAGGCAATTGAGGCCTGTTCCTTTTTCCGGCCCCTCTCCCAACCCTCTGACCCTAGGGAGCTCTGAGAACACTCCTTCGAGGATTAGGGTGCTGCTGCTGAATGCCAGGTCAGTTAACACAAAAACATCTCTCATCCACGATCTGATTGTGGATGAGCGTGCTGACCTGGTATGCATGACGGAGACCTGGTTGGATGCGCTGGGCGGGGTTGGTCTCTCTCAGCTTTGTCCTCCAGGTTTCCAGATCGTGCAGCAGCCCCGCCTCAAGGGCCGGGGAGGAGGCGTTGCAGTCAGCTTTCGAGAGACCCTCCCCGTTTCCAGGTGCCCGGTCAGGCAATCTCAGAATTTCGAGGGTTTGTCCTTGAGGGTGGGCCTCCGAGATAGGCTGGGGATTCTGTTGGTGTACCGACCACCCCACTGCACTTCAGTCTCCCTACCTGAGCTGGCGGGGGTGGTCTCGGAAGTGGCTTTGGGTTCCCCCAGGCTTATTGTTTTGGGGGATTTCAATGTCCACGCCGAGGCCCCCCTAGTGGGTGCGGCTCAGGATTTCATGGCCTCCATGGCAACCATGGGCCTGTCTCAATTGGTATCGGGCCCTACCCACGTGGTGGGACACACTCTGGATCTGGTTTTTGCCGACCGGGAAATAAATGATCTGGAGGTGGGGGAATTTGAGATCACTCCCTTGTCATGGACAGATCATCACCTGGTGGGGTTTAGTTTGACTGCTCCGTCTGCCCTCTGCAGGGGTGGTGGGCCGATTAAGATGGTCCGCCCCCAGAGGCTTATGGTTCCATTTGGATTTCAGACGGCCCTCGGGGAGTTTCCAGTGTCCAGAGCTGGTGACCCTGTCGAGGCCTTGGTTGATCTCTGGAATGGAGAGGTGGCCCGGGCTGTTGACACGGTTGCCCCCAAGCGCCCTCTCCGGCTTGGTGGAGCCCGTTCTGCTCCTTGGTTTTCCTCGGAGCTTAGGGCAATGAAGCAACTCGGACGACAGCTGGAGCGACGCTGGAGGAAGAGTCGTCACGAATCCGATCGAACACGGGCTAGAGCCCATTTTAGGGACTACGCCGTGGCGGTGGGGGCAGCGAAGAAACGTTTTTTCTCCGCCTCCATTGCGTCTGCTCAGTGCAGGCAAACAGAGCTGTTTCGTGTGGTGAAAACATTGCTCCACACATCCCCCCGGACAATGGGGGAGGAGTCATCTACTGCTCTTTGTGATCGGTTTACCTGTCGCTTTGCAGATAAAGTCGCTTGCATCCGTGCTGACCTGGACTCCAGAGTTTTGGCAGTTCCGGCAGACGTGCCTCTGGTACCATCTGGTCCCGTTGTTTTGGATTCTTTTCGGTTGGTGCGGCCTGAGGATGTGGACAAGATCCTGGGCAGTGTGCGGGCGACTTCGTGCGCTCTTGACCCTTGCCCTTCATGGCTAATAAAAGCTGCCAGGGAGGGGACAAGCAGATGGCTGGAGGTGATCGTTAATGCTTCGTTAAGGGAGGGCAGGATGCCATCGTGCCTTAAGGAGGTGGTGGTAAGACCTCTATTTAAAAAGCCCTCAACCTGGACAATTATAGACCTGTGTCTAACCTTCCCTTCTTGGGCAAGGTGATGGAGCGTGTGGTGGCGTCCCAGCTGCAGAGGGTCTTGGATGATACGGATTATCTGGACCCTTTTCAATCTGGCTTCCGCCCCGGGTATGGGACTGAGACTGCCTTGGTCGCTCTAGTGGATGACCTACGCCGGGAACTAGAGAGGGGGAGTGCGTCCCTGTTGGTTCTGCTGGACCTCTCAGTGGCGTTCGATACCATCGACCATGGTATCCTTCTGGGCCGCCTCTCGGGTATGGGGATCGGAGGCACTGCGTTGCAGTGGTTCCAGTCCTTTCTTGAGGGGAGGGTCCAGAAGGTGGTGCTGGGGGACTACTGCTCGGCCCCGTGGCCGTTGGCCTGTGGGGTCCCACAGGGTTCGGTCTTGTCCCCCATGCTGTTTAACATCTACATGAAGCCGCTGGGAGAGGTCATCCGGGGATTTGGACTGAGTTGTCAGCAATATGCGGATGACACTCAGCTCTATCTCTCCTTGTCATCTGATCCTAGGGAGGCGGTGGATGTCCTGAATCGGGGGCTGGAGGCCGTGATGGGTTGGATGTGGGCTAATAAACTGAAATTGAATCCGGATAAGATGGAGGTACTGTTGGTCAGTAGGAGAGCCAATCAGGATGAGGAGATTTTACCGGTTCTGGATGGGGTTGCACTCCCCTTGAAGGAGCAAGTACGCAGCTTGGGGGTACTACTGGACCCGGTTCTGCTTTTGGAAGCTCAGGTGGAGCGGTGGCCAGGGGTGCCTTTTCACGGCTTCGGCTGGTGCGCCAGTTGCATCCCTTTCTCGAGAAGGCAGATCTGGCCACGGTTACCCACGCCTTAGTCACGTCGCAGCTGGATTACTGTAACGCGCTCTACGTGGGGCTGCCCTTGAAGAATATCCGGAAACTACAGCTAGTGCAAAAAGCGGCAGCAAGGGTTCTATCCGGAGCTGCCCGTTGGGAACATATCACCCCCATTTTGAAAGAGCTGCACTGGCTGCCGGTTTGTTACCAGGTCCAGTTCAAGGTGCTGGTTTTGACCTTTAAAGCCCTAAACGGTTTGGGCCCGGGGTATTTGAGGGACCGCCTGCTCCCAAGGATTGCTGCCCGCTTGACTAGGACATCTGGGGGGGGCCTTCTCCGGGTGCCGACAATGAGGGAGGCCCGGCTGTCGTGCACTCGGGACAGGGCCTTCTCTGTTGCTGCCCCTAGACTCTGGAATGCTCTCCCGGTGGCCATTCGTTTCTCAGACTCCATCACAGCTTTTAGAAAGCTTTTAAAGACTAGGCTTTTTACCCAGGCTTTTACATAATCGTCTTTTACTGCTGTTCTTGTGTGTTTTTATCTGTTGTCTTGTTTTTATGCCTGTTTTTAGCTTGATGTTTTTACTGTTTTTTATTGTATGTTTTTAATTTTTGTAAACCGCCTTGGGGTTTTCTTTTAACGAAAGGCGGTATAAACATGTAAAAATAAATAAATAAATAAAAATATTACCCAGTCCTGGTTTTGATTTTATTTTACTTTTTTAAAAAATTGCTGGTCACTGACTGTAATAATAAATTCATTCATTTTTTCATTCATTCATTCATTCATTCATTCATTCGCTTCTGATTATGAGACTCTTTATTAGTTATTTAAATGTTTTTAAAATCCCAATTAAGAGCAAAAATTAAAATGGACATTATTATAGAGTCATATTTTGTGTCCAGCTATCAGAGAAATGGAGAACACCAGATCTTCAGTTTTTATTTAAGAAGATATTTTTCTCATCTTGAGATAGAGAAAGTAACGCTTGAAGATATGTGCTGAATATATGTACCAAGCTGTCAATGAAGTGACATCTGTCTGAGTCTGTGATAGCTCCAAGATTTCTTGCTCTGCAAAATCCAAGATTCTCTCTGCTCTTGAATTTTCTATTTATATCAGAAGAAAAATAGGACAGCTGGCCTAACTCTTCCCCTCAAGCACATTATCTAGGAGATTAACTAACCGGTTACTTCTATTACAATATAATAGCATATCATAATTTGAATGCCATGCTTTCCAAATCCCAAGATGGTGCTGTTTCAATTTTATCATATTTAACTTAATCATATAGTCCAAATGGCTCATGTTTGTTCTTTCACCTGAAAAGCTCTATCTACCTTGTTCCTCACTGGTTAGCTGCAGTCTCAAAATTCTTTCTGGAAGTCCTTGTGATTGGGTGAATATTTTATTATGATTGATAGGACAGGTTCACAGACTCTATGGGTGTTTTCAGATGCAGAAATACTCTGTTTTAAAGCAGAATTCTTACCATTTTTCTACTTGGTGTCCAGATGGTACATGACAACCAAGGATGTCATCTGGATCCTGAGTAGAAAAGCAGTAAAAACTTCCATTTTAAAATGGGATATTTCTCCATCTAGAAACACCTTCTGTTCTCTTAAACCTGGCTTTGCTTGTGGAGTAACAGGTGGTTGTTGTGACCAAACAGCTGTCTTCTAATAGGTAAGCCATGCTCTTTTTTAGAGAACAGGGATTAGGCAACCATGGTCCATACGTTTGCAGTCTGAAGGATCAGCTGCTGTAACACAGCAGCTTCTACATGGAGCTGCCAGTGAGAAGTGTTTGGAGCAGCTGGTGCAGAATACAGTGGCCCAGCTCCTGGCAAAGGCTGGAAAGTGGGAGCATATACAACCAGTTAGAAATGTTCTACACATCATACAGAATGAGTTCTTTTAACTTTGTGGACTGTACCCCTTCAGACTGCATGAAGGGGGTTATATTTTTGAATATTGCTCTTCTTAAAAAAACCCAAAAACTTCCTCTGTGTCGCAAACTAGCACATTGATGAGAAGGGCTACTATACTAGACTTTTCTCAGATTTGCTAATTCACTACCTGCAGAGTGCACTTGTGCAGGCTGAAGTGGTGCAATCCAGAATTCTACCATCTCATTTCATGTTGTTTGTACAACTCTTATTCTATAACTGTACTGGCAACATGTTCGTTCTGGGCTTACATTATAGTGCTAGTCTTAACTTAAAAAGCCCTATATGTTGTGGATCCACCAGCATATCTCAGGGAATGACTGCTACAATTTGAGTGCAGCACACACAAGACACGATGCTGTGATTAGATCGATCCTTGAAACAGCAGAACGAAGCCCGACAGCCATTTTGAAGTTCTATCGTCTTCAAAGGGGCGAATACATACCTGCCGCCATCAAATTGTTTTTAGCTAAAACCGTACCACAACTACTGTATGGTGCTCAGTTAGGCCCCTATGAAAATTTTGCCATTCTAGAAAGGACCCAGGCTGGTTTTCTTAGAGCTCTACTTGGCACTCCTTGATGTACTGCCAATGCAGTGATCTGACAGGAGGCTGGGTTACCAAAGGTAGAGACTAGGGCCTGGATATTAATTTTTACTACTGGCTGAAACTCCATCTTCAGCCAATAGGGCTTATACTCAAGTTCTTTTCAGTTGTACCACAGCTGTCCTGGTGTCTGAGGATAACCAACAAACTTCTTAGCATTGGTTTATCCTCTGATTCCCTGTTGGAAATGGGTTTGATGAGTGCTAAAAGAGCAGTTCGCCAACAAGGACACTGAACTTCAAAATGAGATGGCTTGTCTGCCTGTTTTTTACAGATCTTTAAAGACAAGGGCGGGTTTTTTACCCATGTCATATTTTTCCTCCATCACTTCTCCCAAGCTTCGCTAGGATTTCTCGAGAGCCCAATTTAATGCCTTTTCCATCAGCCCTGCTTATTGGAAAGTTTCACCAGGTGCCTTTGGATGCCTGACTGTGTCCTTGTGACTCTGGTGAAGCTGAAACTAGATCATGTTTTGCAGAATTGTAGGTTTTATCGGGATGTCAGGCATCAGTTAATTTTACCTTTACTGACCAGTGCTCTGGGACAGTCTGAAGACTGGTTAGTTAAGTTTTTACTTTCTGATAATGACACAGGTATCTCATATACAGTAGCAAAATTTTGTTATATAGCTACTAGAGTGTGAGCTTCAAGATTGACACAGAAGATGTTTGACTTGTTTACAAGATAAAGCTGCATCATTTTTATTGTTATGTATTGGATACATTGTTTTGTTGTGCCTTGGTCTATGACCATAAATAAATTTGACTTTGACTTTGACACACAAGACAAATAGGAAAGACCTCACCTTACTGTTTCTTTCCCTGGGGGGAAATTAAGACCAAATGCTGGCCTTTCTCAGTTTTGACACTAGTTCTATGGAACTCCTTGCAAAGAAAAGTTAAGAAGTTATTCTTAACCCCAGCCTGCAGAGATTCAGGAAATACTGTTTTCAGTGATCTTGAATAATAGTTGCTTTATATGTATTTTATATTTATATTTACCTCCTTTGAAATCATTTAATAGTCTGCACAATAGTGACTTGCAATTGTCCTTTGCTGAGTGCTATGCTTTTACCTATTTGAACTGACTGCAAGCTACCTTGAATACTCTTTATGATGAGGTGAGGTGTATAAATAACTAGAAATAAAATAAAAGACCCCAGTGTCTACACAAATTGTTCTATCTTCCTCTGCCTGCAAATAATGAAAGCAAGAAATCCCTTTAGCAGTTATTCCAAACCAATAATACCAGCTAGGAATGGAAAGCAATTTTAACCATTATCATATGGTTTCCATATTTCAGGAAAACTCTTTGATTTCCGTGGCTCGGCTGCATTCTCTCACACATCATCAAACAAGGTCCCCAAGTGCCATCTGGTTTCTTTGGCCATGCTATTGCCAAATGCTGCCCTGCCACAATGTGCCCTAACCCATGAGAACCACTTTTCTCATTTCCCAAATGACATATCTCTGCTGCAGTTCACTGAACACAAAAATGACACACGAGAAGGCACACATGAGGCTTTAAGCACCAGACTTCCTCCATCGTCATAATTCTAAAGTAGGGATGGGGGCATCTGCCGCTAACAGGCATTACCTTTTTCCAATTTTCTCTTTATTTTGAAACTCACTGGGTCAAAAAAGGGCTGGTAGGGGGAAAGTGCAGTGCAGCCAGATCCTGTGTACACTCTCCTATGGGAGGAGAGCTGGTCTTGTCGTAGTGAGCATGAATTGTCCCCTTGCTAAGTGGGGTCTGCCTACCCTGGTTTGCGTTTGAATGGGAAATTACATGTTAGCACTGTAAAATATTCCCCTTGGGATAGGGCCACTCTGGCAAGAGCACCTGCATGCTTGCATACAGAAGGTTCCAAGTTATCTCCCTGGTAGGGTTCCAAGTTCCCATCTCCAGATAGGGCTGAGACTAGAGAGACTCCTGCCTGCAATCGTGGAGGAGCCACTGACAGTCTGTGTAAGGGCTGCTCAACTTCAGCCATCTTGCAGATTAGGCCTACAATTCCCATAATCCCTGGCTAATGGCCACTGTGGCTAGGGGTTATGGGAGCTGTAGTTCAAAAACAGCTGGGGGGTTGGGCTATGTTGAGCAGGCCTGGTAGACTGTACTGAACTAGATGGATCAATGGTCTGACTCAGTATAAGGCAGCTTCCTATGCTAAAGAACTGTGGGCAAGCTCTTTCCCAGGAGCAGGCAGAGGGCAGAGTTAAGCACTTTCTTCTCCCTACTAATTCTCTCTTACATATGCGCGCGTACACACACACACACACACACACACACACACACACACACAGAGGTTAAATTCAGAGGATGGAGCCATGGCTTAGTGATATTAGAGCACATGCTTTGCATGTAGAATATCCCAGTTTCAATCCCCAGAACCAACAGGCAGAGCTGGGAAAGACCCAGTCTGAAATCCTGGAGAGTTGCTGTCAGTCAGTTTAGAGACAGTGTTGAGTTATCTAGGCCAGTGGACTGGTAAGGTAGCTTCATGCGTTCATATTATCCAACAAACAGGTTTGCCAGGGTAATGCTCAATTCTGCCACAATTCTATCATTGTAGTAGCATGAAAGCGGAGATGTCCTCTCCAGTTCCCAAATATGCTTCATATGCTGTAGACTCATCCTCCTTTATTTTATGAGGTAACGTTCCTCCCCCCGCCCCCACAGCACTCAGATCAATATAAAAGTTAAGATCCTGTCTTTCCAAAACAAAAATGTCTGCATGTTCAGCCCTTGTGCCGGTTCTGCTGCATCACCCATTCCTGCTGCAGTGCAGAATCACCACCATTATTTGTAGCGGATTATAATAAAACAATCTTAACACATCAATCTGGAAGAACCTCTACTCACTTCAGTCCCTTTATACATTACCCTTGCAAAGTGAGCAAAGAAGAACCTTTTCAGTGGTGGCTCAGGGAGAGAGTAGCTTTCAGTCAACATAGTGTCTCTTGTGTGGCTATAGTATACCTTTTCCACATATACTTAAAATTATTATTATTATTATTATTTCTTGTTTACACAGTCAGACAGGTATTATTGACTGGTTTGTTTTATCCAGACATCGAGTCCTTCCCAAGGACTTGGGATGCCAGAATTTTATCATCAATACTGTTGGTTATTATAGATATCGTCGCAAAATATAGGCTGTTCCCAGTAAAGCTGCTTTTTGTAATTGCCTGATGGTGATTTCTGTGGCCCCTATGGTGTTGAGGGGCTCTTCAAGGTCTTTTGGAACTGCACCCAGGGCGCCAATGACCACTGGGATTATTTTGGTCTTTTTCTGCCACAGCCTTTCAATTTCAATTTGTAGATCTTTGTGTTTTGTTATTTTTTTCTATTTCTTTTTCTTCTATTCTGCTATCCCCTGGTATTGCTATGTCGATTATTTTGACTTGTTTTTCTTTCTTCTCGACTACAGTTATATCTGGTGTATTGTGTGGCAGATGTTTGTCTGTTTGTAGTCGGAAGTCCCATAATATTTTTACATCTTCATTTTCTTCAACTTTTTCAATTTTATGGTCCCACCAATTCTTGGCTACAGGTAGCTTGTATTTTTTGCATATGTTCCAGTGTATCATCCCTGCTACCTTGTCATGCCTTTGTTTGTAGTCAGTCTGTGCGATCTTCTTACAACAGCTGACCAGGTGGTCCACTGTTTCATCTACTTCTTTACAAAGGCGGCACTTGCTGTTTGTTGTGGATTTTTCGACTTTGCTCTTATTGCATTTGTTCTTAGTGCCTGTTCTTTGCAGCCAGTATTAAACCCTCTGTTTCTTTCTTCAAGTTGCCATTCTTAAGCCATTGCCAGGTCTTGGTGATGTCTGATTTTCCACTTATATTGTGCAAATATTGACCATGCAGTGGCTTATTTTTCCATTTTTCTGCTCGGTTCTTGACTTGTTCTTTCTTGTAGGCTTTCTTTCTTTCATTGGTGTTGAATAGTTTCTCATTCTTGACCATTTTAAGTGCCTCTTCTTCACTGTCCTTGATATATTCTTCAAGGCCTCTTTTCTCCTCCTCTACTGTTTGATGGACTTGCAGCATTCCTCTTCCACCTGAGCTGCGAGGGAGGTAGAGCCTATCTACATCACTGTGGGGGTGCAGAGCATGATTGATGGTCATGATTTTCCTGGTCTTACGATCTAGCGTCTCTAGCTCTGCCTGGGTCCAGTCTATTATTCCTGCAGTGTATCTGATAACAGGTATAGCCCAGGTGCTTATGGCTTGTATGATGTTCTCACCATTGAGTTTGGACTTGAGGATTTTTCTAACTCTCCTGATGTATTCACTTCCCATTTTTCTTTTAACTTCAGTGTGTGCGATGTTATCCGCCTGGAGAATGCCCAAGTATTTGTAATGTTCTTTCTCTTCCAGGTTCTTGATGTTGCTTCCATTGGGCAGTTCTATTCCTTCTGTTTTTGTTATTTTTCCTCTTTTCATTATTAATGCAGCACACTTGTCTAGTCCAAACTCCATTGCTATATCGCTACTGAATATACGGACAGTGTTTAGCAGTGATTCGATTTCTGACTGGGACTTTCCATACAACTTCAGATCATCCATGTACAGCAGATGGTTGATTTTATTTGATGTTTTAGATGTTTGGTATCCGAGGCCTGTTTTGTTTAGTATTTGTGAAAGTGGGGTCATGGCGATTACAAACAATAGAGGGGATAGTGAGCCCCCTTGGAAAATGCCTCTTCTAATGCTAACCTGTCCAAGTGCCTCGCCATTGATTGTTAACTGTGTATTCCACATGCTCATTGCTTTTTTAATAAATATCTGGATGTTTTTGCTGACACCAGTTGTTTCTAAACATTTTAGTATCCATGTGTGAGGCAATGAATTGAAGGCTTTCTTGTAGTCAATCCATGCTACACTTAGATTGGTTTTTCTTCTCTTGCAGTTTTCTAAAATCATTTTGTCAATCAGCAGCTGGTCTTTTGTGCCTCTGGTGTTCGGGCAATTTCCTTTCTGTTCAACTGGAAGCTGTTTGTTAGTTAATAAGTGCTGCATCACTTCATCTGCTATTATTCCAGTTAATAATTTGAACATGGTTGGCAGGCAGGCTATCGGTCTATAATTACTTGGAACTGCACCTTTTGCTGGGTCTTTCATGAAGAGATGAGTTTTCCCAGTTGTTAACCATTGTTCAATATCACCGCCTTTCATAATGTGATTGAACTGTTTTGATAGTTGTTTATGAAGGCTTGTTAGGTGTTTAAGCCAAAAGCCATGCAGTTCATCGTCACCTGGCGCAGTCCAATTTTTAATTTTCTTTGCTCTTTCACTTATTAATTCTGGTGTTATTATTAGATCTTGCATTTGTTGGTTACATTTTTTGACCTCTTTCATCCAGCCTGCTTTTTTATTATAATCTATTGGATTGTCCCATCATTTCCCCCAGAATTGCACTGTTTCTTCTTTATTTGGTGTTTCTATGTTTCTTGCAGTTTCTCCTTCTATGCTTTGGTAGAAACGTCTCTGATTCGACTGGAATTGGAGATTCTGCCTGTGTTGTGTAATTCTGGCTTCATATCTGCTAATCTTCTTTGACACTGCTGTTATTTGCTGCTTTATTATTTCTAGGACTTCTCTAATTTTCCTTGAATCTAGGTGGTATTTTTGGATCAGCTACTGTTTGGTGTTTTCATTCTTCAGCTTGTTGTCTTTCATATCTTTCAATTTACTAGCATCTGATCTAAGCCTGGAGATTTTATTTTCTAATCTAATCTTCCATTTAGGTGATGTACTGCTTTCTTTTTTGACAGGTCCACTGATCTTATATCCAAGCTCTTGTGTTGTTATTGTTGCTGCACTGTACATTAGTTGGTTTGTTTCTTTCAAATTCTTGGTTGTTATTTCTGCAAGTGCAGCATTGACATCTTTTAATGCCTGAGCAAGTTGTTTTTTGGCAACTGTTTTTAGAGCTGGAAGTTGAACCCTGGTGGTTGTTTGGTTCATGTGCTCAGTTATTTTTTTGCTTTAGTTCTTGTTGCTTTTCTGTTAAACGGCATTCGGGTTTTTGAGGTGAAGGCAAAGGGGAGGTTGCCTGGTTTTGATTTTGAAACAGTTCAGCAACAGTGGCATCCTCGATTTCCAACACCTCCTCCACCTGCGCCTGAGCAACTTCTTCAATTGGTGATAATTCTTCTTCCATATCTTGAGCCTGTGTTGCTCTTTGCAGTTCTCCCAGCTCAACTCCTGTGAATACTTTATTTCTGATTATGAATCTTCTCTGGTCTGCTAGCCTTTGTTCTGTTATTTCTGTGTCTGGATGCTTCTCTTTCAAAATTCGGTACATTCTTTTTAAATAACCTCTTCTAGTTGGACTAGACTTGTAATAGCAGATCATTATTTCCCTGTTGGCATTTTTCATATATTTTTTTCGGTTAAGCGACGTTTCTTCCACTAACTTTGCTGTCTCCAGCCCTGGTTGCTCAACTGAAGATCCTGAGTCCTGTTGCCCACTTGCCACCAGATGTCCAGGGACTATAGCATCTGACCCAGGCGATGACTGATCCGGTATAGATTTATTAAAGTTATGTCTCACCATATTGTTGATGGGAGAGGCACTCTTTGTTTGGCTCCTCTGGTGAGACCTGTCCAGTATGGTTGGACCTCTGGCATAGCTCTCACCTTCCTCAGAGCACACAAGCCCCACAACCACGCCAAGGTAGTGCCTCACTGTGGGAAATAATAATAATAATATTATCCTGCTTTTCTACATTAAAAATGTACTGAAAATGGAACATTGTAAATATATAGCATACAAATATTTAAAATCATTGAGTTATATATAAACAACAAAACACTAAAGCGGTAAAAAAATAAAGTTTGAAACAAAAAAAAATCAGCAGAGAAAAGTTATTAATGCCTTCTCATTAAAAACAGTATTTCATTGTGTGAAACATGGGATGTGAGGGAGCCTCTCGGACGTCCTCAGAAGGATTCCATTCTATACTGCTGCTTTTTCTCTGCGAAGAAAAGATGAAGACTGGAGGTTACATGGCCTTTTGCAAGCAGGATGCTGCGTTTGCTATGTAAATTTGCTGTCACAAGAGGGAGCTCTTATTGCTTGGTTACTGTGTTTGTTCTGCTCACTGCCCTTATCATTACATTGCTCTTACTATCCATTTTGCGGGGGTTCTCAAACTTGGGTTCCTACATGTTTTTGGACCACAATTTTCCTCAGCCCCAGCTACAATGGCCTTGTGGGTCCCCATTGTGTCTGGGGGTGAGGGGCAGGGGTCAAGAAATGTTGGCTCTGTTCACCAGCCAGACAAGATATTTTACTCGTATTTACCATGGTATAGTAAAGTATTTACCAGACTTTACAGAAGGCTCCGCAAGCTATGTTGGTACATTACTATCAGACATCATTTTTGACTTGTCGCAGACTAGTAGACTAGTGGATTTCCTGAGCTCTAACAATGTGTATTGTAGTATGTAGTACAACATCATCTGGAGACTCAAGTTTGAAAACCCCTGACGTATTGGATTGCTGATTTAGACCATATGGAAATCTCCTTATCTAGACTTTAGGAGAAGGACATTGGATATAAAGAGCTGAATCAGACCACTGGTCCATTTACAGCACAAGTCTGTGTACATTTACTTGGAGGTAAGTTCACGGTTTTCAAAAAGTTCAGTTTGTATAAGATTGCCACCTTAGCCCAGTACTGTCAGCTCTGAATGGCAGGAGGTCTCCAAGGTCTTCTCTAGCCCAGGTACTAGAAAAAGACTCGGTGGAAATGCCAGCAATTCAACTGGAGACTTGCTGTTTGAGGAACATGTGTACTGCCACTGAGCTATAGCTCCTCAAGTTTAGTTTGTAGTCTTTATTTAATAATGTATGTATTTTTGACACCTTTACCCCACCACATGGCTCCATGGAGCCCTTAGAGAAACTTGCATAAAGATACTAACAAATCATAAAAACTTGAAACCTAAGAACAGTAACTGAACAAGAGATAAAACATTCTTATAACAAAATTAGCCTTGTCTCCTAAGCACTGTTTGAATAAAAGGTTTTGTGTCATCCATTTGCCCCACTGAGCTTCTCTGCAAGTTTTACAGTGAGGTGCCACTGCTAAAAAGGCCCTGCTCCTTGTCCCTAGTTGGGGTTACACGTTAACCTGCTTTAGGTTTCCTTGCAGATTCTACCAACTGATAGCCAAACATCTCGCTCCACAAAGCTCAATTTGGAGCATTCCATTCGGAACATATTCCAGCTAACCTACAAAGTATAGGGGAAAGTTTCCATCTAATGCATGATATGAGACCTAGGTTACTAGAACCCTAGTAGGTTCTGGAAACTTATAGGCATTCAAGTGATTGGGTAGCTTAAGGATGAGACAAATTCATGGATGAGAGGTCTATCATTAGCTAGTATCCATAACAACTAAGTAACTATGTCAAAAGCAATATATGTCTTACTATCCCCATATGGCAGTGACAAAATGTAGGGTAAGGTCATCACCTTCACCTTGCATATTTGTATCTTGAAGAATGGAACTCCCAGAGGCATCTGGTTGGTCACTGCTGGAAACTGAATACTAGAATAGACAGGTCTTTGTTTGATCTAGCAAGGCAGTTATCTTAAGTTCTGATGATGTTAAGAACTGATGCAAAGTCCCCTATGCACAAACATTAAGATCTCAGGTGGTCATGTTTTTTTTCTTTTTTAAATTTATTGAATGGTTTTAAAAGTATAGCCTACTTTTCATTTTAAAAAAGACCCATGAATATATGATATTATATAATAACAACAGCACAGACAATGACAGTAATAATCATAAAATAGAATAAAAACCAAAATGGTAGAGACTACATGGAAACACCATATTCACAGAGGAGGAGAAAACCCACCAACCTCATCCCTAATCCCTTGCAAATCAGGAAAGTCTTTAATGCCTGCTTGAAAGCTGTGAATGATGAGGCAGCACTAATCTCCCAAGGAAAAGAATTCCAAAGCATGGAGGCAAGCCAATGGGAACACCCTCTCCATGAACACCCAGGCCCAGCTGAACCTAAGCTAGTGCTGGAGCTGGCATTTAGAGCAAAGCCTCCTCCAATGATCTTAAAGCATGTAGATTCATGTGGGAACAGACAGTCCCCTAGGTGCCTGGTGCCCAACCCATTTAGGGCTTTAATAATAATACACCAACACCTTGAATTCAAACCAAACTGGAAGCCAGTAAAGTCCATATAACATGGAGGTGATCTGTTTCACCTGGGAGGCCCTTAATCATAGTCTTGCTGCAGCATTCTGTGCTAGTTGTGGTTTCTGAATACTTTTCAAGGGCAGCCCCATGAGAATACATTGTAATAATCCACACAGTACTTATGCGGCATATACATAAATACAGATGCATAAGCAAGTTTTGTACACATTCATGGGATTTGCCTGGAACAAGAGCGTTTCTCTAAGCATGTGCTTAAAGCGTCTTTGCCATACCTAGCCACAACCAGCCTTCTGCCTTGCCCCCCTACACATTTGAGATCATGATTAAGGCTTCTGTGACAGAGGGCATTTCTAATGGTGTAACGATGTTGATGGCACACACCCCCACACACACTACTGTAACCGCTCATTCGCCACTCACCTCTACAGCCCCCTGCACACCCAGCCCCCTGCCACTTGCTTCCACAGTCTGTGTTTGACAACTCACTCACAGCCACTGTCACTGCTAGCTATACAGCCCGATGACATCACTGCCCTGGCTTGAGCCCATCCCAGCAAGAACAGGTACTGGGGTGGTGATATAATTAGACTAGGCAGAGGCACTCTCCCCCTTGGACTTCTGGGTGGAAGGCCAGAGCCTCCACACACCGTGGGGGCCCCCAAATCCTCTTTACTTTGTTTGGGGTGGTGTGTTTGTCACGTCACGAAGTTGGTCCGCGCTATGCTGGGTGGCCAGTCATGGTACAGCATGGCTGTGAACTGCACCGGGTGGCCAAGCGTGACCTCTGCTTTAGAGTCCGAGGGCAGAGTGGCGAAAGACATATGTGGCGTGGGAATATGGTAAGTCGCGTGTTGACATGTTTCTGCTAATGCATATCTGCATAAGTATACCTGTTTTATATTCTTACATTCTGTGAGTTCAGTTACTCTTTGTGCCCCGTTTGTTTGTTTGTTTGTTTAATTAACGTATTTTTATACCGCCCAAAACTTACGTCTCTGGGCGGCTTATAACAAAATAAAAACAACAATAAAACATTAGTTAAGAACAAAAACAAGAAATTTAAAACACAACAATTTAAAATTTTTAAAACAATATTCTAAAACAACATTAAAAATAATCAAAACAGTATCAATTAAAAGCCTGTTAGAAATACTGTGTGTGTGTGTGTGTGTGTGTGTGTGTGTGTGTGTGTGTGTGTGAAGATGATGCTTAACTAGCGGGGGGCGGGGAGGCACTACAAAGGCCTTTAGGTCCAGGCTCCAAAATTACCTAGGTGCACCTCTGAGACTATGTAAGATCCAGCAAAGCGAGGCCAGCTGGTGGCAATGGCAGGCATGGGGGAGCAGCTGAGCAGGGGCCACGGAGGTGAGCAGCAGCTGAGCTCCATTAGCACCAGTAGGCTCCCCACCCCTCTGGCCCGCTTGGTGGTCCATGTGCTCTGCACACGACTCAATTAAGGATCCACTCAGTTATGGATCTGCCCCTGGGTGTTTCCATCAGGCAGGCTGCTGCCCCAGCATTTCTTGTTTTAAAAGGCCACATGAACATTCAGGCAGGATTGTGCTCAAAAGCACCACAAAATCAAAAGTGGGGCTGGTTCCAAGTTGGTCTTCAGTTTCATCCTAGCACAGTGCTTGGATATATAGCAGCTGTCAATAACTGAAAGCCTCATCTGCATATAAAGGGGAATTAACATTGATACAAATATGCAGGAATCACATATTGGCACTGGGAAGCCTGCTCAAGCAAGGATTATTTATGGATGAGCTGAATGTTGAATAAGTGTAACCCAAGGATTAATTAGCTAAAGCCCGATGTTAACCAAAAATGAAGAAAGAAAGGCAACACTAGCTGGTTAAATATTAAGGGGCCTACTGCGTGCCCTTTCAGGATTCAGTTACAGATCCTCTAATAATGCAACTCAAAGCAGAACAAAAACTAAGATGCTACATTTATTAGAAAATGATTATGTCCAAAGTTTTTATTAACAGTTGCAAGACAAGTTATAAATTGTCAGCTTAAAAAGGGAGGCCCTCCACACCCACTGCCTAAACTAGTCCAGGCATACTAAACACATTGCTACATCTCTATGAATTGTTCGTGCTCTCATCTGACATTTACATAAGTAATTGTTTAGGTTCACAGTTGCACATTACTAATTTATATCTTGCGTTGGAGCAAGCTCTGGAAGCAAAAAGCAATCTGTTAAGTTCTCAGCCCATAACTCTGAGGAAGAAATAAAGCGTGCAAGACATGTTATCCTCCTAGGAAAACTAATCCCATATGCTGAGTGGAAAAACAGAGAATTAAAATGCTTGCCACTTAACAAATGGGAGAGTAAATGATCGGCTACATCAGTTACATAACATCAGTGAGATATGGAAGATTTGGGGCAGTGCTTCATCTGACCCAGAGAAGAACTCTGAAACCTGTTTTCACAGTTAGAATTCAGTGCTGGGATGTGATAATTAAGGTGGGGAGTCCCTGGGCATGTGCAAACTGCTTTCCCTTCCTTCTAGTGTAGAAGGTTCTACACTAGGTTCTACACAGCTGATTCATGCATATGTGTGATTTCCGATGCCAAGTTTCTAGATCAGGGAGTCTTGCTTCCAGACAAACCTCAGCTCAGGAGCTTGCTCTTTTAAAAACTAAAAACAACCTCCAACTCAGAGCTGCATGACTTTGGCCCTCCTGCAGATGTGGGACTAAAACTCCATTTATCCCTGATTATTGGCCACTGTGGCTGGGAATTATGGGAGTTGTAGTCCCAAAACAGCTGGTCAGCCACGTTTGTGCAGTCCTGACCTAACTACTGCTTTTGTCATCTCTTCTCTATTTTATATACAAGGGGGTATCCAAAAGTTTTAATTATCACCATGAAATAAAAAAACATACAATAGTCACTTGCAGTGGTCAAAGTTAGTTCTTCTCCACGTAGTCTCCCTGCAGAGTCACACATTTTTGCCAGCGCTTCTTCACCTGTTTCAAGCTCTCTTTGTAGAAGTCCTCCGCTTTGCTCGAAAACCACTGTTCCACTTCGAAAATGACATCCTCTCTGTCGTCAAATCGCCAACCACGAAGTGGTTTCTTCATCTCGAGAAAGAGGGAAAAGTCGCTTGGCGCAAGATCAGGCGAATAAGGTGGATGCTGCAAAAGTTCATAGCCTAACCGGTGGGCGGCGACAACGGATGCTTGGGCCGTATGGACGGGTGCATTGTCAGCCAGGAGACGGACGCCTTTGCTGATCATGCCATGTGTTAATTACTGGTAACTAATGGAAGTAAAGGTAGCATGGTGGCTTATATGAAGCCTGTCATTAATGTGCTGTTAGATCTATAGATGCATCAGTATAGCCTCCACATAAATAATCTGGACTTTGTTTCATTATTATTCTGGTACTCTCCAATTCCCATTAAGAAAAGCATTTTAAGAGTGAGTTGGTGGCAGTGAAGTAATCTACTGGAAATACAGAATAATTTTTATGAGGTGCCCACCCAGGCAGCTCAGCAGGGGTGACTCAGCTATCATTTCCCTCTTTCTCGAGATGAAGAAACCACTTCGTGGTCGGCGATTTGACGACAGAGAGGATGTCATTTTCAAAGTGGAACAGTGGTTTTTGAGCAAAGTGGAGGACTTCTACAAAGAGGGCTTGAAACAGGTGAAGAAACGCTGGCAAAAATGTGTGACTCTGCAGGGAGACTACATGGAGAAGAACTAACTTTGACCACTGCAAGTGACTATTGTATGTTTTTTATTTCATGGTGATAATTAAAACTTTTGGATACCCCCTCGTAAATACACTGCGCCCCAAAGGAAACCTGGTTTATACTTTTAAGATGGAAAGAGAGAGATAAAACACAAAAGAAATTAGCTTCCATTCAAGTGCTTATTCGTCTCTCAGGGTACTGACAGAGGCTGATATATTTCCACACCAGTGCAAATTACCATGGAGAAAAACACAAGAATCCACACTAAGCGGTCACATTGAATTCTTCGCGCCATCTGCAGGCAATCTGTGGCACATCAGGAAACAATAGCAGAACAGAGACGAAAGTTTGGGTGGTTATAGAAGTTTAATAAACAAACAAACAAACAAACAGCCGTCTTTCCCCCCAACTTAGAATAAGAGAAGTATCCGAAAAGACAGCTCTTCCACTATTTTCTGGATGGCCACAGATTGCAAGTATTTTATTTATTTATTTATACATTTATATTCCACTCTTCCTCCAAGGGGCCCAGAGTGGTGTACATGTTTATCCTCACAACAACTCTGTGAAGTAGGTCTATTGATTGATTGATTAAGTGTCGTCAAGTCAGTGTTGACTCTTAGTGACCACATAGATATATTCTCTCCAGGATAAGAAGTAAGTTAGGCTGAGAGATAAATGACTGGCCCTGAGTCATCCACTGGGTTTCATGGCTGAATGAGGATTTGAACTCAGGCCTCCCTGGTCCTACTCCAACTCTCTAACCATAACACAACCTCTTTTTTCTTAGTGAATTCCCCGTGATTTTCTCTGTGGTAATTTGCACTGAATGTGGAACATAACAGCATCAGTCTGTTTGGTTCAGTGGTCCAAAGTACATCTTGCCCCATTCTTCCTTCCTTCATTTGTTTGCAACTCTTGCCTGTCTTCCATCTTGCCCTTCCTAGGCAGATTATATGCAATATTTTACATTTTATTTCTCTGGGCTTGAGTAAGGATTACCCTTTAAAATGTGCATCATTTGAGAGGGTAGGAAAAGGACAGTAGCTCAGTGGAAGAGATGGGGAAGGGCTGTCGCTCAAGGGAAGAGTATATACAGAGGTTCCCAGGTTCAATCCTCTCCCGGACCTTTCCCAGACAGCAGGCTTTACTGTGGGATTAAGAGGGGTGAAATACTGTGAGTTACGGGACAGATCAGATATTTTGCATTTGCCCAAAAACCCTATGCAAAAAGTGGAATCAGGCTAAGCTCCAATGCGCAATGAAAACCCCGAATCATGTATGGGGTGCTCCCTGATAGCTTGCAGGGACTTGAATGTAAATCTGGACGATACGTGAATGTACACCTGCCCTTCCAAAGCAAAACCGTCATCTGGCAGGGTTCCTGGTAGGGTTGGAAAACACCCTTATGAAAACCCTGGAGAGCTGCTGCCACTTGGTGCAGAGGTTACTGAGCTAGATGGACCAATCGTCTGACTCCTCATAAAACAGCTTGCTATGTAATCAGACCAGAGGTCTCTCTAGCCCAGCAGCCTGTTTCCAGTTGTAGCCAGCTAGATGCTTCTGGGAAGTCCACAAGCATGGCATAAAGACAGCAGCTCTTCTTCACTCTCTGCTTTCCACCTCCAGCAACTAGTATTCAGACACATACTGCTTCTGAAGAAGAAGGATCCTTTAATCCATTGATATACTTCACCTGCATGGATCTCTGACTGGCTCATGTGACCACATGCAAATGAAGACCAGGCTGCAGTCATTGTAATAGACTTTCCCGTCAGTAGCCTGAGTCCTGTATCAGTGCCATGACCAAGACTGTGACCCATGACATACAAGGGGGAAAGAACTGTGGAAGCAGCTAGACAACTTCAAGATAGAACTGTCCCAGCAATATGTCAGCAAGGTACCACCTCTAACCTCTCCAAAGGTCAGGTCATTCACAAAACCCTTGTCAGAGTCAGGGGGCGTAGTGACGTTAGAAGTGGCCCTAGAGCAAGATTTGGCCCCCGAGGCACCTCCTGCCGCCACCACCTGCCTTTGTGGCAGCCGCCACCCACCCATCACTCGCACCACTCCACTGCCACTCACCCACTATTCACGCCACCCATTTTGCAAAGGCAGGCACAATAGTTCCACACATGTACAGTAGCAGATGTCCTGTCTGTAGCCTGCATTTGAGGGGGCCAGATTCACTTTTAAATGAATGCATGTGCAGTCATTCATACAAAAACACGTACGTGTGTACAGACAGTTGTACACACATACAGCATAATGTCTGAACAAGGCTAGAAAACGTGCTTATACCTCTCCCCCCACCCTCTGCTTCAGAAATATGCGGTGAAGGCATGAGTCTTGTGGAGCTGACTTGCTGGTAAGCATTTTTTCCATTAAAAGTGTTTTATCTGGGGCAGATGAGGGGGAACCACATTTGTATAAAGAGAATTTCAGTAGGTAAAAGTTTTCTCACCTTATGTGACAAGCTGCATTTTGCAAAATTCCCTCTTAACTTCCTTGACAGCTGGTCACCCTACCTTTGCCTGCCTCCCAGCTTATTGATCCTGAGTCTGCCCATGCATTTTCCAGTGTCCTGTAAGTATTTTCCAGTGCCTATGGAAGTTTAAAAACTATCGAGAGCAACTTTCTTCAAACTCCCAATGCTATGCAGAGAGCTTGAGAAGTGTTTCTGCCATGAAGTAGATACCTAAGCAGGTATCTACTTGATGGCTACCTGAAGCCTGCTCAGTCTAGGTGGCTCAGTCTGGAATGGAAGATGCTCGCATCTCCCTTTCAGATGATACTAGAAAGCATTTTCCAAAGGGCTTTCCTTCATGTTTAAATAATGTGATGCAACGTAATGCCAACAGGTGCTTTCCGCACTGAAAAAGGATCAGAGCAGAAAGTGGCTGGATTGGATTGGTATCATGAATCACCCCGAAGCTCCCAATCCATGAGCTGTAGCAACTGTGTAACACAAGAACAATGTCAGGGAGAACTATTTGTTGCAGGTTCACTGATGGCTGGCTTTGTGTATGCCTGTCCATAGTTAAAGGAAGTATGGAAAGAGGCATAGTCAATATATCATTTCTGTAGATACAGTCCTTGAGAAAGGGTGCTGATTTTTTCCAAAAAGAAAAAAAAAGTATCCATCATGAGGAGGAAGAAATGTGAATTAGAGGTCATCATGGAAGATGGTTCGTATGTATTTACCTGTATTTAGCTGCTGTTCATTATATTTTGCATTTAAATGGCACTGATTCATATTTAAAGACTTTAATAGATAGGACCGTGCATAGGAAATATAATTAATTTGCACATTGTTAAGAATGTCAAAGCAAGCAAAAATAGAGCTATACACATCTGTAAAAAGAGCATTTAGCTCTCTGTAGCCAAAAAGTTAAACGGAAGTTGTATTCCCCCCCACCCCCTGCAATAACTAATCTGCTATATGCTAAACCACCAACACTAAATGTAATCATTCTGCTGGTTTATGTCTTGCAGTTGGGATGGAGATTGATGGACAAGTGGAGAGTGACTCAGACAGTGAAGGTAAATGAGAGATTAATAGCTGCTGTCTTTAGGAAGTTTCTACTAAAGAAGAATTTATTTTCCTGAGAATTACATGCAGTGCATACAAATTGATACATATACTGTCAATGATCTAAGCAGTTATACAGTGACTATCTGCCTATGGAGTACAGTACTTGGTAAAAGACCAAGTCTGCTTCTTATATGAAGGTCAGCTTTTGCCTAGTTGATCTATGCAATACTCTGCTATGAGATGACGCAAATTATTCGTATAACTTAGAAAATCATAGGTTTGGAACTGGTACATCATCTACTCCAAGTCCTACCCTAGAAGAAATGTCTCCTAGACCTAAAGCATCCCCACCACATCGCTGGCCACCCTTTGCCTCCCAAGAGGGATATTCCACAACTTCTAAAACACCTAATTCCAATCAACTACTCTTACTTTTTGGAAGTTCTTCCTAATGTTTAATCTAAATCTATCTGGCTTATGATATCTACTTGTGAACTGTTAAAGTCATTCTTCATCTTCATAAAGATGAAGAATGGAAAAGAAGTTGCTCTGCAATTTTGCAGGGCAACATTTCAGAAAAATGTTAGTGAACACTAAATTCATGCAGGAATAACCCATGATTTCTTTATTTCATCTTTCCTACATCTAAAAGGCCAGGCTAAAATTATATTGCTCTTCTATTGTAACTGAAAGAATAAGAGCATTAGCGTGCAGCTCACCCATCTGCCATTTGTGATGGATTCACAAGTCTCACTCTCATATGTGTACGTTACACAAACAAGGTTTGAATGTGTTGTAATGCATGGACTGATCTAAGACAATTACAGTAACTGAGTATCTTCATGGGTTTCCAAATCTACACTGGGATTTTCTTGACTGATGCAAAGTCAATATTTTATTAGAAAGATATCAACTGAGTGGAGTTTTATTTAAAACAAAAATTGTTTCCTTTGAGTATAGATGAAGAGGAGGGGGAGGATGAGGAGGAAAAAATAGCAAAGAACAAGTACAAGCAAAGTACAAAGGAAACCACCATGGCAAAGAAAATGCAAAATAAGGTGAGGGATGCTGATGATGAAAGTGAAGATGAGGAAGAAGAGATTCCCAGACGGAAGAAACAAAATAAAAAGAGACATCCCAAAGCCGATGATAGCAATGGAGAAAGTGAAGCAGAAGCATCAGCTAAGGAAAAGGGAGGTAGCAAAGACCAAAAGAATGCTACAAACAAGAAAGCAAAAGGGAAGGATCAGAAAAAGAATGCAGGAGAGAGGTATGGAATTTTCAGCTATCCTCAGATCAAAAGCCCCCAAAGTATATTCCAAGGGCTTTGATATTTTGTGCTCACACACAGATCGCTATATACAGAATATACATGCCTTCTGTCAGTTCTGAATGGCACACAGACACTTCAATCACTGCTATGCACTTCTCAGCAAAATACTTGTAAGTGGAATTTGATAGTTTCATGGCCAGCACTTCTGTGTGTTTTGCTGAGAAAAGCAGCAGCAGCTTAACACA
This sequence comes from Hemicordylus capensis, assembly GCF_027244095.1. Lineage (NCBI taxonomy): Eukaryota > Metazoa > Chordata > Lepidosauria > Squamata > Cordylidae > Hemicordylus > Hemicordylus capensis. Next base: position 96,802,846 of record NC_069662.1, on the reverse strand, counting down.
ACTGTGTCATTTCAGGAAAAATGTGCAAAGTATGTGCATTTTGTAGTCAGGTGCCGATCACTAAATTAGAAATTGCAGAAGAAACAGGACTGCCATGAAATACAGTAGAACCTTGTTATGTTCCCTTTTTCCTCCTCCCCCAAATTCCCTCTAAAGTGTCATTCCTCTTACCTCACATCACTAATTGGTTCAGTTCCCTACCTGCTCTCTGCAGTATTAGCAGCTGCTGGCAGAGACTGGAGAATGTTTAGCATAATGACACCAGAGCATAAAATAAGTTGAATCAAAAGCACAGATGATGAGGGGGAAAATTTGTTTCCTGTGGTAGGCCTGTGATTTTTGGAACAGCCAGTTCCCCTACCACCACAATCCCTTACCTAAGTCTGTAGCCTTAATTTTGTTGATAGCCAGTTCATATGACCTCAGGTACTTGATAGCTACCATACACTTTATGCATGTCTCTTTGCTGACATGGATAGTTTCATTTTCCATGGCCGGCTGAGCATATAGATCTGCCATCAAATACATAAAGAAGTCTTTTGCATGTCAGCAAACACAAGGTGGTGAGGTGGGCTGTTTTTGCAGTGGAATGTAAAATGTGTTGATCCTGTGCATGGCAGTTGCACATGTGCAGTAACTGTGAACTGGCTCCTGGTCTGATTTTCTTTCCCATTGTGCATCTTGTGGTTTTATTCCTAGTTCTGCCACAACAGCTTCCACTTCATCAGATGATGACTCTCTATGTGGAGAAGAACTAGACAAACTAAAGGAACAGGTAGAGGAAAAGAAAAAACTCATCTCTATCATGAGGAACAAACCCTGGCGCATGGCAAAGAAATTAGCAGTGCTGAGGTAACCTGCAACAGTTCCTCAGTGATTTCAGGTTTTACAACTGACATGCATGTGTGTGTGTGTTTAGTCTCTATTTCATTTCACAGTAATTCTGCTTTGCAGCAGCTGCTGCTGTCATCTTGAACCCCCTAGTCAAAGCAACCGGTGGAATGATGCCACATGGATTGGCTTAACAATAAGAGCACTGAAGGCAGAAATCTGTTATCAGTCTCTGTAATTGGAAGGCAGATGATAAACAAAAATCTTTTCAGCTGATACCCAGGCTTGGCTCATTTGATTGCCTAAATGCCTAAAAACAGGATTTGTTTTTAGGCACAATCATTAAACACGATTTGTTTAATGATTGCCTAAAAATAAGCCTAAATGCCTGGCTTTCAGAAACATGGTTGAAATAAGTAAGATCTCTGCTCTTCTCTGATTATTCATTCTATTTTACTATATAGAAATCAAAGGGAATCTCTTTCCAAAAGTACTTCATACTTTTAAGTATTTACATCTGTAAGCATTTAAACAAAACAACACTGTTTTACAGTATACAGCTACCAAGCTCATTCAAGAAGATGATACAAAGTGCCTCTAATAGTGTTTGCCTGACACTGTTAGATAATATTCAGTGATGCTCAAACTCTTCCACAATGAGTCAAAGAACTGTATGTGGAGCGATAGGAAAACATACTAAGGGATTGGATGCTGCAGCATGAAGGAAACACAACAAAAGAATGTAGTCTCTTCCCACCCATTTGCATCTATACTATAACTTTGTTCAACAGTTAATCCTGGGAATTGTGCTTTTATAGGGATCTGTAGATCCACAACAAAACTAAGTTCCTGTGAAGATAGCATACAACTGAGTACTGAAGCTTACTGAAACCCGCTGTAGATATCTGTATATCCAGCTTCAGTTAAGTGAAAGTGGGAGCAGCAGAGGCACACCTGCTAGCCACACACACACCCTGCACTGATATGTTCCCTGGCCACACACCCCAAACATTCTCATTTGTCTGCACTGAATGCAGAATTCTTTCTGTGTTTGGAAACTCTGGCCAGTGCTGTTCATTTATGTTCATTGATGATAAATGGTAAACGTTACAGCTTCTACCAACTTCTGCTGAGATGCGATCCTCCCCATCCATGACTATTTTTAAAAAACATCTGAAAACCCACCTCTTCACCCAAGCTTTTTCAGCTTTTTAAATGTGTAGTTTTAATTTTATACTGTTTTAGGGCTTTTAGCTGTTTTGTTGGTTTTACTGTGTTTTAATAGTTTGATTTTAATTGTTGATTTGTTTTAATTGTTTTTATCATGTTGTGAACCGCCCTGAGCCATTTTTGGAAGGGCGGTATATAAATTTAATAAATAAATAAATAAATAAATTAAATAAAAACTTCTCCAGATGAGTTTTTAAAAAATATTTTAAATGTAATCATATTTCTAATTTTTATTTTTAGGGAGGCTCAAGCTTTTGTAGAAAAGTTTGAAGGTGCCTTGGGAAAAGGCAAAGGACGAAAATTATATGCATATAAAATGATGATGGCAAAGGTAAATAAAGCAACAATTTCTGATAAAAAGAAGGGTATTCCAACAAATGCTATTGTCAATACTGGAAGTTAAACACCTGCATTTCTTACATTAAAAGTGCAATGTGGGGTTTTCCAAATTTTGGTGTAAATTTTGGAGACCATATTTTTAACTCAAAGTTCAGTGTGGTGCTAAAATCTGAATACCTCCCTCCAACAAATCATCCCTCCAACAAATAATCAAATTCATTCTAGCCTGAAAATGTGAAATAGAAAACATGGGGGCGGGGATGAGACAAATGTAGATAGGAGAAATGCACAGACTTCAAAGAACTAAATGTTTGAAATAATGGTTGGACACTACTGCAGGAGAAGAGATATCCTTTTAAGTATTAATTAAAAGGGATGGTTTTGTAAACACTGGCCTTGGTGTTACCATCATGCAATTAAGTTAGGATGTCAGCTGATGATGTCAATGTAAGTCATTCACTGAGGCTTCCAAAATAGTTCAGTTGGAACACTTGCAAGTTTTTGTATGTTAGGGACATGGAAGAAAAAAATTTGTTTTTCCATTTGTTTTCGTTGCTGAAAGCATTTGTGTACATATTTATTTGGAGCCCCTGGTGGCGCAGTGATAAAACTGCCGCCCTGTAACCAGAAGGTTACAAGTTCGATCCTGACCAGGGGCTCAAGGTTGACTCAGCCTTCCATCCTTCCTAGGTCGGTAAAATGAGTACCCAGAAATGTTGGGGGCAATATGCTAAATCATTGTAAACTGCTTAGAGAGCTCCGGCTATAGAGCGGTATATAAATGTAAGTGCTATTGCTATTATTTGTTTAAATTGTGTTTGTTTCAGCATGAAATGCATCTGTTTCATTCATTTATTCATTTCCCATTAATTTCAATGGGAAAACTAGCTGAATTTCTCTGTATCTAGCTTCACTGTTTTATAGCCCACTGGCATGTTTTTAGGAATTCTAGAATCAATTCAAGGGAGGAAGCCTGACAAATTTCAGATAGACAGAGCAAAGGGGCTCTATTTTAGAAGCCTAAAAGAACTTTCTTTGGAATGTTTTCCAAACCATTGATCTATCACTCCACCCCATTTATTCCTCATCCCAGAATATTATTCAGAGGGTGCCTATATGAGATTAGGGTTGTAGGTTTCTCTTTAGTAGGAGCAGTTGGTTTCTATGAAATGAAACTAGACTGCCCACCTGAGTGACTCTCTGCCATGCCTATAGTTTTAGATCTGATCCCTTGGGAAAAGTCCTAGAGTGTCTGAAGTGTTGTACAAATAGGCTTGAAAATAGCAAAGTTAGATGCAGGAGAAATATAGTTGATTTTTCCACTGAAAAAATACAGAAATACTCCTTTTTAGACAACTAACACACCTTACTCTGGCTTCTGTAAAGGAAAATGTGTTAAAAATTTCTGTTAGGTGGCAGTCACTTTGAATATTTTGCATAGCAATTTTTTTCCTCAAATTTGGGGAGAATTTTTCTGGCCTAATTTATTCTAACTTATCAGAACATTTGTCAGACTTTTGTAAAATGGTCATGGAATCCTATTATTTTGCCTCTACTGAAAAGGACTAGACCTATTTGTAAGCAGAACCCAAGGATTTAAACACTTTTGCACTAGTCTGCTGATTGTATTGAGAACTGGTCATGGCTAAAAGTATAAGCTAGGAAGTCCTTGGTTCAAACCTCATCATGAATCCATTGGTCTTAAGGAAAGCCACTACTCAGTCAGCCCCTGCCCTTCCCCCTTATTATGGAAACAATAATACTGGCCAACCTTGCAGGCCTGTTGCAATGGTTGCTCAGAGAACTATATTAATCTTTCTGAATACTTGAAGTGTAATATAACTATTATCAAAATCGATCATAGCCGTAATTATTCTTTATTATCTGTAATGTTCATGACTTGTTGCAAAGTTAGAAAGTGAACCCCAGAGTTGTGCACTGGAACTTTGGAAGGTTCAAATCCTGGGCTTTAAAGTCCAGTTTTTATAAATGCATTTAAATTATAGCCTTCCTAAATGGCTTTGGATAACCCATTTGAAATATGTATATGACAGAAGTCATACATATAACTATATAACTTCTGGTTTGTCTCCTCAGTCCTGGCTCCTGACTTGCTTCCTTGACTCTCCTGTGGTGGCTGACCACAGCCCTGTCCTGACATTTAGTCCCTCATCATCATTATAAAAGTCACCCAGGTGCACATAGCTTTCTTGTAAATAATACAGTGGGGCTGGGAAGTCAGGGAAAAGCTCTCATTAGTCAAGCACTCAGTATGCCAAATGACTAAGTGAAATCCAGTACTTTTGGTTAAGAGTCTCATCTCTAGTTTTCAATACCAAAGTAAATCACGTAAAGGTCTTGGCCTCCCACAATCTTGGAACAAAATGACCTCCTCCTGTTTTTATTTCCAGAAATGGGTCAAATTTAAGAGAGATTTTGACAATTTTAAGACACAATGTATTCCTTGGGAAATGAAGATAAAAGAAGTGGAAAGTAAGTTGACATTTCTATCTATCTAACCTACTTCTCTGGATACCTAAAAAGTATTTAGACATAACTATTTTAAACACCACAACTCAAACTTAATGGCTACTTCTTCCGTTTAGAATAAAGCATTACAGTTATTCTTTCATTCATCTTAGGAATAGGCTCAATGTGCTATGAACTTAATAGTTACCACAGAACAAGAAGCTAGGTTTCTTCAGCAAATCAGAGACCAGAGTCAATATGAGTTTCTGATGAAGCATATACACAAGTACCACTAGGACCAGTCTAAATTTTCTTTGTGTTTTCTTTGTGTCTAGAGCAGCATTTCTCAAAACATGGTCTGCAGTTTCCTGGTGGTTTTCAGAGTGTTGCCCAGCATCTTCCCTTCTGTACCGCTTTTTTTTTTTTTTTAACCACTCATATTCCCAGTCCTGCAAGAACTCTTGCACCAGAACCCTTGAGAGAAGAGTTCTTCTTCCCAAACAGCAGTGTACAACACCATGAAAGCTTACATAGCTCTTGCCAGAAGAGACTTCAGCCCATACTTTAAACCTTTGTGCCACTTCCTCCCTGGAATGAATTATTGTTTGGACTTGGATTTAGAGTATGAGGTTTTTGGGAGATTGCCTGGATTTCACCCTTAAGTGCATTTAAGGCCAGGGCGTAACTATAATAGGGAAAGGGGAGACAGTTGTCTGGGGGCCCACTGCCTTGGGGGGCCCCCCAGAGGCAAGCCACATGACAGACTCCCCCAGCCACGCACCCGCTCGGGCTGCCTTCAGTTGTATTCATCCTCCGAAATTGATGTGAGTGTTAAGACCTGGAGCTACCAGAACAGCATGTCTTTCTCTAGAACCATTAAATGACTTGCATCATCCACAATTTACAAAACCTTAAAAAAAATAATTTCAGACGATCTATTGTGGCACATAGTGTATATATATATATATATATATATATATATATATATATATATATATATATATAAAAATAATTTTACTATGCTTTTTGTTACCACTATTCAGCCTCGTTTAAGATTCCTTTATTTCATGAGCTGAGCTTCAGTGAGCGGGGGGACGGGGGCGGGATTTTAAAATCTTGTCTCTGGGCCCACTTCAGCCTTGTTTAAGGCTGATCTTTTGTGCTGTGTAAATATGAGTTATGTAGTTTGAAAAATAATGAGTGTATGCTTTTAAAAGTATGTGTTTTATGCTTCGGGCCATGGACACCCCAAGCAATTTTCAAGTGATTCATAGGGGGACGGGAATTCTTTTGAGAACCGCTGGTCTAGAATAGCAAGTAAGTGAGGGTAACTAAAGGGAGATATGATAGCTGCTTCAAATATCTGAAGGACTGTCACATGGAACAGACTTGTTCTCTTTTGCTCATGAGGTCAGGACTAGAACCAATGGGACTAGAACCAAGATTAGAACCAATGGGTTGAAATTACAAGGAAGCAGATTCAGGCTGGACATTAGGAGACATTTCCTAACTAGAAGAGCTATTCGACAGTGGGACAGCGTGCCTTGCACAGTGATGGGCTCTCCTTCTCTGGAAGTTTTCAAACAGCTGCTGGACAGCTACAGTATCTGTTGGGAATACTGTAACAGATTCCTGCACTGAGCAGCAGGCGGGAGTAGAAGACCCATATGGTCCTTTTCAACTCTAACATTCTCTGATTCTATGATAACTCAAGCTCAAAATTTTGAGAAATATCAAAGCTGACCTTACTATTACTTCAAAACGCGAAGTGGTCAGCTCAGGTGGCAGACTTTTGTACACATGTATGCTTTAAACTAGTCTTTTTTCTTTTTTAAGCTGCCTGGGGAGTTCATATAAACAATTCCAGGATGGCGTTGGGTCTTGTATTTCAACATCCTAGAGCAGTTACATTAGGATAGTGCTAGTTCAGACATGGTGGCGTTCCCCAAATGCTGTTGGACTACAACTCTCAGCACTCCCAGCTACAGTAACCAAGGTCATTGTAGCTGGGGTGATGGGAGTTGTAGTCCAATATCTGGGAACCAAGGTTAGTGTAGCGAATTGTGACTTGGCGAATGGTGGATTTAAGCCCAGCCTTTGTCTCAGAGCAAGTCCACATGGGGGAAGGAAAATTGCTGATTCATTCCCCCCCCCCCATGTTTGCTCAACAAAGACTGTCCCTCTGGTATTGCTGCCACCATGCCCACTTTTTATCAGGTTTTAATCTCTCCCTGCTGTGGGCGAAATTCCAGGAAAACCTTCTTTCTTTTACCAAATGGAAAAATACAAAAACTTCCTATGTGTAGCCTACGCGTGAGGAGAAAAATTTGATAGCGTGCTGCTGAGCAATCAAACTTGAGGCATGTTTGCACCAGCATAAGACCCCTTTCCAGCCCCCATTTCTTGAGTTGAAAATCCACTCAAAGAGGCTGGTTAAAGTTGTAAAGGACCAAAAAGAAAACTAACCTTTATTCAAAATACTACGGTCTGTTTCAGTCTGAGGATCTCTCTCTCTCAGCCTCAGTTACAGGTAACAGCAAGCACTCAAGATTACAAGATTACTTCCAAAAAGAGCACTCCAGTTGATAGTTGGAGTGGTACACTTTAAAATTTTGGTTACCCAGTTGCAAAGATAATTAAAAAAACACCCCCAGAAACCTTTAAAAGCACCTTTATAGGTTATAGAGACTTCTACAGAGCCCTGGGTGGATAAAAGGGCTCAGTCTAGGGTTTCTGGGAAGGTTACGTTACAAAATAAAACACAATAGACCAGTTGTAAGGATCTGCAAAGCACTAAAACAAAGAAATCTGATGCCAACTACCTAACACACAGCTCCCTGGCTAAACCCTTCTCTGAAGCCAAGCCCTGGCTTCTTCCCTGAACTCACCAAAAGCATGGTAGAGACTTCAGGCCCCTGCAGTGTTCCTGGTTGCTGCCATGGCTTGGCCAGCCAACCTGTTGTTTCCCCTGCCTGGCTTCAACTACCAAGAACCAAGGACCCCTTCACTTCCTGCCGCCAAGCCCTCTAAGTCCCGGTTACCATGTGCGGAGTGGCTGATCACTAGAGGTCACTGTCTGACAGACAGGACAGGGTTCCCTTCCAGTTCGCTATTTAGGGTAAGGAAGGGGCCGACTGCTACAGTTAGGAACCCCTGTCCTGGAACAATTTATCAAGGAGTGTACATGCACATATTTGAAGCCATCTTGGAAGTTCTTCCTTGCCACTACTGCTGCTGCCACCAGAGGAGAACTACAAGGTGTGTGGGGTGGAGAGGAGGAGGGAAATATGGAAGGTGGCTAGCAATCCCTTGGCTAAGGCTGGCCTTGAGGAAGTTGTACACTTGGCTGCAGCCAACATGTCATTTTTAAGTATGAATGAGCAATTTTTTTTTAAAGGCGCATACCTCACAAGCTATGCTGGTATTATAAATTTGCAAATAAATCACCACTACACTATGGAGAAATCAGTTTGAACTCAGCACCTTCTAATGTCATCTTTTCATTTTTTTTAAGGTCATTTTGGTTCTTCAGTTGCTTCCTATTTCATATTTCTGCGATGGATGTATGGGGTAAACCTCGTCCTATTTAGTTTAATATTTGGATTAGTTATCATTCCAGAGGTAAGTATGTAAACAATTATCTTAGATAAATATTGGTTTGTAAGTATTAAGTTTGATGTGCCCATATCACATATGAAGTCACACTCAGCCATGAGCTCCTTAGTGGAAGGATAAGCTCCTCAGAGGAAGGGTGGGATATACATATATAAATATGCCATCTACATGTGCCATGGAACTGTGTACATAGAAACACTGGATGTATGTGTGTATGTATGTATGTATATACTGCTTCAACTCACAGCTCTAGGCAGTTTACAGGAAGAAACCTACCCTAAAAGCCCCTTTCCCTGACATATTTGATTTCCATGAGCAGGGAGATGTTTCCATGGTAGAGCATTCAAACACAAGATTCCTCACCTGCATTCTGAATAGAACTATTCAGGAAAATTGCACAATATGATTTTGCTGACCATGGAGATCTATTACCACCCTTGGTCATAGAGCAGAATGTCAGGGATCCACAGTTCTTCGTCCACCCCCATGATAGGCAGAGGCAGCATCAATTTGCATATACACTTGCTTAATGTATTGAGGTTGCAGTGTTCCGCTTTTGTGGGCATGAATTCTTGGAATTTCATTTTATTTTATTGCACAGAGTTAATAGCCTTGTTTAGACACTATCTAAAGCATAAGGAATATCTTAGCTATAGATTTCAGTTATTGGCATTGATTTAAAATAATTATTCTTCCCAATTGCAGAGATTTGTCACACAAATACACACTGATCTGGCAAGAGAGACTGTCTTACTCTTTTCTTTAGTTATCGATGGTCAGCATGATGTGAAATACCATACTGGCATTGCCCATCAGCCAGTGCTGCTGGATATACGACAGGCAGCTCTGGCAATGTTATGCAAGCAAGCAACTGCTCAACTTCTTAAAACTGTATACCCACAGTTGCACAGCACTAGTGTTGCACAACTGTAGGCACACAGTTTTAAGTAGTTGTACAACTGCCTGCTTGCACACCACCGCTTGCCTGTCATAGATTCAGCAGCCCTGGCTGATGAGCAGTGCCGGTGTGGTGTTGCACATCATATTGGCCAACATATATACACATATGAATGATTCAGAGGCTCTATTGAGATGTAGTGTAAAACCATGGTTTAACTTGACAATCTGAAGTCAGGCTTGTGCGGGAGGGCACAAATTCCTGTCCTGGTTTAGAACAAGCTGTGATTTTTTGAGATCTCTACACCCAGAAAATCCCAGCTTGTTTTAACCACAGTTGAGGAACAAATCAGGATCCAAGAAGCTTGTACATGTCCTCAGGCTGCACAAACTGAAAATAATGCATTATACGTTGACTAGGCATATCTCCAGTGGCCACTGGGGACAGTGGCATCCAGGTCAAAGCAGATGTGAGTGATTTTATCCACAAAACATCTTGCAAACTGGTCAGAGCAGGCTTCAGAACTCTAATCCATCCTGCCCTTGAACAGTGCATAATAGGTCTCTGGCAGCTTGGAAAAGTTATGCTCAATGGCCTTGAGCAGATGCAGTGGTGTTGAAGAAGTACAGTTTCTTCACTGCTGTCATCATTACAGAGTAGGCCTGAAGATGGACTCTTCATCTTAATAGATCTTCATTTTCCAAACCTGATAGGATATGCCATGAGTTTTCCACCATTTGTGCTCTAGTTATTGTCCAGCTTCATCACTCCCAGCCCCTCAGAAAACCAAGGGGATGGTCCAGCTCTACAGGACAGTAGAGGGTGCCTAGATGTGATCATGTTAACAGCCCAGAGATCTAACAGAGCAGCAACCATGTTTGCAGAAAAATCTCCCAGAGTCCATCTGGATCCATAAGCCTCCAAGGGCAGATACCATCCTCATGGGGCCCCCCCCATCTCCATAAAGCTCAGCAACTGTCCCTAGTATACTATAAACCTAATTAGGTAGTGATCAGTCCATGATGAGGGAACTCCCACTTACTACTGAACTTTAACAACACTCCATTGCAAAATATATTTCTTACCAATTTCAAAATACTTCAGGCTCACCCAAAGCATTTTTCTGCAAACTGCTACTGAGTTCATTCTAGCTAGTGAGACAAACTCCATTTCTTGTGCCCTTGTTGTATCCTATCCAGTTATCTTCTGTAGTTTGTTACTTTGGACATTTGTCCCAAGGGGGATCCTGTAGAGAGTATGTGTGTGGCAGGGGCGGTGGGGTGGGAAAGAGATCAGAAAGGAAAAGGGAGGGAAAGGAGAAGGAGAAAATGGAGTTGTTTGCTGAATAAACCTTTAGTTAAATCCACATAAGATTTCCTTGTGTGTATGAGGAAAGCAGCTATAGAACAGTCCTCTTGTTGCAATCATTCATCAATCCCACCCTATAATTCTTTGCACACATACACACAATACACAGATTATTTTATATACTCTGGGATGATATAATATAAATCCTATATCCAGGCATGAACAAATGCTCCCAAGTTGATCCTGATTTTTGTAGAGCGATGAGTGCTGCATAGAGAGATAAACCTAATCCTTTTACTGCACTGAGGAGAAAAATAACCCATGACATTTACGACAACAACAGCTCTCCCATCTGCCCCAAACGCATAGAATTCAGATTGCTATTGTATGAAATGTCCTCTTTAAGCAGTCTGCTCTTCACACATAATGTTTAAAGTCTATGGTGACTGGGATTTTATTGAAGATGTCCTTACTATCAATATTTTATTTAATTTCCAAGGAGGAAAAACAGGACAAACTGTGAATGAGAACACAGCAGTATGACAATATAAAATGAAGGCCCACGGTAAAGAAAGAAAAGCATAACACAACATTTCTCGAAAAAAGAAAGAAAGGAAAGAATAGAAAACACATCATCATAGCCACAGTTCTGTGCTTGTCATATCCTGAAAAGAATTCAATTCCTTTTAAATGTATCCTCTGATTGTTTACCCTTTCTGATAAAGTTTGCTAATTTGAACATGCGGCTACACATTAAGATACCCTATCCATAAAACAAGCATTATCAGATGTCTTCCTAATTTAGTACTCAAGCTTTTTCCAATGTCAATCAAGTTTTAAATCAATTCTACATTCGACTTTGCTTTTTTCAATTCCAGTAATGAATCCGAATAAAACCCATATCATATTCATGTAGATTACTGCCTAGATATCATTTTACTACTGTGAATGTTTGCAAACTAAGTTCTTAAAAACAGGGGAGTAGTAGTGACTTAATTTTGGTACATGGATAGGCAAAGGCGGGGCAGGGGGACCAGGGGAAGGGGAAGATGTACTGTTTAATTTGGAAGCTAATGTTTCCCAAAAGGTGGCACACAGCTAACAGGAAATACTTCTGACCCAAATGGAATTAGATGAGTTGAGAGGATCCGGAGTAAAAATTACATTCATCAAATGCATTTATTAACTAATAATTGTCAATGTCAAACTATATATATAAATATTAAAATTCAAATAAATAATGATCCACAGAGTATCTACACATATATAACCACGAGTTGTTCTTATAGTATAACCAATATTTAAAACATAAATATAAAGTCTAACAATCTAGTTCATTAATATCTAAAATGATATTGCAGGCTTATAACATGTATCTCATATGGTCCAAGAAGTTCCTGTTTTCACAAGTGCTCTTGGCTGTACTGTAAATCCTTGATTATTCTGCAGTTTCCAAAGTGAGTCAGACACACTTCAGCATAGAAAAGACACTGAGGAAAACACTAAGTAATCTTAATGTACAGCCCAGAGGCGTATCTAGGGAAAATAGCGCCTAGGGCAAGCACTGAAATTGTGCCCCCTGTCCAAACATCTAACACCCATCTTTCAGATAACTTTACCATAATATCAGCTGAAAAATGCAAGTCAAGCTTGTTAATCTTTTAATATTTCAAAAACTATTTAGCAATGGACGTAGCCAGACCAAAAAATGCTGGAAAACTACAAATTTCAGTATGCTGGGGCTCATGAATATGTAGAGGTGTACTTGGAAAACTAAACAGAAGTACCTGTTCTAATTCTCCACTATGCATTGTAGCATCACTATTACGTAAGTTTTAAAAATAAATGGAAAATTTGGCTTTTCCTAGATACTCTGAAAATAATTAAAGGATATGCAGAGTAAACTGTGTCACAGCTTGTAATATATTCTAGTATTTCAGAAAGACAGTTAAAATGAGAGAAAGAGAGCAAGGAACTCCCAGTGGGCCTTAATACTAAGGATTTCACACTGATTCAAAGACAAACTCACCATTAATAGCCATATTATTAAGACATCACATTTAACTCACTTATCACAAGAAGCAAAGTAAGAGCAAATGAATACAATCCTAGCTCATAAGCTTCAGCTCAGTATTCACAAGCCCTGATTCTCTGTATCTAGTTCCAAACTAAATATGTGTACAGTGACTTATATTATATTATTATTTTTTACCTGTAGCCCCTTTGGGGTGCTTCCTAAAGGCTGGGGGGGTCTGCAAAGGTTCCCCCTCCCCGCGCTGGCCTCTAGGGCCTCGCAGGGACCATTTGAGCATGTGTTGTGTCCATTGTTTAATTAATCTTTCATTTATACAAGGACAATGATACCATTCCAATTTCTCTCTTGGACAAAAAAGTATATACATTCTCGGTGATTGGTAACTGTAGATTTGCATGTAGATTTGCATCCAGTAGGTGTTAGCTTTCAAATGAAGATACATTTCTAAGAGGCTTAGAGTTACCAATAATGGGGAATTTATAGTTTTTTGCCAAAGAGGGAAATTGGAATGGTATCTTTGTCCTTTGTATGAATGAAAGGTTACTAGAAAAATCATTGAGAAGACAGTTTGTTGAAATGCATCTGATTCACACTGGAAATTTAGAAGAACAAAGGATTTCTAGTACAGCCAAGAGCATTAGGAATATTGGAATTTTGGGGATGTTATGAAATATTTGTGATTATATTATATTAATAAGCTAGATACTTAGACTTTTACACATGTTTTAAATTTCTGTTTAACTTTAAGAATACCTATGATCTTTTATGTGGATGTTTCTTTTGTGCACCAGTGTGTGTGTGTGTTTGTGTGTGTATTACATATATACACACACACAGTTGTACATTGGTAATTAATTATTAGTCATACGCACTTGAGGAATGTAATTTTATCTCTTTCTTCAAAAAGGTGATCAGCATCTTCTCAACTTTGGTGTAGTATGATAGCTAGAATATACAGGTTGAGTATCCCTTATCCAGACATCCAAAATCCGGAATGCTCCAAAATCCAGACACCACGCCATAACAAAAACAAAAAACAAAAAGCCTCAGCTCACTCGCTCGCAGATTCCCAAGGGAAGGTGCCTGTGCTGAAAGTTTCTTCCCAGTCGCCTCTCTAGGAACCTGGACTCCCTCAGGTTGACCCTTAAACTGGCCTTAACCCTGGCAGGAGGCAGTAAAGGGGGCTCCTCCATCCCTGCCTTGCAAGAGACAGCAAATATTCCAAAATATGGAAAAATCCGAAATCCAGAACACTTCTGGTCCCACGCAGTCTGAATAAGGGATACTCAACCTTTGATCAGAAAAGTTGTGTGTATATCCATAAACCACAATAGAGTAATAGAATGAATGTTAAGCAAAATTCAGTTAAGCCTGGAACTAGAAGAACCAGCATAAATCCAGATATTCTACCCGTTGGGTTGTCGGATCATATCAAGAGACATTTGATATTTTGATCCAGCCTTTTCACATAAATCAGCCCATGTGCCCTACATTTTTAAAAAAGGCACCCTTACCAATGCAGAGAGCAAGTGGTTGTATTCTTAATAGTTCTAATGGATGGGGGGAAACAATGAAAGGAATGTTTGCAATATTTCACATGCTATAACAATTTTAATTAACTTGTACTAGGTCTTAATGGGCATGCCCTATGGAAGTATACCTAGAAAAATTGTACCCAGGGCTGAGCAACCAAAGGCAATGGATTTCTCTGTTCTCTGGGATTTTGAGGTAAGTGCTCTTAGATTTGCTTAGCTTTGTCATAAGAGTAAATCCAGAGCAATTGGGCAGAAATCATCAGAGTTTGTGATGGGGCAGGGGTAATCAGCATTGATTGATTGATTAAGTGCCGTCAAGTTGGTGTCGACTCTTAGCAACCACATAGATAGATTCTCTAAAGGATGAGCTGTCTTCTCTTGGCCTTTAAAGTCTCTCAGTGGTGCATTCATTGCTGTTGTCATTGAGTCCATCCACCTTGCTGCTGGCTGTCCTCTTCTTCTCTTCCCTTCAACTTTTCCCAGCATTATGGAGTTCTAAAGGGAGCTGGGTCTTTGTATAATGTGTCCAAAGTATGATAGTTTGAGCCTGGTCATTTGTGCCTCAAATGAAAATTCTGGATTGATTTGTTCTATGATCCATTTGTTTGTTTTCCTAGCTGTCCATGGTATCCTCAAAAGTCTTCTCCAGCACCAAAGTTCAAAAGCATCCATACTTTCAATACTTTCAATTCTAATCAGCATACATTTCTCCAAAAAATGTTTGGCCAAAACCTGAAGCCTTGCCATAAGGGATGTTTCAGTCATACTACTGTAGCTACGGAAAGGAACATGACATAAGACATTATACATATATATATATAGAGAGAGAGAGAAGTAAAAAGGAAATCAAAACGCTATAAAACATCAGTTGACTCCATTTATACCATAGTTCCTATGAGAATTAGTTCTGGAATGAAGTCACATACTAGGTCAGTTCTTCAGTTAATGCATGGTATGGTTGCCGCTTCTGCAAAGTTAGGTTCATGATGCTTAAGGTAACCTTTGAAATGGCAGGAGGTATCCTATGGGACAGGAAGACGATGCGGTTTGAACCAGTGTTTCCTGTAACAGAGATTCCCAGATGTTGTAGACTACAACTCCCATAATCCCCAGCTGCAATAGCCAAAGGCTGGGAGTTACGGGAGTAGTAGTCAACATCTGTTACAGGGAACACGGATTATAGCCCACACCTTCCTGGGCCAGCATCGCTTGTCCACAGGAGTAGCCACATTGCTCACCTGTCCCACGTGATCTCCACATTTCAAATATTTTTGGTGCAAAGAACCACCTAGAAGTGGTGGCCACTCCAGTCTGCTAACATATGGGCTCGTTCACACATGCATGTACACCACTTAATTCCTCAGCATGTGATTATTTGCAGCTGAGTGTATAAACGCAAACCATTGGCTTACATGCTGTGCAAGGGAACCCAAGTGGCTGGAGCACCCTCCGCACCTTTGCACGTATGTAAGCATCCTCAGTGGGTTTGTGCTGCAGGGCAGCAGCACTCATCGTAAGTGCTCTGTGTATGCAGCTGTGTAAGGCAATGCCCATTATTTCCAATGGGAGTCACTGGAAATGACAATCAAGAGCACAGGTGGTGCTTCCATTGTGCATGTTCCCTTGCACAGTATGTAAGCCATTGTGTCTGAAGGGATGCTAGAGTGCTGCTTTGATCTGCAATACTCTTCTTCAAATGAACAAGTCATCAAGTCATGCCCCTGCTAACTGGACAAAGACGCACCTTTTACCATGGTGATTCTCTTTATTTAGC
Source organism: Hemicordylus capensis (assembly GCF_027244095.1). NCBI lineage: Eukaryota > Metazoa > Chordata > Lepidosauria > Squamata > Cordylidae > Hemicordylus > Hemicordylus capensis. The sequence goes on along the minus strand of NC_069662.1, from coordinate 96,786,812 downwards.
AGAGGATGAGTAACTGGCCCTACCCACCCCCAGCACAGTACTTCCAGTGACTGTTGCTGGTGTGTGTCCTATGTTTCTTTTTAGAATGTGAGCCCTTTGGGGACAGGGAGCCATCTTATTTGTTCATTATCTCTCTTTGTAAACCGCCCTGAGCCATTTTTGGAAGGGCGGTATAGAAATCAAATTAATAATAATAATAATAATAATCACCTGCTGCTGCAGTCATACAGTGATAAACAAGCACTTGTGTATTAGCCCTCAGGCATAATATTTTCAATGAGATCAGTCTGCACATTTCACTGGGAGCCATCTGGCACTGTGGAATCAGGCATGCATGTTTGAACCAGTGGGCCTTAGAATGGGCCCTAGATGCCATTAGTTTGGGTGGGCTCTGTTAGCCACCTAATGGCGCAGTAGGGAAATGACTTGACTAGCAAGCCAGAGGTTGCTAGTTCGAATCCCCGCTGGTATCAGACAGCAGTAATATAGGAAGATGCTGAAAGGCATCATCTCATACTGCATGGGAGAAGACAATGGTAAACCCCTCCTGTATTCTGCCAAAGACAATCACAGGGCTCTGTGGTTGCCAGGAGCCAACAGCACACTTTACCTTTACCATTGTCTAAACTTAGCCTGTCATTTAGTAGTGATTGGAATGCTATACTGCTGCATTAAAGCTCAGTGCAACATGCACCATAAGCACAGTACTGTATCTGAGAAATGTGGAGATGAGAATTAAAGAAGGAAACCGATGAACAGGCAGCAATGCTGATCCCAGCAGAACTTATTTTAGAAAATGCATATGGGATGGAGGGAGGGAGAGATATAGAGAGGTTAGGGAAGTATTCAGTACTTCTCCAAGTGAGTTATGTAATAAAGTAACAGTGTTTTTTTAAAGGCTTCAATTGGGCTAAAGACACCCCTTCTGACAGAGTATTCTGGAGGCTATACTTTTGTTTTAATACTGCAATAGGGAAAGTCAAAGAAATAAAATGTATGTGCGCAGTGTAACCGCACGTTGAAAATAATCTTTCAAATGAACACCAAGAAGGAACCCTTTTGTGTTTGACTTTCTATCATGCTTTTTGCCTTTGGCTTTCTCAGCAACACACACAATAGATTCTGACCCTATATCTAAAAGGCTGTATTACTGCCCTTATTTGCCACTGCCCTGACTGCTTCCCTCTCAGCAGCAATTCCATAATGGCAGAGAAGAATGAAGATCCCTTTGTGTTTGTGGCATTATATAGCAAGAGCAACAAAGCTAACTTCATCTGGTAGAAATCATGCAGAAATGACTGTACATTCGGAGAAATGACCCTCAGGGAAGAAAAGCTTTGAATGAATGCAAGGGGTGGGAGGGAAATCCAAGTCTCTTTGTATATTATCTTAGAAGATAGAGGTGAACATTCTTGGCTTAAAACAGATATGAAGTCTGAAACTTGCGAAGGATAACCATACATCGTGGTAGAAAGATGAAATAGATCAGAAGACTGTGCAAGAATCCCACTTGACATAATAATATCTTGAAAACAGCAGCCCATTTCCCTCTGGTGAAACGTTTGAATATCAAAGGTTTCACCAAGGTTGTTGAACAGAAGGTCAAACACAATAGGTTGATCAGGTTCTTTCTTCACCCAGATCATGTGCATAATGGAAATGGCACTTAGCCTGTGATGGGGAATTTCCTGTTGTTGTTTTTCAAAAATTGCCCTTTATAGCTCCCAAGACCCATGGGAACCCACACATCCATGCCATTTCTTTGTGAAGGGTGGGGATAATATACATAGCAACTTTGTAGATGACATTAAACAGAAAGGGACCTCAACCACTAATAATATGCCAAACTTTCAACAAAATCTGGCTGAATGGCAGAGTTGGGCACACCAAGAAAATAAATAGTGTGTACTGGGATCTCTAAGATCAAACCAACAAGAAACAACTAGATCCCCATCAAACTATGCTCTAACCATGTAAGGAAAAGTAAGCAACAACTTAATCCAGTGTAGTTCTATAATTGAAAATATTTACAATCTCAGATGAGACAAAACATAAACTATTCAAGATCATATCACTGAAATGAAATATGTTAACTGGAGGATTAATGAAGTCCATAGTGTGGGGAGTGATGTACTGTAGTACAAAACAAATGAGTCCATACATCCACAATGGTGACCCGGTGACCTCTGTTTTGATGTAAGTAGCTTTGTACCTTACAAGAACTTGATTCTTTGAGTGAATTCTCCAGAAGTAGTAGAGGTGGCTGCAGACATAAAGATTGGGCTTTGGAGCATGTAATCAGTAATTAGTATTACTTTTTAAAGACCATCTTCCTCTTAAGATCTATATCAAAATGGAGGTTACCGAGTCACTGTTGTGGATGTATGGACTAATTTGTTTTTTATTACATCTCTCTCCACACTATGGACTTCATCAGTCCTCCAGTTCTACTGTCAGGGTCCTGCCGCTGCAAACTAGCCGCCTGCAGGAACTTGCGGCTCTGTTTACCCTCCTTCCTTGCACTCAGGGGCTGCTGATATACCCCCGAGCACGCCGACTGCCCAGACAACAAGCCTAAGCAGGCCTATCTGGTTCTCCTGGACAGCCGACCTGGAGTTGGCCGAAGAGAACGAGATCTCACGAGATGCAGGGTTTGACTCACAAGATTGTGCAGCTGTTGTTAAGATCCGTCAACAGCTAACCTCCACCCCTTCTTTTTAGATGTTGTAACATGAGGCTTCTGTGTTGGTGTATTCTGTATGATTCACTTCTTATCCGAATGTAGTATCATCTGTTGGTATGTATTACTGATCAATGATCTTAATAAAGCTATTCATTCATTCATTCATTCATGTAAACATGATTAGGATTGCACTGAAAAATTGCCCATGAGGAGCTGTGACTAATGTTTCTGCTGTCATGTATGCCCCCCAAAACGTGTCTGGCTCAGTGATACACACTAACAGGCACCTTGGATATAGCACACAATAATCATAATCTTCAACAACAGGAGCGAAGAGAATCTGTGTTGTAGCACCAGACTTGCCACTCAGATCAGCTTTACGTGTTTAAGAATTAATATCTAAGCCACACTGCTATCTTTCCTCCCATTTTTAGGGCTACATCAAGTATTCTGCTCTTTTCTACGGCTATTACAACAATCAAAGGACAATTGGTTGGTTAAAGTACAGGCTGCCAATGGCCTATTTCATGGTTGGTGTCGTCGGTGTATATGGATACAGCATTATGGTTGTAATAAGATCGTAAGTTCAACTTTTTTTTAATTATAGCTTTACTCAGCTCAAACTGATACTGCATTATGTACTCTTCCCTTACGTGTTCAGTTGTTTAACACACAGGAGACTTGTGAGTATCCTGAGCAATCTTGGATTGTATAGTATACAAATGAAATAAATAAAATATAACTATCTGCAGCTTCCATGCAATTCCCAGCTTTACCATGTGATTAAGAAATAACAATATTACACTGAGTGAAAACAGAACCCCATTGTAAACTATTCTAAGCAAAAAGCTGAACAAATGAGTGCAGTAGCGTGTCTGTGTTAGGAAGTGTCTCATGCACACAATTTATTTATTTTATTTATTTAAAATATTTCTATACCACCCAAAACATGCATCTCTGGGTGGTTTACAATTAACTCTGGGCGGTTTACAATTAAATGGCAGAGAACTGTCAGAAAACTGTGTGTCTATTTAGAAAGCACTCTATGAAAAGTGCTTTCTATGATAAATAGAAGTAAATAAATATGATTAATCATAATAATTAAAATACTGATGGTTATTCTTTTTTTTTAAAGGTGATTCTTGTTAGGAATTCTGTTCGGGACCTTTAGTATGGGTCTGTCTACACTGACACGTGAACATACTTCTTTTAGCCAAAGTGCCGCTGCAGCTCTTCAAGGTGTACTCAAGTGAAGTTTTTGCTTGTGGTGAGGCAGTTACTGAAAAACTAAGCAGCCAGCCATAATGGTTATGTGAACTGGCCCTCAGTCTCAGGATGAATATTATGCTGAAATTGCACTCATTGATTACTTCCACAACTTTTTGGGTGCTTCAGTATAATACAGTAATCCTAAGCACACAAAACTATAATGTGTTTCCTTAGAAGATACATAGGCAAAATGGATTGCTGATTTGTGAGGTTCCCCCTATTTAGTCACACCGAACCAAACAGAACTTTATTACTGTCATAGACCAATATACATTTTGTCACATAATAGCTCCTTCAAACTGAACAAAAGACAGGCGGATGCTAAATACACATATCTCCAAAACATCAGTGGCATTGCTGTGAAACCTCAACATCAATACCATCTCTTCTCAAAAGATAGTATTATGCTAGGAACTGGAGATACCCACATATTGTATTTCAGTCATCAAATCAAATCAAGCAATTGGAACATGTGGTGGAGCTGTGATGTTTTAAAAACCTTTTGTGGAAGAGTTCTTGGCAAAGTTCCAAAAATTACAAAAGCAGGAAATAACACCAAATCCTGCAATTGTACTTCTAACAATATTCCTCATGCAGACCTTATTGGTCATGGTGCATTTAGAGATGGCTAAGCATTGAAAAGATCAGATCAGATCAGTTGTGAATGAAACTATGGTATCAGGGATTCTGGCATGTTAGAAAAGATGAAATTAGATTATCAAAAGGCTGCACAAACTTTGATGCATTTATTGCAGTATGATTTAACTTCATTTTAGACAACAGTACTGGATCATCCTTGTGTGTCCACCATCCACTCACTACAATTTCTGGAAGGAACTTCTTGGAGTTAGCATTACATGGTCTTTGGCTTTTGGACTTCTCATATTTACCTTCTTAAAATACTTCCCTAAACATTTGTTCTACAACCTTTTCTAATGTTTGTATTTGTTATGGAAATTATTTTTTAATGGAAAAAGGAAAAGGGTGGGTTCTTCTCAGAATGCAAGAGCTGATCAGGAGGCTTTACACACAGGACTTTTAGTTCGAATTTCCTCCAGAATGGAGTATGCCAGTCCACATATTAGCTGCATTTACCTCGAAGTCCCTGCGGGCTTTCAGGGACCAATACAGACAGGACTCTGTTTTTCCCTGAATCAAGACTGTGCATTCTGGCTTAGCCCGAAGTAATGCCCAGCTTTTTAAAAAATCCTCTCGTTTCAGAGGCTTTTGAAGACCCCCCCACCGCCATGAGGCTATTATGCCCCACCGCTTCTCCCTTCATGTGCGGAGTGTCATGGCCATGCCAGTAATTCCGTGTTTTTCAAAACTCATTTCACCCTGCACCTCCCCTCGTATAGAAGTCGGGGGTGGGGGTGGCTGTAATCTGCCAGCCAAGTTTTTAGCGCTGCTTCCTTCCCAGGAAACCCGAGAACACCTTGAGCAGCTGCTCTGAACAAGCAGAACGTGCAGAGGAGGAGGAGGAGCCACCTTTGACTAGCTGAGGGTTGTACTCCTGCACACACGTCCTTGCAAGGAGGACATGCCACTGTCCCATGTATGTACTGTAACTTGCCCCTTCCTTCCAAAGGGTTGGGAAGTGGCCTCTCTTAACCCTTTCCCCGCCTTGCCCTATTACAGCCTGCCTTCTGCCCTTCTTCTGGGATGTCCCTCCTTCCTCTGGCTCTTCTTCCCCCTCTTGCCTTCCAGAGACCCTCCTCGCCTTCTTGGAAAGACTCTCCACTCCGCCCATCTCCCTCCTTTCTCATAGGCTTTAGATATGCAGAATGGAGACTGCAGCAAGCTTCGATGTAACCTGAGCCCTTTGTGTCTGAGCATGAAGGCATGTGTGAATAACTCCCTGGCGGAGCTGCACAAATTGTGCTCTGTCCCTGCTTGACATGTGTACAGAGGGGAAGATCACACTAAGAAATATGGTAGCAAGGAAGCTTGCTGCAGTGTGTGTGTGGGCGGGGGAGTAAGATTGCACTTGGAACTTGTGCGAAAGCTCTGAAACATCCCACAGTTTGTTGCCATCTGTTACGATCCAAATACAGCTCACCTCCTGGAATGTCTAAGAAGCAGCATACCTCTGATTACCAGATGCTGCGAACAAGCACGAATGATTATCTTTAACATACTTTGCTTCCAGCTTCCCAGGGGCATCTGGCTGGCTACTGCTGAAGACAGTGGTGGACTAGAAGGACCTTTGGTCTCATCCAGGCAATGTTTTATGTCCTTAGGTTCTCATCCAGTCAACAGTAGGCAGGCAGGCATGCAAATTGTGCAGTCTTCACAAGTTCCATAACGGTTTCCACTAGCCAGACAGGTAAGGAACACTCATTCCTTGCCTACCTGGCTGATGAGAACCATTGTGGAATTAGTGCAGCTTGCCTAGTCTGCCCACCTGTCTTCCTACTGTCTTGGGGTGCCTTGGGGACAATTATCTACATTTTGGTATTGCTCGTGTGATGCTGCCCATACTGCTATTTGTTGCTACAGTGCAGAATGGATGGATGTACTGCTTCAGCACTGATAGACCCTAAAAGGACTCTTGCTAAGTTGTGCCCTACTGATATCACACTGAAAAGTAACATTGCTGTTTATAGGCATTTCACAACAATGGCATAATTCACTGGAGTGTGAAGCAAGAGTAAACACACCCTACTTGAAATCTACTTTTATTCCTTGGGGCAGTAGTACATATTATTATTGTTGCAATGAACACTTGTGCTATGCTGCTAATACATGCTTGTACACATCTTTTAACACTCCATATACACATAGGAATCCTTGCCAAATCAGGTTTCACAGATCTGCATAGATAGGTGTTTAAGTGTGTGTGTGTGTTTGTTGTCAAAAACACCCATAAAACAGCAGTGTTTCCCTTAGCAGTCCTGATGTATTGTGCTGCCCTATTTTAGAGAAAATGCAAGAACTCTGATCAAAGAGGTATATACAGAGAATTGAGACATCTAGTGGCTGGTTAATATACTGTAAGTAACCACATGAGTTTGTTGTTGATCTGCAGGATGGCCAGAAATGCTCATGAAGACACAGGAGATGGGGATGATGAGAGCTTCATTTTTAGCTGGAAAATGTTCACTAGTTGGGACTATCTCATAGGCAACCCAGAGACAGCAGACAACAAGTTTGCATCCATCACAACAAGCTTCAAGGTAACCTTCACTGACATCCCCACCAAACTCACTTTCTTCTCTCTGCAGCAAAATCCATGCTCCTGGAGATGCTGCTGCAATGCACCTTTGGCAGAATTTCAAGGGGAAATGTATACACATTTTAGATAGCTAGGAATTATGCTCAAACACACTTGTGATTTTGTCTGCTAAGGGACTTGCTGGTATTATTTGGATGATTCCCCGAGCAAATTTGCCTAGGTTGTTAAATTCCCAGATCATTAAAATAGGTCAAGTCATCTACAGCTGCTGTAGGGTCCTCCATTTCCAAATATACAAACATGCATATCAGTTCTGATTCCAAAATCTACTCCATAATTTCCACTGTATCAGTGCCCATGGTAACATATGTATTCCCAAGATCTCAAACTTTAATGCACTACTCTGTGACACATTCAGTCACTTTGCACTACTCATAACCAGGGTAATTTATAATAAGTTGAATTACACTGCAAGTATAAAAGAAAGGAGCTACAATTACAGATTAATCCAGACTTCAAGGCTGTGATATCATAGCCTGTAGCCAAGGCTAGCTGTATAGCATTATTTATAAAGCTTTGGGCATTAAAATGCACATGAAATAGAGCACATTTGGCTCAGAAAGCACAAATAAATTTGTTTGCCAAGTGCCTTCACAAATACCTCACACACAGTGCATCATATACTCCTATTGTTTCTTGCATTTATTATAAGGAGTCTATTGTAGATGAGCAAGAAAGCAACAAAGATGAGAACGTCCATCTGAGAAGATTTCTGAGGGTCCTGGCCAATGTACTCGTTATATGTTGTTTATGTGGAAGTGGCTACCTCATCTATTTTGTTGTCAAACGGTCCCAGAAATTTTCAAAAATGCAAAATATTGGCTGGTATGAAAGAAATGAGGTAAGAAGAATTTTATTTCTTCTCTTTGATCTTATTGATGTTTTAAAATATAGAGTTACCTAGCTGAATCAGACCAAATTCTATTTGTGAGGGGTGTTCAAAAAGTTTGTATTCTGACATATATGAACTCAGATTTATGTATTTTTCAATGTAATCGCCCTTGGCTGCAATACACTTGTTCCACCTGTGCTCCAGTGCCTCTATCCCTCTGGGAAAAAATTATTTGTCCCGAATGTCCAGCCACCCATCTACAGCAGTCAAGACCTTGGAATCACAAGAAAATTTCATCCGTTGAAGGTGCTCCTTCATTTGGGAAAACAAATAAAGGTCTGAGGAACAGGGAAGATGTTCAAGTTGTTCAAATCTTGCATTGCGAATGGCAGCCATTGCAACTTGGGTGGTGCAGCATGCTGCGTTGTCTTGAAGGAAGAGCCCACACTTCTTCTGTTTGATTGTCTCACAAAGTTGACTGATTAGGTTGGCATAGTAATTGCTGGTAATCATGGTGCTATGGTCAACCGTGAGGACATCCTCACCATCCCAAAAAATGGAAGCCATCACGTTGCCTGCTGACACCACAGCACGGAACTACTTGGGTGTTGGTAATGAAGTGTGCTTGCATACCATGCTTTGTTTTTTGGTCTCAGAATCAAAATGACAGACCCACATTTCATCCTTCATCATGATCCAGGCCCAAAATAATAAACTAAGTTATTGGATCTTGATACAAATGTCCAAATTGACCGATGACATCTGCAAGTGACATGCCTTTTGTTGCTTTGTCAATATTCATGGCACCCATCTGGAACTCACCTTCTTCATCTTCAAATTGTCTGTCAAGATGGAATGGACACTATCAATTGAGATGCCCACAGAGTCAGCAATTATCCTGTCATTCTCCTCTCCCGCATCATGAGACAATGCACACTGTTGATGTTTTCCTGTGTGATGGACGTTGAGGGCTGTCCTGTGCATTCTCCATCTTCACATGATTATCTGCTACAGCTGAATTCTCTCTGCCAATTCATAACAGTCAAATAGACTGGCACATTCACCACCAATGTTTGCTGCATATCGGCATGAACCTCTTGTATGGACATGCCTTTCAACACAGTTACTTTATCACTGAGCGGAGTTCAGATTTTTCCATTTTTCAAAAATTTACCGACTTGCCTTAGAAGACCATGTGCAACAAAAAAACATTTTGTGCAAGAAGATGATATCTGGTGCCATAACATGCAACAACATACACTATCTGCAGAAAAGTTATTGTACCCTGTAGTTGAATACATGTGAGTCAGAATATGGACTTCTTGAACAACCCTTGTAGTCTAGAATTTGATTTTGATTGCCTCTGACCATTCATGAGAAGCACATGAAGGTGATGGCCACCCCTGCTATTTATCTCGAACATTGGTTATTCAACAATATTCTGCCTGTGAACATGGATGTTCCATTCGTTGTTAAGGACTGTCCTCTGTACATTTGTCCGTTCCCTTTTTAAAGTCACCTTTCAGACTGACTCCCAGCTACTTGGAGTCTTTACACTTACCCTCTTTCTCCTAGGATGACACCCTCAGAATTTTTCTTGGATCTGGTAAATCAGTTAATAAGATCCCTGCACAGGCTACTGGTAATAATACAAAACACTCATTAGATGGTGGAGGGGAAAGCTGTGAAATGCATGTGTAGGACCAATGGTTTTCTTTCCCACTGTAAAACCAACAGCATCATTGTGAAAACAACAAACTGAACATAAACATAAGCCTTCCCCCTCACCAACCATGGTCTTCAGAAACAAGGATCTAGCAATAGCACACAATCACCACATGGAAGTATGGTGGGAATATGGACCAATTATCATCTCAATAATAGGTGAGCAATTTGTACACAATCCATAGTAACCGAACAAACAGCCTGTTCACCATTTATATCTTCTGCCTCTCTCAGGCAATGCTTCAATTAGGTTTCCAGGATGAAGTAATTGGTAATAAAAATTAATCTCCATTAATTTTGTGTATCTCAGACCCTTGCCACCACTAGGACACTGTTTCTAATGCACCAGTTATTGGGATGGATCCATATTGTTATTATTATTTATTTACACAGTCAGGCAGATATTATTGATTGGTTTGTTTTATTTCTTGTTTACACAGTCAGACAGGTGTTATTGACTGGTTTGTTTTATCCAGACATCGAGTCCTTCCCAAGGACCTGGGATGCCTGAATTTTATCATCAATCCTGTTGGTTATTATAGATATCGTCACAAAATATAGGCTGTTCCCAGTAAAGTTGCTTTTTGTAATTGGCTGATGATGATTTCTGTGGCCCCTGTGGTGTTGAGGTGCTCTTCAAGTTGTTTTGGAATTGCACCTCGGGTGCCAATTACCACTGGGATTATTTAGGTCTTTTTCTGCCACAGCCTTTCAATTTCAATTTGTAGAACTTTGTGTTTGGTGATTTTTTCTATTTCTTTTTCTTCTATTCTACTATCCCCTGGTATTGCTATGTTGATTATTTTGACTTGTTTTTCTTTCTTCTCGACTACAGTTTTTATTATTATTTTCATTATTATTATTATTATTATTATTATTATTATTATTATACTGCTTTGTGAACTTATGGTGAAAAGTGGTATATAAAAATAATAGTAGTATAGTAGTATCTTGCCAACAAGCTTCTGCAAAAGGCTCAATTCATATATCACACCATATAGGGGTGCCATATGGACTACTTGGTGCACAGATTATTAGCTTCCATTTAAAACAAACATGGTCTTTCACTAGTAGATCTAGAGATTGGATGCCAAATGTACAGTGTTCTGACCAATTACTTAGTGAGAAATTAGCCTACTTCTACCTTCTATTGTTCTAGCCAATGAAAGAAGTCGCAGCTGTTTGAAATCTAAGGGAAGCAGAGATACCTTCCTTTGTTTCTGTAGTAACCTTCCATTAAGGGGCTAGATAGTGAACTTTTTTTGTTTTGTTACTAACAATTTATTAAACATACATTTCCATAATTTAGCATTCAAAATCATACAATGTATAAGAAAACAGCAATTATACTCATATTATGTTGAACCGTTGATAGGCTAGCTAAGGCAATACTCCACCATTAGATTTTTCTTTCCAGTTCCTTTCAGAATTCCCCCCTCCCTTCTAATTCTGAATCAGTGTCCCCACATAATCTTGACCTTCATGATCCTTATCACAGATTGGTGGGGAGGTTGTTTTGTTTTCAGTTTTCATACATTATCTTCATAATTCTTACAGCAGTCTTGTAAGGGAGCTGTGTAAAAGCCTACCCTATCGTGGCTCAACATTATAAAAGGGCATGTCTTCTCCTTCTGTTTTCCCAGAGGGCAGCAGAGTCTGCAAAGAGTTCAGGAAAATCATCCTGTTGTGTTCACAGCAGGAACAAGGGCACCCTCCCACCCCACACAAAACAGCAGGATGGTGTCAAATATCCCAGCTTTCTCTTGCACCCTGCCTCTCATTTATTTACTTTAAGCTCCATCACTTTAGTCTACTTCATGGGTAGGCCTTGTACTGGGAGTCTATGCAGGACAGCTGGAAAACGATAAGTGGAAGCCATGAGAGAGTTCATTTTCACTTCTCATGTATAGAGATCATCTGTTTATTTTCACACCACTGAAAATCCTATGATGCTTCAAACTGGAAGGAAGCATTCTTTTTGTTGGACTTGGATTATTTCTAGCGAGAAAGTAAAGGGTTAATCTTACTTTAAACCTAAAGAGATGGGAGGATTCATATGTAAATGGATTCTCCATATACTAGCTTTGTTTCACACAGGCACACAGACTTCTCTTTCCATCCAAACCGATATATGACCCAGCTAAGTTTTCCTTGTTTTAAGTAAAGCTTCTTACAGTTGTGAATTATGATTCCAAGTGGTTTCTTTAGAACCCAACTGTGCTTTGATCATCAAGTGTGTGCTCATTCTTTGTTGACCTTGTAGTGTATGGCTAGGTACAGTAAAAGTGACTTGTCCTGCGCATTAACATTGTGGTGACAAATATTCTCTTTTCCTGCTTGGCAGGTTGAAATTGTTATGTCCTTGCTTGGAATGTTTTGCCCACCACTGTTCGAAACTATTGCAGCCTTAGAAGATTATCATCCTCGCATTGGACTGAAATGGCAACTAGGACGTATCTTTGCACTCTTCCTTGGGAATCTATATACATTCTTATTGGCCTTAATGGATGATGTCAAGGAAAAGGTGAGCAGTTATAAAGAGAGAATAATATACAATGTCGTATCATGTATGTGGTCAGAAGCATTACCCTCCACACTTGTTCCACTCTTTCAGTCTGTCCGCTTTTTCTTCCTGTACTGCTTTACCATCAACGACAGCTCTAGAGTGGGGCAAGAGCCCCCTCAGACAAGTAGTTTGCCTCCCCACCTGCCCCTCCATTTCTGTTTCAGAAATTTAATATGTGTGACCAGTGTTCTCTCTAATTTTTTTCATCTGTGTGCAAAATGAATTTTGTTCTGGGTGGGAATATCAAGGCAGTATGTGCACACATGCATTTAGAATAGGGCATTCCTGATTCAACCTGAGCAGGATCTAAAATTAACTGAACGCACATTAAAAAACCTTGCCAGTGAGCTCACATGCACATGCCTTAAAGGGAACACTGTGTGGGACACAGCTTGTCCCCCATTTATTTTCTGGTGTTGCCACTGTTGACCATGAACAAGCTGCGATCAAGGGGATGTACTACACTGCAGTCTTTTGGAACCTGCAGTCTTTTGCCTGGGAATAGAGCTCCCGTAAAATGCCCCCTACCTCCCAATATTGCATTGGGTAGAACCATGCTTTTTCCTGTTTTAGGGAGCTGCCAATGCCTATGTGATATCAGCATCCATTAGGCCAGCCTCCACTCTTATTTGCCACTATTTTCATGCTTAGCAAGCTACACACTTCATACCAAGCAAGGCTGTTATGCTTAACAGGCCTAGAAGTAATGGGTCAAGATGAGTGTGTGCGTACAGAGAAGAACAATAACCAGCATAGCTGTTGCACACACCTTCCCACCACTTGGCACTCCTGTTACTAGTAAAGTAAAGTGTGCCGTCGAGTTGTTGTCGACTCCTGGCAACCACAGAGCCCTGTGGTTGTCTTTGGTAGAATACAGGAGGGCTTTACTATTGCCATCTCCCGTGCAGTATGAGATGATGCCTTTCAGCATCTTCCTTTATTGCTGCTGCCCAATATAGGTCTGGGAAACATACCAGCGGGGATTTGAACCGGCAACCTCTGGCTTGCTAGTCAAGTCATTTCCCCGCTGCACCATTAGGTGGCTCACTCCTGTTACTAGTTGCATATAATATGGAAATACTGAAACTTCTGCAGTCAAATGTATTAGTAAACATTCCTCTTTGACCACTTGGTTGAAGTACTTGTGCATCTTAATCATTCAGCATTGGATCAAAGCCAGACTTATTCATGAGTGCCGTTTTTATCCTACTTTCCTTAAGGAAAGTAAGATGAGATCACCTGGCATTGTGCCTGTGTCCCTATCAGCTTTGCAATGCCTGGGCCAATATTAACCCAACTGGTTCCAGTCTCTACCTGGAGTGAAGAAGCAGACCTCTTTTGAAATGGAGGTCTCTTATAAGAATATTGAATAAATGTCCCTGAAGAAAGCTTACAACTGGAACACATTGGGCACATCTGCACATGTTAATAAAGAAGCTTGTCTAGATTTCTGAGCATCTTAAGACTGTGTCTTTTTTATTGCCATAGTATTGGATGCCTTGTGTTGTTACAGAATCTACCCCAAAGTATGAGTCACTACATATTATGTTAATCATTTGCTTTAATGCAAACATTACTTTAAAAAACAAACTAAACCAGATCAGGCCTCCTGCAGATGAACTTTAACCTAAGGGGAATCTATGCCATTGGTGGGTCTTTAACCTAAGGGGCAAGTTATACCTCATTATCCTTCATTCACTCCAGATGCCCAGGATCAATTGGCAATGTTTTATTTAGTAGAATCCAAATCTGCATGTTAAACAAAAATAAAAAATGAAGCTATACAAAACTAGGAAGGCTTAGGGGAGAAAGGTGGAAAGGTTTCAGTTGCTCCAGAATGCAAATACTCATTTGTACTACTTGGGATATTTCCAGACAAGACTTTATTCTAACATGAACACAAATTACACCAAGAGATTTTCCATGGGTTCCAAATGACATCAAAGGATGTTGCGCTACTTCTTACCACCATCTACTGGCCATTTTCTGAAAATCTGTGTACTTTGAAGTACTAAAGAAATAACAATGACATCATCTTGGGAAAATGTCTCACCACAATTTATGTTCATGTTGGGAAAAGTCAGCATAGCGTAGTGGTTAGAGTGTTGGACTAGGACCAGGAAGACCCAGGTTCGAATCCCCATTCATCCATTAAACTCACTGGGTGACTCTGGACCAGTCATGTATCTCTCAGCCTAACCTACCTCATAGGGTTGTTGTGAGGATAAACATAGCCATGTACATCACTCTGGGCTCCTTGGAGGAAGAGTGGGATATAAATGTAAAAATAAATAAAATAAAAATTACCTTCTGGAAATGCCCATGATATAATTTTCACTGCAACTATCAACCACACTGTTAATAGTAATGATCCCAAGATTCCACCATAGGTTGATCTCCATTCTTCTCAGTGGTCAGTGTCTTTGGAACTCTACTCACTCTGCCTACCAAAGCCTTCATTTGCATGGTCAATCTTGTCGAAGATTTCTGTATGTGACTGTTTTAATCCAATTGTTACATATTGTATGTTTTCGTTATGATTGTATGTATGCATATATAGTCCTTAGCATACATTTTAGAAAACCTAAATAAGGTTAATACACACATCTCTTCTGTTATAGCTGGCTGAAGAAGGAGTGATCAGGAACATAACACAGTGGACTGCCCCAAACTACCATAATTCATCTGCAGTGAATGGAAGTGCTGATAATCCACCTCCTGTGAATCCAGCGGATATTCTTCGAGGACCTTGCTGGGAAACCACGGTGGGAATAGTAAGTGCTTAGAGGAGAGGACTTCCTTTGCATGCTTTTTACAGTGCTTCATATGGCACCTTGATGGTGGTGGTGCATGTTCTTCTTTCAAGCATCAATCAAAATGAATGTTTCATCTTCTATGGAACTATATTTATTTATTAGAAATATTTCTACCCCACCTTTCCATTATTGAAATATGGCCCAAGGGAGATTACAAAACATAAAAACAAACCCAACATCAAAATATAGACTTGACAGATTAATGGAAAACACACAATAAAGACAATAATAAAAAGTTAAATAGCAGGAATAAAACATCAGTCAACATGTAGAAAGAATAATGGATAGCGCCTAGAGTAAGATTTGATTTGATTTGATTTGATTTGATTTGAGCTAGCCAGCTAGCTAGCTAGCTAGCACATTTCTATACCGCCCCATACTCAAGACTCTCGGCAGTTCATAATCCAAGGGAAATACCTTTGTATTCTTCTAGCCATAACTGGAGGAATTGCAAAGGTTGCATTCAGCTTGTGAAACTGGGCCACAGGAGACATCTAGTGGTCACAGCAGAAGAAAAGGCAGAGTACCTGCAACAGAATCGTCATCTGGCTGTAGAAGTAGGCTTGAAGCAGACAATAAAGGAACGTTGCAGAATTTAAAAAGGGAAGAGCTTCAGAGATGAACATTGAAATGAACTGAGGCAAATTTAATAATTAAAAAACATTAAATTAATAAACAAATACACATTATACACAAATTTTACGCACCAATTAAAAAACCCAGATCTCTCAAGAAGTGGCTATTCATGAAAGTAGAAGCAAGCAAAAGAAAAACAAAACCCACAGGATTCTTGCAAATTCTGTCATCCACAAAATGGATGAAACAGCAGATCCTCAAACTTATCTGCAGTTCTTAGACCCCAGTATCCCTGGCAAAGTGGTATACAAGTACTTTAAATGAATAATAATTATTATGCTTGAGAGCAAAAAGCTTCCATACTTTCTCCTTTTCAGTCTTTTGCCATTACTCTTCGTCTCAACTCTACTTCATAATCAAATTTCTTCTCAAGATCGCCTTTTTTCCTCAGTATTGCCTCATAATTCTCTCACACAGGCTGTCTCCCCACCAGGGCCAAAAATAATTAAATGTACTCCCCATCAAACAGAGGACTACACACACTCAGACTAGTTACAATAGGTTTACCACCTCTACACAGGCGGAACTGTGGGGGGGCAGGTAGGGCACGTGCTCTAGGCGCCACTGAGGTGGGGGCGCCATGCCAGTTCCTGACACCCCCACCCCATTGCCCAACTGCCCAGCCCCAGGGCCCCTCAGCCACTTGCCTCCAGCTCCGGCCTAGGATCGGCAACGAGGCCTAGGATCAGAGCAGCCTGCAAACTGCAGAGCTCTTCTCTCCCCGCCTCTCAGCTGATCGGCGGGTGGGCGGGGCTCCCTGAAGCCTGAACTGGGCAGGCCCAAGGGAGGCAGGAATCCAGGAAGAAGGCTGGCAGAGCTCCCTGCAGCAGACCCTCTGCCCAGACCATGCAGTACAGCCTTTGCCAAGTAGGCTGTGAATTCCTTTTTGTGGTTACCTCCCCCACCAATATAAGGATCTGCTTGCCATAGGGCTTTGATATGGGGGGTGGGGCGAGACTGAGAAGTCTCTGAATATTTAATTTAAACAGACTGAAAAATGTGCTGGCTTTAAAAACAAAAACTATCTAAAAAGGCCTATAAGTGGCTTGTTTCATGTCAGAGAATTACAAACACTTCTGGAACAAATATTTATTTATTTATGTATTTATTTATTCATTCATTCATTCACTCACTCATTCATTCATAAATGCACTTATGTTCAATTTGTTTTGCAATCCAGAAGGTCTGAGTGAGAACTGTGAAGCATGTGCTGTGCTTTTATTTTATTTTATTTTTCTTGTGTGTGAACTGCTCTCCAATAACTTGCAGGGACTTCAGGGTAAATCTGGACAACATGTGAATGCAGCACCTCCATTCCAGAGATGTGTGTTAAAGGGCTTTAAAAGTCTCATGTGAAAAACCTCCTGGAATCAAACTTTACTGAATTTGTTCAGAATTCTGAGAAAACAAACATAGGCTCACCCTGCATGGTTGAAAGTCTCCTTTGCTAATCTGCAGCGAGGGGGCCATTTTAATAATTAGCGTTGCTAGTGTGTTCTAGGCATTAAAAGTAGCACAAATATATAGTACTCACTGTATATTACTATGTACTGTGAAGTGTGTGTGTGTGTGTGTGTGTGTGTTCAGTGAAATGTATTTCCAGGCAGCATACTTATATTGAAAGATCAGACTTAAATCCTTGGGGGCCTGGGGTGTGTCGAGGCCCTGGACTTTGAGGGGCTGGGGGCCCATTTTAAAATCTCATCTTGGCCCATTCCAACCTTGCTATGCCCCTGGTGGTCACTACACATGGGTTTCTGCACAACACCTGCACAGAAGAAACTTCCATGTAGAAAATGTGTCTCTTGTAAATTGACCCTGAATTTTCCATCCATGACTGGGATATCTGAGAGTTAGAGTCAATAGTAAAAGAACAGCACACTACTTGTGACAGGAAGGGGCAAATTACAAGGATTTCTTAGTCTGGCAGGGGCTGGTTTTGGCCCTGGCGGAACTTGGCTGTCTGCTCCTGTTGCAAATGCCTCTGTCTAGTGTGGCAAACTAATGTGTCCTCCTCCCCTTTGGTGTCAAAGTAAGCACTGGTGTGGTGAATGCACATATACCCCATCATGAGCCAACAGTCATCATAAGACAAAGGCTGGCAGGAATCATTCACTGGTTTATAGACACCCTCCCACCACCACCACCACCACCTTCTTCTTCCCCCATTTTGCTAGTGGCTATTTGGGCAGGTGATCCTCTAGGACAAAGTCATGTTTTTTAAAAAGAATGAGATGAGACAGAAAAAATGACACTTGGAATCCTCGCATAACTCCTGACTGTTGTTCTAAGTCTTTTACAGAGATGGCTCATGTTTTCAGGTTTTGATCAACAACCATGCCTAGATGGTACAGTGTTCCTTTTAACAGGGATTTCCAGATATTGTTGACTACAAGTCCCATCATTCCTGTTTGGACAAGGGCGCAATTTCAGTGCTTGCCATAGGCGCTATTTTCCCTAGTTACGCCTCTGCACCTCTATGAGAAGGCCTTGAAGAACACATCAACAGGAGGTTTTACAGACAGGACTTTCCTCCCGAATCCACTCCTGATTGGAGTGTGCCAGTCCACATATTCACTTGGACAAATTTAACCCAACCTCCCTGCGGGCTATCAGGGACCAGGACAGACAGGGCTTTGTTAAAGGAAGGCTGCAAATTCTGGCTTAGCCCGAGTTATGTCCAGGGTAAAAAAAACCATCTATTTCCAGCAGCTTTGGGGAAAGCTGGAAAGCTCCAGGGCTTCTGCTTTCTCTGAAGGTGTTGATGTTGGTACTGATTAGCGGTGTGCACGGAACTGGCCAGTTCGGTCTGGCACCCCCTTGAACCCCCCTGGTTCAGTTCGATGTGGGGAGGGGGGGTCACGAACATTTTTTAAAAAAAATAAGGTTTTTTTTACTTACACCCTTTGGGGGAGTTGTAAGTGGCGGCGGGAGTGTGTGTGTCCGGCGGAGGTTCCCCCTCCCTGATGTTGAACCTGTTTGCACATCCCTAGTACTGATGGCTATGCCAAGGAGGTACTAATGGCTATGTGAATGGTCCATCTAATCCCTCAAATTAAAATGCCTCGAATATGCTGCAAAGCAGATTCGCTCTTCAGATACCCAGAGGCATAGAGCCATGTGTGAAAAACATCCTGGTCAGCTACTAGCAGAAGCAGGGAAACAGGTGAATACAGCACTGGTTCAGCCTGAGACAACATTCCTGTCAGTGACAGTAAAACTAAAAATGCTTCATCACCCTGGCTCTCATATTAAAGAGCCTGTGAGAAAGAAGACTTTAATGTGATTTTTTAAAAACTAAGGTTTAACATTACAAAGTTTATTCTAGACACATTTTGTGCAGTGCGAAGAAAAAACTGTGGAATGGAAACTAAGCTTGTTTACAATTGGGCCTATGGAGTTAAATAACAAATTAGGTAATTTTAAGAAACAGACAAAATAAACTTTTTTAAAACTAGTATTTTTATTTCTCTCTTTTTTTCTTACAAAATATTTCACTTTTTGTTTTAACTTGCTTCATGATCAGTGATGACTTTATTATTGTTTATACTACATTTTTTAAGAAAAGAAAGAAAAAGGTCAAATAGCAGTTGTGGAAAGAAAAAAAAGAGTATTGGTTTCTGTATCTTCAGGGGACTTCCTAGGTATGCAGAAGGAAATAAGTTTAGGAACATAGGAAGCTGCCATATACTGAGTCAGACCATTGGTATTGTCTACACAGATTGGCAGCAGCTTCTCCAAGGTTGCAGGCAGGAATCTCTCTCAGCCCTATCTTGGAGAAGCCAGGGAGGGAACTTGAAACCTTCTGCTCTTCCCAGAGCAGCTCCATCCCTTGAGGGGAATATCCTATGGTGCTCACATATGGTGCTCACCATCAGGGGCGTAGCAAGTTTGGAGTGGGCCCAGAGAGAAGATTTTAAAATGCCCCCCCCCTACTGAAGCTCAGCTCATGAAGTAAAGAAATCTTAAATGAGGCTGTGTGTGTGTGTGTGTGTGTGTGTGTGTGTGTGTGTGTGTGTGTGTGTGTATAACAACTATGTGCCACAATAGAACATCATCCTAAATTATTTTTAAAGGTTTTGCAAATTGTGGATGATGCAAGTCATTTAATGGTACTAGAGAAAGACATGCTGTTCTGGTAGCTCCAGGTCTTAACACTCACATCAATTTCGGAGGATGAATACAACTGAAGGAAGCCTGGGTGGGTGCGCGGCTGGGGGAGTCAGTCATGTGACTTGCCTCTGGGGTGGCCCCCAAGGCAGTGGGCCCCCAGACAACTGTCTCCCCTTGCCCTATTGTAGTTACGCCCCTGCTCACCATTCAAATGCAACCAGGGTGGATCCTGCTTAGCTAGGCGGTCAAGTCATGCTTGCTACCACAAGACCAGTTCTCCTCTCCTTTTAGTTTGTAAACTAAAAGGGGGGAAATAGGGGAGGGGGAAACCAGGACAACCTGGCAAAGACAGAGCATGCTCAGTAGCGTCCAAAAGCCACGGAATCTAGGAGCTGGGGGCGGTGGGGAGCAGACAACAGAGCATGAGAGGGGGAAGGAAAATGGCCTACTTGAAGCTGTATCAGATAGATTATAGTACTTTGGAGGGAGCATTAAGGTAATTTTGTTATTTTTTTCAATTGCAGGAATTTGTGAGGCTCACTGTGTCCGATATACTTGTGACGTTTGTAACAATACTGGTGGGAGACTTCCTCCGTGCTTGCTTTGTCAGATTTGTAAACTACTGCTGGTGCTGGGACCTAGAAGCTGGATTTGTAAGTAAATAATTTGTATGTGAAAATTGTGTTCAACTGATAGTATACTTTAACAAATGGCTTTGAGCCGCATTTTAATTTCATTTGACTTCCCCAGCCCCACCCCACTGGAATATACCTATGTAATATTGTCTTGTCTGAGGAAAGGCTGGCTAGGCTGCTCAAGCAGAGACAAGCTTTGGCTTATTAATGTGCCGTGCCCTAAATACATAGGGCATAGTTTGAGAAAAGCCAGTCATAGTGTGAGAAAAGCCAGTATTAAGCCCTAGCTGGCTTAAATCTATAATCATGACTAGGAATTATCTCTTGTTGATGAGATCACAGTTCAGTAAGGCTTTCCATGCAGAAAGTCCGTTTCTGTACATGATTTTGGCTCAGTTGATGGTGAGGATGTGTATTCTTATGCTGACATCCAGACTAATGTTTGTACATGCAACAAGGGAAGGGCAATTTTTGCCAATCTCCTTTTTCCTGTGCCTCCAAAAAATATGTCTCTGAGGACTTTTGGACCCTCAGGGACATATTTTTGGGAAGCAAAATGGGCTGCGGAGGAAAACCATTTTAATGCACACAGTGTTAGTGTGGATGTCAGTGGATTTTTCTATATTTTTGTGGCATGTATTGAAATAAATAGAAGTAGCATAGATTTTGCTGAAGTCCAGAATTAACAGCAGATTCTCATGTGTTTCAAAAGTCTATTGCTCTGCCTCCTCACCTACATGGCATATTCTCCTCCTTTCTACCCAGCATTTCACACATGTTCAGATAACTGTTTACATTGACTTGATTTGTAATCCAACTTTTTAAAAGTATTTGGTGGTATCAGAAAGATCAACTATGCTGAGTCCTGCATGAGGTACCACTGGTACGTACATGGCCATGTCATTGTGTGCTGATCACAATAAAAGTTGGCACTGATGAATTTAAAACTGCAGCTATTGCAAACAAACGGGGTCATGAGAATGCATCCTGCAACTGTCAGCAAAAAGTGAACACCCTTGAAGGCAGGGCAAAAAACATCTTGAGCAGGTCCCGAATTCTTTATCAGTAACCTGCCTCCCACTTACTGCTCTAGCTGCAACAACAAATTCTCATGTTTCCTAGGCAGGGTGGAATACAGCAAAGCAGGCATATTAGGAAAGCAAGAGGCAATACCCTAAATGTTAGGAGTTGCTGCACTATTGAGTTATTTTTATCATTTAAAAGATGTTTCCCCTCACAACCTCATTGTTGAAGACAGACAAAACATGGAACAAATAGATTCAGAATGCACAAAAATTGAACTGAACCCTACAGTGGTATGACTCTAGGCATGACTGCTTCCCACTTTGGCTCACTTCAGGATACAGATATCCATGGTGCCCTGACGAGTTGCACTTCTTTTAATATAACCAGTGTCCCACCCCTCCCTGTCTCCCACCCTTCTTCCTTTGCCTAGTTAATTGAAGATGACTCCCTACATTTTAGGAGAAAGTGATGCTTCTAGGATTCTCCCATGGCTCTCTGCAGCATCTTTCCCTCATAATGAGGTCACCACCTTTGTACTGACAGAGGAAGTATTTAAGTAATGTTGCACAACTCTTTACTTCTCCATTGGCCACAGAGTGGTGGATACATCCAACATAAGGTCTTAATTTCTGTTAAGCTACATTTCGGCCCTTCCTGCTCTCTTTTTATTTCAAGAACTGCTGTCTTAAGTATAAATCACAATGATGTTCTTCCAAAAGAAGTCTGACAGTGCACGATGGCTTAAATTCCTCATTTAAAAACAAATTAGCATGAATTTGCAAGGCCATATACACAATGCTTGGGTTAAATAGTTACCACTTTATCTATGCACATCATAATATTTGTGCTTGAGGTGGGTTATTATGTATCACTATACCCTACCATTAGAATTATTATAATAACCCAAAGGGTAAGAGTCAATAGAAATAAACAAATGTTTAATGTTAGATGAGGATTATATATTCTTGCTCTGGGTTTTGTGTTCATTCATCTAGTAGAAGTTAGCACAGTATGTTCCGTCTTTTCTTACAGCCTTCTTATGCAGAGTTTGACATAAGTGGTAATGTGCTGGGTTTGATCTTCAACCAAGGAATGATCTGGTAAGCTATTCTTATTGGTTAATGCACTTAGATTTAAAAAAAAATGAAACCAAGCTATGAGAGCTGCACCAAAATGAAGACTTTTGTTGATTTTCTTATTGTGACTCTTCTAATCACCCTCACATTTCATGTCAAATATATTTGATAAATGTTCATTAGAGCACTGGTTTTTCAGCATTCTGACTTCTGGGAACCCTTTCTATTATGAACCTGTCTGCTCAGGAACCCCTTTCTATTTCTATTTCAAAGAATTCTAGGTAGGTATTCTAAGATGGCCACACTGTTCATGCAGTAGTGCTGATTAGGCCCATGGTATTTTACTGTCAGCCCATTCAAGCTGAGAATACACCACAGAACACATCTAGAATCTCTCTGTCATTCTACATTGGGAAGAGTAGTAATCATGGGCAAGCTATCATTCAGGGAAGACTGGCTTTAATCAGTGGGGAATTTGTAATAAGCTTTTAAGAAATCTATTGTCTCACCAGTACACAGTTTGAAAACTAATGAATTAGAGAAATCAGTCTTGGAATATATGCTGAATAACTTTTCAAATATAATTTCTGCAGTCTCTGTTCTTCTTTCATTGAAAGTAATCTATTCATTATTTGAAAAGGGAGAGGAATCCTTTGGGTGGGGGATTACTAAATAAGTTTATGACCTTAAAAATGCCTTCCAATGTAAATGTTATCTAATAAACAGATGTGTGGAGAATTGATCTGCATGCAAAATAAATGTCAGTAAATCTGGCTTACTTGCCTTGATTTATTTGTATTTCAAGTTTTAATCATTAACATAGTTGTTTAGCAAAAACAGTAGTAGTAGAGACAGTGAGGAGATGAACTATGAGGAGAGATGGTCAAAGCTCTCAAGACAAAATGCAGGAAGTACTCCCAATACTTTTCCTTCCTTCACTGGATGAATGGGTAGAATGGGGCAGGAAAGTATGCCTACCAGTTTTATCCTGCCAGCAGGAATCTCTGCTGAGCTCAAAGTATTTCAAATGCAAGCCAGGAGGCTTACGGGGGCCACGGAAAGCTCCTGAATATTGATTTCTCTTTGAAAGTTTATTTTAAGTGGCTTAGTGATAGACATGGAAGTTGGGTTCATGAGAGCTAATAGAGGCAGGAAATATGGTGAAATTCATATACAGTAGGCTACTTCTTAAATTCTGGTGTATTATGTTTTAGGCAGAATCTGATTTTATATATCTTTATCCATCTATACACAAATACTTACCGCAAGCAGATGTTGCCTTCAGCCGGCCAGCTTCCTGGGGTCGATTTCCAGATCTTAGCTTTGACATGGAGCGTTCTACAGGTGAAACTCGGAAAATTAGAATATCGTGCAAAAGTCCATTAATTTCAGTAATGCAAATTAAAAGGTGAAACTGATATATGAGACAGACGCATTACATGCAAAGCGAGATAAGTCAAGCCTTAATTTGTTATAATTGTGATGATCATGGCATACAGCTCATGAAAACCCCAAATCCACAATCTCAGAAAATTAGAATATTACATGGAACCAAGAAGACAAGGATTGAAGAATAGAACAATATTGGACCTCTGAAAAGTATAAGCATGCATATGTATTCAGTACTTGGTTTGGGCACCTTTTGCAGCAATTACTGCCTCAATGCGGCGTGGCATGGATGCTATCAGCCTGTGGCACTGATGAGGTATTATGGAAGACCAGGATGCTTCATTAGCGGCCTTCAGCAATTCTGCATTGTTTGGTCTCATGTCTCTCATCCTTCTCTTGGCAGTGCCCCATAGATTCTCTATGGGGTCAGGTCAGGCGTGTTTGCTGGCCAATCAAGCACAGTACACTGTATACTTTTCAGAGGTCCGATATTGTTCTATTCTTCAATCCTTGTCTTCTTGGTTCCATGTAATATTCTAATTTTCTGAGATTGTGGATTTGGGGTTTTCATGAGCCCAAATGAGCATTACTGAAATTAATGGACTTTTGCACGATATTCTAATTTTCCGAGTTTCACCTGTATCTTAATAGAAAGAGGCAGCCTCTGTCACACTCTGGATATCCTCATCAGCTGAACTATGGTACCCAGTATCATAGGCTCCACTTTCTGCATGGATGATGACCATGGTTCTAACCTTTTCTCAGTGTTCCGCCTTGCTAATCACCAAATAAGCCTTCTCTCCCCAGTCATATCTGCTCCAAAAGTTCTGTCTCAAACACAGCCAAATCAGACAAACATTAGAGACAGCAGCTTTATTTCAATGAAAGGTCACATCACAGTGCTGTCAGATTCCAATCCAATCATTACTGATATTTCCTCACAGTGAAGAACCTGCTTTGAATCCATCCTTGGTAGTTGATGCCTGTACTACTTTGTAGTTTGCTTCTCCTGAGGCAAACCATTTCAGCCTTCATAAAAAGCCTTATTTCTCTCTCTCTCTCTTTTGGCACTTACAGGATGGGATCCTTTTATGCACCAGGACTAGTTGGTATAAATGTGCTACGTTTATTAACCTCCATGTATTTCCAGAGCTGGGCTGTTATGAGTAGCAATGTTCCCCATGAGCGAGTGTTCAAGGCCTCCAAATCCAATAATTTTTATATGGGACTCTTGCTACTGATCCTGTTTCTAAGCCTCTTGCCAGTTGCCTACACTATTATGTCCTTGCCTCCCTCCTTCGACTGTGGACCATTCAGGTACGGGGGATGAGAAGAAAGAAATACATGTTTTTAATGAGCTTGATAGACTGATATCTAGCTTGTGGCCAAACTCTTGTGGGGCACACTGTGATCCTGTGTATTTTTACTCAGAAGTCAGGAGTCCTCCACTGCTCCACACAGCTTCCTAATGTGGTGGCATGCCCCTCCCCCAGCAGCCCACGCACTCCAGCAGCACAGCCTTCAACCTCCACTGGTGGCAGTGGCACATACGTGGCTGCTGCATATGTGCAGAGGCCATCTGCGTCCTGCCGCCGCTGTGCTACCACAATGCGAAGGCTGCTATGGGGCGTAGGGATGTGCCTGGTCCAGAGCAGTCCAGACCGGCACTGAAGGGGGGCCTTTCTTTTAGGGCGGGGAGGGCTTACTTACCCCTCCCGCCTCCTTGCCCCCTCCAGCGCCCATATTTCACTGTGTAATTGGGGCGCTGGAAACCAGCCGCCCCCACCGCTCCCCCACCCCCGCGAGCGGATTAGGGCCAAAAGTAAGCTACTGCCACCGTCGCCCGCCCACCCTCCCTCCCTCCCAGCCACCCGCCCAAGTCCTCACCGCATGGTGTGCCAAAAAAGAGAGGAGCTCGCGAACAGAGCTCCTCTCTCAGCAAAGTCTCGGCCCCAACTGGGGCCTTGGGCGTGCGCGCGCCGCATAGGACACCTGGGAACTTCCGCCGGAGGCCCGGTCTACCCGGCCTCGTCCCCTGCCAGCGGGTAGACCGGGCCTCCGGCGGAAGTTCCCAGGTGTCCTATGTGGCGTGCACGCGCCCAAGGCCCCAGTTGGGGCTGAGACTTTGCCTAGAGAGGAGCTCTGTTCGCGAGCTCCTCTCTTTTTTGGAACACCATGCGGTGAGGACTTGGGCGGGTGGCTGGAAGGGAGGGAGGGAGGGAGGGCGACGGTGGCAGTAGCTTACTTTTGGCCCTAATCCGCTCGCGGGGGGGGCGGCTGGTTTCCAGCGCCCCAATTACACAGTGAAATACGGGCACTGGAGGGGACAAAGAGGCGGGAGGGGTAAGTAAGCCCTCCCGCCCTTAAAGGAAGATCCCGGACCGGCCAGGTCCGAACCGGTCCGGACAGTTCGGAGGCCTTTCAAATGGCCTCCAGACCGGTTCGGACACACCCCTAATGGGGCGCACTGCTGCAGCAGGAAGCTGTAGTGGGAGGTCTACGGGAGCAGGTAAGGACCTGCTGTCCTTACTTTCCAAGGTGCCACTCACCACCTCTCCCCTCCCCAGCGCCGCACTCCACCAGCTGAATCAGTTCAGCTTCTAAGCTGTGCTCGAATCTCAACTCGCACACATTCCTAGCAGGAACATGCCGAGCCTCAAACCAAGCAGAACATAGCAGAAAGAGAGACACTGTATGAAAAGATGGTCAGGACACATGGACAAGAACCATTAATATATCACAGAAAGCTAAAACTCCAGTCACCAGGGATTAATCTTTGAACCCATTTTCACTGTCAAAGCTCAGCACATACAGAATGCTTTTCCTTTAGCCACCAAAACAGAACCTTTCTGGAATTAGTGGAGGAGGGTGGGGAAAAGATCCATTTGCAGGCAGGTTTTCACCCCAGAACATCTTATTTTACTTTACTTTACTGTTGCTCATTGGAAAACCTTATGTCTAAAAAGATTTCATGTTTCAAAGCACATATCTCTCTGCAGCTCTTGGCTATGTAAAAAGCTTGGTGTATAGCTGCTAGAATAACTACAACCCTAGGGACCAGTAGAGGACTGTGCATTTAATCCAGACGATGAAAATGTAATTGATCCATGTATGGCCCCAAAGTGAAGCTATTGAACAATGTCAGACAAATTTAGAAAACAATGCCCTGAATTCCAAAGCAACATTTTAAAGTCTCCTCCGTATCTGGTAACTACGACCATATGATGACTGTAGATGGTAGAGGAATAATAGAAACTGACTTGTTCAGAATATGCTCAGCTAACACTGTATTAATATACATTTTTTACTGTCATTCTGAATCAGTCCTGCACCGATTGTTCTGCGGACTGGATTAACATGTCAATGAGCCTTAATTTGATTTAGTCACTGTTTCTTGCTGCACCAATGGCTCTGACTCAGCGTGGAGCCAGTTCAGAACAAATTGTTCCTTTTGCTCCCCTATATTGGACCCTTCTTTTGTTAATAGGTAGTGTCAGTAGCAATCACATGAGAGTTTTGACAAACGAGAAGAAATACATCAAGGGCCTTTGGATTGTTTTAGACAATTCTGCATGTTGTCTTGCCCTGTAAAACAGCATCCTAGTTTCAGTTTGTGGGTACCATCTGATTTCCCTTTATATTCCCTTTAGCAGGGAAAGTAGGGAGGTGGGTTCCCTCCCCTCGCCATTATGTCTATATAAGTTGCTTTTACTGGCTCACATACCATGAGTGTCCCATGAGTGCTGTTGCAGGCATTTACCATACAATTGATGGGCATTTAAAAGATAAAGGTGCACAAACACAGTTGTGTGACCTTGTAAATAATGGCTGTACTGTTGTTTAACTGCATTTTTTCACAATTTGCACAAGAGCACTCCTGGACAAATCCGTTGATTTTATTTTAAATGCCTGCAGTATCACCGGCAATATGGAAACCATCTGCATATCATTGTGCTGTATGGGGGCCACTTATGTAGATTTTAAAACAAATTTCAATTAAATTCCATATTTAAAAGGGGAAATGAAAGCACCTTTTTAAATACTCAAAAGCATTATACTGGAAGGGAATCTCTGAGAAGGATATTTCTAAAAGTAAGGTGTATGGAAACCAATGCTCTAGAACAGGCATCCCCAAACTGCGGCCCTCCAGATGTTGCTGAACTACAACTCCCAGCATCCCTAGACACAATTTTTTGTGGATGGGCATGCTGGAAGTTGTAGTTCAGCAACATCTGGAGGGCCGCAGTTTGGGGATGCCTGCTCTAGAATGTACAGGTGACCCTCATTATCCATGGTCCTGGCACCCATGATTTCGCATATCCACAGTTTTTAAAATAGGCAAAATTTGCCTATTCACAGTTCCTGAGTAACCAGAAATGACTTCTGATGTCATTTCTGGCCACCAATTTGCAGCATGGTGACATATTGTAGCTTTAAAAAAAAAATTCCCCCCAATACTTTTTTTTTTGGAAAAATTCTCAAATATAGAGGATTTGTGGGTTGGGGGTGAGCTTTCTGAAGAGCTGGAGGCCTAGAGAGCAAGGAACTGTGCTTTATTCCGATTATTTCTGCTTTTTGGGACAATTTCTAGACTCAAGGAACCTAACCCCGCCCCCTCCAAATCCCCATAGACCCAAAGTCTCATTATTTGTGGTTTCATTGTCCACAGTTGTAGGCTGGAACAGAACCCCCATGAATAACAGGGGTCACCTGTATTTTAATTATTAAAATATTACTATTGTATATTACACATACCTGTGAATTTATCTTTCCAGTGGGAAAAAGAAAATGTATGATGTTATCCAAGAGACTATTAGATATGATTTCCCACCACTTGTAGCCAAGATCTTCAGTTATGTGGCAAATCCAGGACTGATTATACCTGCAATTCTGCTTATGGTGTAAGTTGTTGACCTAATAAAATAAAACTGTGTTCTTGCCAGGAGATTTTAGCCAGCTGCATTACTAGGCTGCCATTTCAAATGTGCTGTGATTGAAAAGTACTGCTGTATGTAACTTGAAGTAAAATGGGTTATGCTTCGGTCTTCCAAAGTTCTCTTTGTATTCTCATATATAAATGATTGTTTCTGTAGTGTGGTTAATAAACTGATTACAGATTAAATATACAGATTTTAACCCAAACCACCTTGAGAGCACATTTGGCACAGATTGCATTCCTGTAATCAGGATCAAGAGACTGCATGTTCCTTGAATTAGGCGATGTATTAAAGACAGTCTTTCAGATT
The DNA here is from genome assembly GCF_027244095.1 of Hemicordylus capensis. NCBI lineage: Eukaryota > Metazoa > Chordata > Lepidosauria > Squamata > Cordylidae > Hemicordylus > Hemicordylus capensis. The sequence goes on along the minus strand of NC_069662.1, from coordinate 96,757,565 downwards.
CCTTCATCTAATTATCTACTTTAAGTCATCATCAAGTATCACAGAGATTAAAGAACACTTGACATTTGATTTTGTAGTCTTGCTATATATTACCTGAATGCTGTGGCTGAAGCATATCAACATGCCAATGCAGAGCTGAAGAAGAAAATGCAAATGGTATGTTTATGTTTTATCGAGTTAGCTTGGCAGTAAAGATACTGTACGTTTGTGTTTTTCACCAGAACGTTGTGAGTGTTTTTCACTTTGTTGAACTATGTGGTTGCAAAATTCATGTGCCAACTCACCTGCTAATTGTAATACTTTTCACATTTCTAAAGAAATTCAAAATAGCTCTTGCTAGAACTATTAGTTTCTCCACAAATTGCATATTGTAAAGTCCACATAGTAAGTTAACACATAACTAAATATTTAAATAAACTGCATTTAACATCAATATTGCTGAATGCTAAAAAAAATAAAAAATTAAGAGTCTAATTTTCAAATATACCATCAAAACAATTCATATGTCAAGAATAAATTAACTATTATCACTATCAGTATGCAAGTCCACCCAGAGCTGAAGCATGAAATTAATCTTATTGTTGACAAATTTGAGTAGTGTGAATTCTATTGTTAAGACATTAAGAATCAAAGCTATAGAACTTCAAACAGTGTTGAGCGTATTGGACACATTATTGGAATGGATGGAAGAGCCTCTGTGTTCTAGAATTTTTTTGCATGGATCGTCCTTTCATTTCTGTGAAGACAAATACAAAGAAGGAACACAACTCAGAGAGATTCAAAGTAAATCGTTACAGCAAATATTCTAGCATAATGATATGCTAGAATAATAATCTATTCTAATATAATATGATTATATTATTATAGTCATAATAATATGCTTCCTATAATCACATTATCAAGGGCTGGAATTAAGCTGCCCAATGGTCAGATTTTCAGAAAAGTGAAATGTAGCAATTGGTCAGAGAGCTTTGCAAACTGTTTCTCTGATACTTTGAGTAACACTTCCAAAATGCCAAATACTTTATCTCCTTCCCTTCCCCATCCCACAACTTTCTGGCTGTTTTCCTATGTGTAATCTTAAATCAAAATAGGGAAACTATTAAATGAAAGTGAAGGTTTAAGATGGTGCAAATATATATTCAAAGAGTCTGAAAACTACACCTAGATTCATATTAAATGCAACTGTAATAGTACACATTACAGTAGTACTACAGTATTTTCAGTCTTAGTTTCAAATTATAGACTTTCCCCTCTCAAAACAGGTAAGTTTTTAAAACTGCAGGTTATGTCTAATATTTTTATATACACAGCAACGTGAAGAGGAGAAAAACAAGAAGAATAACAAAGCTTCCACTAATCCTGCAATTCAGGATCTAGAAGACTTGCTTGTTCTACATGCAAAAACCACTGATGAACCCACACCAACAGAAGGTAAAAAGTAAGGCCAGTTTGTCCCAGTGGCTTGTAACGGGGAAGCAACCTGTTCTTATGATGTCATCTCACTAAGAATGGAAAGACTTTGACAAAAGAACTTTTCTGGATTACCAACCTCCTGTATTTCATCATGAAAATGCTGCCAATTCCATTCTGGACCCATCAGCTTGACCTCAGTAGAGCTGTAAGCAACATCACCCAAATCCTTATACATGGGCTCACACCAGAGACTATGCCATATAACAACATTCTTTTCTCCCCATTTCTAGCTTGCACGGGAACCTCCCCTTCATCAAATGTTGGAACCACCAGGGCAAGGCTGCTGCTTTACAACCCTAGCAAATACTACTTTGTGGATATTCTATAATACCAGGGTCACCATTAGATCCTATAATTAAGTCTCCTGGCATCATCTAACAAAAGGTCTTAGGTAGCAAATTGGCATTCATACTTATTCAGATGAGGATATATTCATCTGGGTAGCAAATGAAGATGCTTTTTCCAGTAGGCATTGATACTTATTCAGGTGAGGATATATTCCCTTCCAAAGGAAATATTTCCATTTGTTTGATACCAATGGAAATATTTGGATCAATATGAAGGCATCAAGACATCCTTGGAGAATGTCTCAGTGGATGTACTCACTGTGTCCCCTTCCTAATCATGAAAGGCAGGGTGGTGATGTTGGAACCAGCACATTGGATGGACGGTGATGTTGGAGTTCCGCAGTAGTGGCCCGTGCTAACAAGCTGGAGGAGTGGAGAATGAGCTACAGCTGCTTCAGTACCAGCAGCCGCTCTCATTCCTTTCTGACCCTGTCCTGGCTGTAACTGAGCCATGCAGGCTGGTCATTCATCTGATAGAGGAGATAAATCCTCAACCAGGAAAATGACCAGGGTTGGGGAATTCCCTCCTCTACTGGACTAATGGTCACTAGAGTCTGCATAGCTCGGTTAGAGCCAGGGCAGAGCCAGAAGGGAGCAAGAGAGCAGCTGCCAGTACCAAAGCAGCTGAGGCTCATTTTCTGCTCCTCCAACATATTATCCTGGGCTACAACTGGAGGTTGGTCAAAATAGGCCCTACAGAACTTTAAACAAATGTAAGTGTTTGCCTAATGATTTGTTGTACACAAAACAGCTGAAGTCTTGAAGGAAGCACAATTACTTGGCTGCTGACATGTTTCTGGGCAAAATAAAACATGCTGGCAATCATTTAAAGCCCTGAATGGCTAGGGACCCGGTTGAGAGAGAGAGAGAGAGAGAGAACACCTTCCTCTGCACATTCTTTTCTGCTCATTAAGATCATCAGGAGGGGTCCATCTCCAGTTGCCACTCATCTGGCAACAACTTTTCAGTAGCTGCTCCTGAGTTGTGGAACATGGTCCTTGTGGAAATATGAGACCCATACAAACGCAGTTTTTTGGCCCGGCTTTTAGTGGTTTTAAGTTCTTAAAACATTTTGTTTTCCTTGTTGTGAACCACCTAGACCCATTAGGCGTGGATGATATATAAATGTGATACGTAAGTAAAATAGTTAACAGATTATTGATCATTGTTTGTTTTTTCACAAGATGTCAAGCCAGAGCCTGCAAACAACAAAAACAGTCCTACAATAGAGGCAGCAAGTACAACCAGAAATAATCCCGAAAACCTCGGAAGACCTCCGCTGGCACCTCCACCTCATATGACAGTGACTCAGCCACCTGTTCCAAGAACTGGGTTGACTTCTTCTAATCAGCAAAGACCGGGGCCGTATATAAGGGGACCAACCCCTGGAATGGGAAGAGAAAGGATTCAGTAAAAGCTATCAAAATTGGAATGGATTCATGAATACCTATTTGGAATGTGAGAATGCTAATTACATGCTATGCTTTCTAGCCCGCTGTTAACTCAGATCTGATTGGTAGGCACAAGAGCCTTTTTGGTGATGGCCCTACAGTTGTGGAATTCTCTCCCTGGAGAAATTTGCCAAGCCCGTCACTTCCCATTTGCAGATGGGCTCAGAAAACTTCTGTGTTGAAAGGCAACTATGATGGATTTTGTCACTGGTTCTTAAATCAGTATAAATTAAGCTCCCCCCCTTTTTTTTAAATGCTGGTGTTTTAACTGGGTTTTCCCTTTAAATGGATAATTGTAGATGCATTAAAAGCAATCTTGGAAAATGTATGTTTTCAAAGTGGGATAATAAATGCATAAAAAATTCCTTCTTGCAAGAGCCAGTTTCACATCTCTGTATTTGAGTTAAATCAGTCGTCCCCCCCCCCCGCCCCACCCTAACATTCATATGATAAAAATGGCCTGGTGAGATTACTTCTCCCAGTCAATCTTTTCCCCCCTCCTTGCTGCTTTTTGACATGGAGTGTTGGGAGCAGTACTAATAGAGCCACATATTCCTGATTTGTAAAATCCAGAATGAAGACTAAGGCCAAGAAGTCTTGAAACTAAAGTTCACCAATTTAAAAGGTGCTTTTAGTCATCTTCCTGGCTTTTTATATTTACATATATTTAAAATGCCTCAGTGAAAGCATCTCTGTAAAAATCTGAAAAAGGCTGACAAAATATGCAGCAGTACAGAGCTGCTCCACTCATAAGGCAGCCCTAGAGAACGGAGCATTGATCACTTTCTGTGAAGGCTTCCTCTGGCTGCTGGTATCAAGGACATCTCTGTGTGGGTTATCTTCCCCATATGCTCCTAGGCAGAACTATGCTAATTAGCTAAAGAAAGAAGCCTACTAGGGCGTGGAGAGGATAGCCCCGCCCCAGTTCTTTCAGCCAAGTGAGAAAGGAAATAGTGATAACCTCTTTTACAGTGAATAAAACTGATACGTGAAAAAACAAACAGAGGTTGGTAAGTATATACAAAATAGGAAAAGGTAGCCAGAAACGGGATCCTTCAAGTGGTTGTGCACTGTATTTGTTGAGGCCAATGCAGATCCATCCTTCCGTTCCTGTTCTGAGTGTAGCAGAATGATGACGCTTTGTAAGACGTGTAACAGGGGTAGCCAAGCACACCAGTCGGGTGGGCCGAGATGTCCTTGACTCCAGCAGCCAGAAGTCTTCACAGTAAGTGACCAATGCTCCGTTCTCAGCTGCTGGGGACAAGGACATCTGTGTGGGACATACCACAGCCCTAAACATCACCATTGGAGGGAACGCCCTTGGCTACTCCTGGGGAAGCACCTGCTGCAGCACCCGTCTGTGGAATGCTGCCTGGGTCGATGCATAGGCGTCCATCTTGTAGTGCTACGTGAAGGTCGATGGATTTTTCCATGTGGCTGCCCTACAGATTTTGTGCACTGGTGCATTGTGGAGAAGGCAGCAGAGGTAGCCGCCGCTCTCGTGGAGTGGGCAAGTATGTGATTAGGTGGACATAGGTGTTGTCTCTCTTAGGCTAACACTGCATGCCTTGATCCATCTACCAATGGTGGATGATGTAACTACTCTGCCCTTGGATCCAGGTAGGAAGATGAATAGTGCATCTTTGGAACAGAAGGATGCAGGCAGCTTGATGTATCTCTTGAGGCATCGGCAAACATCTAACTCCATGTTTTTCCATGTCATGCTTTTTCTGATGGATGTTTTGGATGAGGACAAAAAGATGGTAGAAAGTGCAGATGTCTTGTGACTGACAGAAGAAAGAGGGCACTTTGGGTCAGAAAAAGGGATCCGGTATGAGGCAAACAGAGTCCTGTGATATTACACAGTATAATCAGTGTATGGAAAGTGCCTGAAGCTCTGATCCCCTTCTTGCTGATGTAATGGCTATCAGAAAGGCTACCTTGATAGATAGAATTCTTAGGGGAATTGAGCATTGGGTGTGGAGAAAATGGCTAGATATTCTCACATAACACTAGAACCAGGAGTCATCCCATAAAATTGAATGCCAGGAAATTTAGGACCAACAGAGGTACTTTTTCACACAACACATAATCAACTTGTGGAATTCTCTGCCTCAAGATGTGGTGACAGCCAACAACCTGGATGGCTTTAAGAGAGGTTTGGATAACTTCATGGAGAGGTCTATCAATGGCTACTAGTCGGAGGGCTATAGGCCACCTCCAGCCTCAAAGGCAGGATGCCTCTGAGTACCAGTTGCAGGGGAGAACAGCAGGAGAGAGGGCATACCCTCAACACCTGCCTGTAGGCTTCCAGTGGCATCTGGAACAGGATGCTGGTGGAGAGGAGACCTGGTCTTGTGGTAGCAAGCATGACTTGTCCCCATAGCTAAGCAGGGTCTGCCCTGGTTGCATCTGAATGGGAGACTTGATGTGTGAGCACGGCAAGATATTCCCCTCAGGGGATGAAGCCGCTCTGGGAAGAGCAGAAGGTTTGAAGTTCCCTCCCTGGCTTCTCCAAGAGAGGGCTGAGAGAGATTCCTGCTTACAACCTTGGAGAAGCCGCTGCCAGTCTGTGAAGACAATACTGAGCTAGAAAGACCAATGGTCTGACTCATAGGCGTAACGATAGGGGGGCAGGGGGGGCATGTGCCCCGGGCGCCACCCGCTAGGGGGCGCCAAAAAGTACCCCCGAAGACCCCCTGCCGTTTTCGGGAAAAAAAATTTTTTTTGAGAAAAAATTTTTTGTGTGTGCGTGCACTGCAGCGGTCCCCCCTCCCCCTCCCCTGGTCCCGGCGCCAGCTCCGGCACTGGGCGCTGCCGCCGCCGCCGCATTTGTTTTTTGTAGTGCGGTGCCTGCCTGCCTGCTTTGCAAAGTGCAGCGTCGGCAAGGCAACAGCTGAGACTCTGTCTCTGTCTCAGCTCAGACACTCCGAGAGTCCGCGCTGAGCGCATGCGTGTTGGGAGGACACGCCGCGCATGCGTGTCTGGCTGTGAGAGCTCGCTGCCACGTGCACTTGCTGGGGAGGGAGGGAGGAAGAATTCGGCACGGCGGCCAGCCAAGCCAAGGAGGAGGACAAGCACCAAGGATGACGGAGCATTGAGGAAGGATTCAGGATTCTCTTCCTGTGAGTTTGTTTGTTTGGTGGAGGGGGTAGTCTGCCTTATGTTTTTACCTTCGTTTTTCGTTCGTCTTTTGTGTTCCCATGTGAACCAGAGATATACCGCCCCGCGCCTTCAACTGCTACTTCCTCACAACGCCGGGAAAACAGCAGCAACAATTGCCCCACCAGCTGGGTTTCTTTGTCCATCCCGCTCGCGCTGTGCCCTTTCCAGGGGGATGAAACCAAAACAGTCTCTGCTTGGGAGAGACAAGTGAAGGGAAGCTGCTGCCGGCTGGGGCGGGAAGCTGCTGCCGGCTGGGGCGGGAAGCTGCTGCCGGCTGGGGCGGGGGGTCTCTTCCACCCGCCGTCCCCTCTCTTCCACCCGCCATCCTCTCTTTCTCCTCCACTCCCCCTGCAGGCTGCGCTGGAGACGGCGGGCTGGCTTCTGCAGCCCCCGCCCCTCCGCCGGCTCGACCACCAGACCAAGAGCAGCAGCTGAGGAGCCGAGGTTTGCTGCTGCTGCTTCTTCTCGCCCTTCTGCCTCCCCTCCCTCCCTTTTAAAAATAACAATAATAGTAATCCCCCCCACCTTCCTCCCCCTGTTCGAGCTTTCGGAGGCATGGCCCGGCTCAAGGCATGCTCTGCCTTCCCCAGTATCTACTTCGGGGTCCTCCTCTGGGCCGGGAGCCTCTTGTGCTTGGCTTCTGCCCAGCAGCCGCCGCCGCAGCGGGGGAGCCTGTGGTGCCCGAGCAGCTGCCTCTGCTTCTGCACCTGGCAATGGCGAGAGGACGAGGGCACTTTGCAGAGCGGCGCTGAAGTTGCCGTCTCACTCCTTTGTCTGTATCCGATTGGGGTCTGGGTGGATCCCCTGCTCTTCCTCCTAGTTGTTCGCTCCGCTGTAGAGATTCTTTTGTTAGCTTCATCATCAACTTGTATATGTCTGTAGGTAATGTATGTGTTGTCTGCAGGCATTTGGCTGCAATCCACAAATTAGTTAAGCTGGACGGCTTTGATGGATCCTCATCTCACATACAGCCCAGTTAAAATGAAGTAGTAGAATTTAAGCCCCAGGGAATGGGGGTGGGGGGCGGGGGAGAGATTTATATCCCAATACATATATATCTTTAACTGGGTTGTCGTTTGCTCTGTTAATTCAATTGAGTTCCGTTCCAAATACTTACTTTAGTGTAATTCATTATGCGTCTGGTTGCAGGATCTTCCATGTTTTAAACAAAAACATGCTTCATAGTTTTGTGGGTTCTTCCTTCCTTCCTTCCTGGCTGAGTTTGAGCCATAGTTTCAATACTTTTGTGTGGCTTTGTCCTCTTTAGGAAAGTAATCACAACCATGAGCTGTGTAGTTTTTCCAAGTCACTGGTTGCAGAAGTCTCTTTGTTAGAGTAGCTTTCCATTCATTCTCTAGTTCTGTTCAATTGAGAATGTCTGTTTAAAGCTGTTGTGCAATAGGTTAAGAATGAAACCATTATCATTTGTATTGGTTTTGGTACCTGTCATAAATGAGAATGTTGGTTTTCAAAATGTCATATTTTGGGCAAGAGAGTGTGGGTCTATATATTTTCTTAATATAAAAATTTAAAAGGAATGTGGCCATGCAACACGAATGCTTGTGCATGCGGATTTTCTTTGCCAACTACACCTATTTCTGAGCGCTTTTTAAGTATGAGTCTTATCCTTATAAGACTTATGATGCAATGATGATACATGCTACGTAATACTTAGGTTTTTCCTCACAACAACCCTGTGAAGTTGGCTTGTGATACAAGCCAACTTCACAGGGTTGTTGTGAGGAAAAACCTAAGTATTATGTAGCATGTATCATCATTGCATCATAATTCTGATGTTTGGGATACAAGCCAACTCCACAGGGTTGTTGTGAGGAAAAACCTAAGTATAATGTAGTATCATCATTGCATCATAATTCATAATAAAGTTATTTATCGCATTTCTGGTTATTTATCGCATTTCTGGTTATTTATCGCATTTCTGGTTATTTATCGCATTTTGAAATTTTTGGTAATTTTTGTAATTTTTTAAATTTTTAAAATAAAAGTTTTCTGAAACATGTGTCAGTCAGATGTATGCTGGGGGGGGGGCGGTAGGGGAGGTGCAATTTCAGTGCTTGCCCCGGGCGCCGTTTTCCCTAGTTACGCCTCTGGTCTGACTCAGTATATGGCAGTTTCCTATGTTCCTATGTTGGACTAAATGGGCCTTGGGCCTGATCCAGCAGGGCTCTTCTTATGTTTATGTTCTACTAGGAGAAATGGTCTTCTGTACCATTTCCCCCCCCCCCACACACACACACACACCAAATATTTCCCCAAACCCTCAGTAATTAGGGAGACAGATACTTGTTTCAACATAGGCCATTCTATACTTGATGAGAGACATACATTGGAGTATACCCCTATTATTCTCTGCCTTGCTTAGCATTACTTCCAGACTACTGCTATGGCTTAACTGTCACTTGGATTTTAACTCCAATTAGTCAAGTCTTCATTGATTTAGAAGCATATTTGGGCAGAAGAATGGGCATGTACATTTCTTAATAAGCTGTTCCAGATATAGTATAAATATGAGTGTTGGTGGGGTTTTTTTGCACGATTCCTTTGTTTAACTAAATCTATGGAATATCCTTTAATCACATTTTATTCAAAAAGACATGTGTGCGCATGTGTATGTATGTATAAAAAGCACATCTCTTTATGCCCTTGCTGGAATTAGTCCCAACTTAAGCAGTAAACATGCAGCATGACTTCAAATATGGCAGTGCATGATTGGCTACAGTCACCCCAAAACTCACCACCTGATAACATGTAATTGCAGAATTAACCCTGAATTAATCTAGCCCTATCTGAAGGCCACCTAATGGCACAGCAGGAAATGTCTTGACCCACAAGCCAGAGGTTGCCAGTTTGAATCCCCGCTGGTATGTTTCCCAGACTATGGTAAACACTTATATTGGGCAGCAGCGATACAGGAAGATGCTGAAAGGCATCATTTTCTACTGCACGGGAGATAGCAATGGTAAAACATCTCCTGTATTCTACCAAAGACAGCCACAGGGCTCTGTGGTCACCAAGAGTTGACACAGACAGCACACTTTAATCTAACCCTATATAAGGGTTAATATAGGGTTATTATATTATAGATAATAGGACCAGCAGGCACAAGTATAGCATTTCTTCCTATATTTATTATCTTGTCAGCATCACCTTAGGACTCCACTTCTGCCCAAACATTCAAGTGAACTACTACATAACTTTTAACCCACTCTTACCTAGGATATAATGGAACCAGAGTATTATGCAAAATGTCCCTCAGGTATGCAAAATTCAAAAATTAAGAGGTACAGTGTTACTACCTCTCTGTGTATTCTAAGAGTTCCTAATCCACTCTGGCTCTGCCAAAAGCTCAATTTCAATTCACTGAAAACAAATAGATCAAAGCAGCATTTTGCTTATCTCAGGACTGACAGAGTGGGGAGAACCAGCCCTTGCTTAATTCACAACATTGGCCACATTAAGAACGAACAACTGGCCACTAGGGTTGTTAACAACAATAAACACAGTCACCTCTGCCTGTGTAGCAAGGCATCACGACATGGATGTGACAAAATTATTCAAACATGCCCCATAACATAAATAGCCTGCATTAAAATTTTGAGTAACAATTGTGGCAAACTGCTTATTTTGTATACACTGTTCAAAAAGGTAGTGTACCTCAGAACAATATAAGAATACCAGAAAGCCTAATCATAAGAAAGATCTTTATTTTTCTTCTTCACTGTACTCATGAACTCCTCTTGCTGAAGTTATTAGGACCATTCTGTAGCAGTCCCTACCCACTCAGTTGCCTGAGCAGTGGGAGCTGCAGACCAGTCTTCAGTAGCAGGCTGTGCACTCCAGTCCTCTGAAAAGCAAACACAACGGTCATGAATTTTGATATCAGCAAACATTCCGAAAGCTTGTTTATTTTGAAGATTTGTATTCCTTTTCATTAACATGATCACCAAAGCAGTGTACAAGTCATTCAAAATAATGCAGCAGTCTCCTGGCCAATGGCAGTGGCCACTGAATGCTTCCTTTCACTTCTCCAGTCCCCAGGCAACCATCATATTTTAGACTACTAGTAGGTGAGGCCATAACTGGCCAGGCAGTCATCTTGCATAGATTGCACTACTAGGAAACTTCAAAAAATTAACTCCAGGAGGCGCTATCATATTCAACATCTGTAGAAACCTTGAGATTGGAGTGCATGGGGGTAGATTCCTCAGCTAAACAATCCACTCTCGTGGGAAGAGTGGCCATTTAAACTTTAAACCTCCCCACACATCAGCTTAGAAGTGTGGGAATGTGTAAAGTTTAAACAGCCACTCTCCCCGTTTCTCAGCTGATGTGCCAGGAGGCTTAAAGAAGTGGCACAACAGGCAAGAATGGATGGAGCAGCCTACTTCTCATGCCACTATTTATTTGTTAAATTTTCTTTAAATATTTTCACAGACCAACTGAGAAGCAGGGAGAGTGACTATTTAAACTGTATACCAATTCAGTTATTTAGTTGCGGGGGGCGGGAGTAGAAAACCGTGAGTAACCAAAACTGCCCCCCCCCACACACACACACTATACACTAAACTGAGATACAGGAGGGTGGCCCATGAATAGGCATGATAGTTATTTGAAGGCCACCTGTATGGGTCATACAGTTTTTAATTAATGTACTTGCTAATTGGAAGCAAAAGAACAGTGTGAAATCTGTAGGATTTCAGCTTCAAATATAATTCATTTATTGAAAAATTACTACATGGTAAATTTGAATCATAGTAAGCATGAATTGGAGAAAGATATAGAACAGCCACTACATTTTGAGATTATGGAACCCTCTCCACAAAACTAGGTGACAAGACCAACACACATTAGCCTTTCCCATCTCACACATTTCAGCCAATCCAGAAACTTCCCTTTCCACTCCTGTTTTTCAGATACTTACCAGCTGGGAATGGCTGTATTGGCACAGAGGGCACTTGTACTCCCTCAGACCAATCGGCCACCTCAGGCTGTGGAGGAGCAGTGAACTCAGGTGCAGGTGCAGTCCATTCCCCTTGGAATTCTTCTTTTGTAACTGCCTTCTCAGCGGCAGCCTGCTCCTCCTTTTCAATCTGAAAGATAAGACAGACCCGTCGAAATAAAAAGTCTACGCTTTGTCCTTTTGCAGGTTGGCTAAAGAGCACAGAAATCCACTTTTTGGGCCCCGCACATGCATGTATTGTGAATATTGGTGGTATAGCCTCAAATGATGTCCAAAATGTTGGCTTGAAGCACTATTTCCAGTAATAACACACCAATTTCCAGTAGTTTGTCACCAAAGTAGGCATTTAAGATACAAGGCACCACTTACTTAAAAGCACCTATTTTTCAATATGATTTTGCTAAGTGCTCTGTACCCCTTATTCTAAAATCTGATACAATCGTTTTTAATCTTGAGTTGTTTACCTCTTCAGGGTCCCTGTAGAAGTAGAGATCAGGCATGACCTCCCACGGATGTTCACGGGAAATAGTGCCACGCATACGGAGGACCTCACGAGCCAACATCCACCACATCAGACCAACTGAATGCGCCCCCTGAAACACACATTGATATACACTTTAAAAAACCATATCCAACACTTTATAAGGGAATGGTTTGTCAAAACGCAACATCTGTTTTCTGATTTAAAAGATCCATGCTTTCAGGTTTTGGTAAAGAACTGGTTCTGTTCAGCTAATTCCAGAACAGCAGGCCAAAGAAGTAAAATGCTCTTCAAGCCTCATTTCTGAGATCAGGTAAGCAAGTATTCCCCCACTCAGCTTTCACTTACTTACCAACTTGTCTGCTGGTTCTTCATTTCTGTTTCCCAGAGATGTGGCAAGAATTACTATCAAACTCCACTCATCAGACCACAAGGGTCCTTATGGCGTTAGCGAAAAATCCTGCCCATGTTAATGTAGCACACTTCCTACACTCAGAAGTTCATAGGCCAGGAACTGACCTCAACCCTGAGCTCTAACTGTGTGCAAGAGACCTTTTCCTTTCCAAAGGTCTCACCGCCTGCTTATCGAAACAAGCCATTCTATTACTTCAGTAAAGACTTTTTTAAAATGCAAGAGAAGATGCCTTTAAAGGAGAAAGAGATAAATATAGCAAAGCAGATGTTACCTTGTTGTTGCATGGGATAGCAATATCCACATAGCGCAAAGGAGAATCTGTGTTACACAAGGCAATGGTGGGGATGTTTACATAAGATGCCTCTGTCAGTGGCTGATGATCAGCTCTTGGATCAGTGACCACCAAAAGGCGGGGCTCACGGAAGGCAGCCTGGATTTGATTGGTGAAGGTGCCAGGAGTGAAACGGCCTGCGATAGGTGTAGCACCAGTAGCAGCAGCAAACTTCAGAACGGCACGCTACAAGAAAAAAAACAAAAGTTAACTTAATTAATTAAGTTAACTATAGCTAGCCTTGAAAAAGAATTGTATATTGTATTTTAAGTCAGGGTTCCATGTGGGAGTGCCAATTTGAGACACTGGGCTCCACTGTTGTCTGTAGTTCAGTTTACAGATTTGTACACATGTGCGTGCACAGCACACACATCAAATCCATAGCCAAACTCGGCAACACTTAATAGTGGATATTTCCCAGTATGTTCTAAGAGGCAGGACATCATTTTCACTACTTACAAGTACACTCATACCTGTCCAGTATTCCTGGAAGAGATGACACTGACATCAGCCGGGTTCTCAATGGCAACAATAGCCCGAGCTGCCAAGAGTAGCTTTTCCCATGTTCTTTTCAGATTCATGATGTAAATACCTAAATACAACACAACAGAATTTTTCATTAAGAATGAGAAACTAGGTGAACATGTGAATCTGGCCTTCTGAAGACTGTTGAAATGCCCCTTGAGCCTGTTAAAAATCATAAAGAGAAATGGTGAAAGGGTACACAACAGATTTGAGGCTCCACAGGACAAGAGGCAAAGCAGCACAAGAGGCAAAGCAGCAAACACGAAGACTCTCTTCCTTGTGCACACTTATGTTGGTTCATTTCACCTGGGAAATGGGGAGCCAAAGGAACGTGCGAACAGCACAAGAGTTCCTCCATTTCCTTGGTTACTGAGCTGTCCTACCCCATAGCAATTTCATGTACTGCCAAGGACAGGGAAAGGGAGGATGAAGTTACTGTCCCATTTAAGCAGCCCATCAGGGAGAAAAGGGTCTCTACAGTCACTAGGTGTCCAAGTATTAACTCCATCCTTTCATTTTATTAAGCTTGAATTGTGGCAGAGACTACTATCAAACTCCAGTCATAGAGTGAACTCTCCTGGCGTTAGCGAAAATCCTGCCAGTGTTTACTGTAGCACACTTCCGACACTCAAGAATTCATTGGCCAGAAACTGGCCTCAGCTCTGAGCTTTAATAGTGTGCACTTAAGACAAAAACATATATACCAGCCTGACTGCAATATATCAATTCTTATTCAAACTCTTTTTCATTATTTCTATTCCACACATTTCCATGATAAACAAAAGAATAATCTTAGAGAATCTGCCATTGCAGAAAATACCATTAAATACCCCCCCAACACAGACTCTTAATTCTAAAACTGTAAAATTCTATTAAACATCACCTCAGTCCACAGTATCAAAAAATGGACTTAAACATATGAAATGCAATCTAGTCAAAGTCTCACTGATTTCAAGGAACAGTTGTGCATGTATTTAAACACTGCCACTAAAATCAGCAAGACTTATTTTGACTGGATTTTGCTCATATTTTAAGAACTTATATTTGACATATTTTGGTTTGCCTTTGATTACACCACCACAGAGTCTGATTCTTACCATCACTCTTTCTTTTATAGATATACTGTTCCATCTGAAAATCTAGATTGGTGCCTCCCAAGTGGGTTCCTGCAGCAAGGAATTTGAGGACATCCTCCTCCTTCATCTGTAGGACATCAAGACCTCCGGACATTGTGAAAGTTTCCTTTTAAAGCAACGACAGGAAACCTAAAACAGAATCACAAAGTTAGGAGCACTAATACCATCCACCACAAAACCATGGGCACATTACTACTGTCTCAAGTTTCCCATTTATACATTAAAAATAGCAGCTGTTACAACTGGTCTTCATAGGAGCAAATTCAACATTGTTAAATATTCTGCAATTCCAGTGCTTTCCAACTGCCAGTCATAGCAAAAGGCTTTGGTATTCTGCAGGCTCTGTATAATCTCACTGTGTAGAACTCTCATTCAATAAAGGAACAAATAACAAAAAGACAAATTTCTATCAATGCCTGGATAACTGGTATAATGCCTGAATTTTTTGACTAAACTATACTGTTACCATTCTTAACCCCTATTCTCAGAAAATCGAATATACATCCTCAAGTTGTTATATATTCACCAGTGCATCAAAAGGACAAGTCTTCTGAAAGTTGGTGCAATAGTAAACAGTACAAGCTTCAAATTTCATCTCAAGCTCAAACCAGATGGGCTTCAGTGAGATATTACTAGGGATGTGCACAAGCTGTTCATGCACATGCTGGCGGGGAAGGGAGCAGTTCCCTTAAAAAAACAGGAAAGGAGCTCCTTACCTGCTTGTGCCCGCCTCGCCACTTTTCCAGCAGCAGCTTCCGCTCTTCAAAAGGCTGTGGTGCTGTACCCTGCAGCCTCCACAGAGCACTGGCACAAACACGGCCAGCATGCACGAAGCAGCAGGGTGTGGATGAGCAGGTAGGGAACTCCTTACGTGCTTTTTAAGGGAACCAGTCCCTGCCCCACTGAGCCGGTTTTAACCAAACCTGGTTCAATGTTTCTCAGAGGTGGTGCCGAACTGGCTGGTGCACATCCCTAGATATTACCTCTCAGCTATACATTTATAATATGGGAGTCACACTAGTTTACAAAAATCAGGTAAGAAGTGATTCAAGATCTTGGAGAAAAATACTATGAAAATACTTCATTTTATTTCTTTTATAAGTTTCAAGTTTTCTAACAGCTATTAAGCAACAAACACCTACAGAATGATTCTGCTACCACGCTTATAGCATGCATTATACTTTATAGCAATGCAGCCCGCACAAAATGAGAGAAAACCATTCGACTTCTGCAATGAGAGGAACGGGGCTCTTTGCAAAGTTCATTAAATAGCAACCAAAAATCCCCAAGAGATTTCTCGTATTTGGAATGGTTTTCAACAGCAGGGGCGAAACAGGAATTGAGGTTTTAGTTCCTATATTTATGTTTTAATGCAGCTTTATTTGTTAAGTATCGTAGCTAAACAGCCTTATCTAACCACAGCATGCAGGATTGATTCAGTGGGAAGTTTAACTGAACACACACACACAAAATACACCTAAGTCTATATCGTGTTAACGTGCGTAAGGACATGGGCCAGAAAGGGGTTCAATAGTACCACCTCTGCTGCCTGGACCGCATGGGACACCTTCTATGCAACTTCGACTCGACCGACGTCTTGCGAGGCGGGAACAGCAATACCGCCTTCTAAACGTTCCATAACCGGAAACCCCGTGGTGATCTGACCTCCCTATTTTCCTGCTGCTAACACCGTGCTTCACAAAACCGAAGATCGAGGCGGCGGCACCAGCAGCGCGCTTGCCCTCCTGCCCTCCCCAGCTTTCGGCATTCCGCCTGGCCGGCATACACGCGCCCGCGCGCACACATTTCTCGACTCACGCGGTGACAACGCCGTATGGAGGCCTCTCGATGTTGGAGAGAAAGAAGGCCGCAGCGCCCTATGACGGCTATATATACCCTCCCCGCCTACCAATCGCAGCCATCCTCCCCGGAAAGGCGAAAACGTCATGACCGCGCCATCGAAGCCGAAATGAGCTTACCAAATAATTACTTCCGGCTCGTATTTGAATACGGCCTATGGGGTGCAGCATAGTGCCAAATAGGGTGGAAGGAGCCGCTCTAGTTCTACCACTCCATGGTGCTCTGTTCTACCTCTTTGCCTCGACTTTCGATTGGGAACCGGAGATATTCTTCCTTCGAACCTGTCCTGCCTCCTGAATGAAGAAGGCGGGGCAAAGGAAATTGCAGACCAAAGAGATAGAGTTCTCTTTGGGGAGATTAAAAAATTATAGAGATCAGCTAGAGTTACGCACACTGTGCTAAACTAAAGCGGGTGGAGCAGGCAGGCTGAGGAGTTGGAGATGATCCAGCTTTTCCCTAGGGCGCTGTTTTTGCGATCTAATTTAATCTCTTCAGCTGCTTTCCCATCCTCCTGGTCTGGAGCTGGAGCTGTGGTACTCTAGATGTTGCTGAACTACAACTCCGTCTGCGTTGTAGCTGGAGGTGATGGGAGCTGTAGTTCATCAACGTATGGAATATATACCGCAGCTTGGCAACCCCTGTCCTAGAACAGGGGTGGGAAAACTTTGCTTGGCCCTGCAGCTGTTGTTGAACTACAACTTCCATCATCCCTAGTCACATTATTTTGTGGCTGGGTATGACAGGAGTTGGACAGCTGGAGGTCCAAGTTTGTCCACCTGTCCTAGAGGATCAATATCAAAAATTCGCACAGGTGAATAAAGGGTGAGCTCTGATCTCACAAACAGCTCTCAAAGAGTTAATCACCTGGTCCTTTAGTGCCCATGCTGCAATCATCTTCCCAACTCCCCCCCCCCCCTTGATCTTCCACTCCCTCTCCCTTCCTACCCTCTGAGACGAATAATACACTGCAGAGGTGTCTTTTTCAGCCTGAGTTCCTTTTCACCTGCAATATAGTGATCATAGACTGTTTTAACAGCACGATTCTTTAAAATGTTGAAAAGCTTCGCAACTTTCAGATGTTCGCCTACAACTCGTTTTATTTTTCAGTTACTTTAGAAAGAGGTGCGTCTGCCTCACCACTTGTCTGAAGTGGAAGGATGAAGAGAGCCTTCCCGCACAAGCAGCCTCTTCCTGTGCTGCAGTTGCAGGGGCAGGGGCAGGGGAGGGGAGGGGAGGGCAAAGAAAAAGATGTGCCGGCACCGGAGCGGCTGCCAGGCACCTAAAAGAGGAGAAGAGGTCAAAGCAGGTGGCAAAGTGCAAGGGTAAAAAGCCTTCAGCACCCAGTATTCCCAGGCAGTCTCCCATCCAAGTACTAACCAGGCCCGACCCTGCTTAGCTTCCGAGATCAGACAAGATCGGGCGTATTCAGGGGGGTATGGCCGTAGGCACTTCTGGTGCTTGTTTTTCCTTACTTCAAGCCCTAGGGGCCACTGCCGTTTCTCAGGCAAGCCAGCTACTTAGCAACCGCCAGAAGCAGAGCCTCTCGAGCAAGGCCACCTCACGCTCTCCGGGCGCTAAGCACCATTTTCACAGCGTGTGCCCAGACACTGATTTCTTCACCACTGTCAGGAAGGGTAGGATGGCCACACACCCTTCTGGTCTGCAGCGGCAAAAATGCTTGGGAAAGAGCGGAGGAGTTGCTCAAGCTTTGAGGAGAGGTGTGCAGGTCCTCCTCTGCGCGTGACTGAACGCCTCGCTGGCTCTGGTCTTTCTGCAACTAAGCTGCACTTAGCACGCCCGCCTCGAAGGGTTTCGAGGAGCGCCATGTGATGGACAGGAGCATTCCAAGGCACGTAAGAGAGAACAGCTTGCTGGCAGAGCGAAGGAGCGGGAGGAAGACTCTTCAGGAGTTGTCCTGGCGAGCTTTTGCTGTCCGCTTGATATGGGGGACATTGGCTGATGAGATCACAGCTGATTCTTGTTTTATTTTTCAGTCACGCTTTGGAAAGTGGTGCGTCTGCCCCACCATTCATCTGAAGAGGAAGGATGAAGAGAGCTTCTTCCCCCACACAAACAGCCTCTTCCTGTGCTGCAGTTTCAGGGGCAGGGGCAGGGGCAGGGGCAGGGGCAGAGAAAAAGATGTGCCAGTACCGGAGCGGCTGCCAGGCACCTAAAAGAGGAGAAGAGGCCAAACCAGGTGGCAAAGTGCGAGGGCAAAAAGCCTACAGCACCCAGTATTCCCAGGCAGTCTTCCATCCAAGTACTAACCAGACCCAACCCTGCTTAGCTTCCAAGATCAGGTGTGCAGGGTAGTATGGCTGTAGGCATCCTTCCTGCCTGCCTTGCCTCACCTCAAACCCTAGGGGTTGAGGGGGCCCTGCTCCGGGTGCTGACAATGAGGGAGGCCCGGTTGTCGTGCACTCGGGACAGGGCCTTCTCTGTTCCTGCCCCCAGACTCTGGAATGCTCTCCCAGTGGCCATTCATTCCTCGGACTCCATCACGGCTTTTAGAAAGCTTTTAAAGACTTGGCTTTTTACCCAGGCTTTTACATGATTGTTTTCTACTGCGGCTTCTCTGTGTTTCTATTTGTTGTATTTGTTGTGTTGTTTTTATGCCTGTTTTTATATGTTTTTGTTCTTTTAACATGATGTTTTTATTGTGTTTTTATTGTATGTTTTTAACTTTTGTAAACCGCCTTGGGGTTATCTTTTTAATGAAAGGCGGTATATAAATGCAAAAATAAATAAATAAATAAATAAATAAATAAAATAGGGGCCACAGCCACTTCCCAGGCAAGCCCGTTGCTTAGTGAGTGCTGGGCGCCAGATGCCTTGAAGGGTTGTGAGGGGCTCCATGCGATGGGCAGGAGCATTGTCAGGCTACCACTTAGTTGTCAAGCTGGCAGCCAAGTTGGAGAGTGGAGGGCGAAAAGAGAGAGGGAGACACTCTTCAGTGGTTTCCCTGGAGAGCTTTTGCCATCCAGTTGATATGGTGGCCAGGTTCTTTGGTTGGTAAGTTCACAGCTGGTTATTGTTTGACTACTGGCCACTGTGATTAGGAATGATGTGAGTTGTAGTCCAACAGCAGCTAGATGACCGAAGCTGAGCAGCCTTGAGTTGGAGTAGGAATCCCTGCCTCTACAACTACCTGGTGGTGGGGTGGGAAACATTACTTTCCAGCTGCACTGTGGCAACCGCTGTGAGGACAGATGGAATTTATACTCTTACCTATAGGTGGCAGCAAATCACCAGTTTTCCTCAGTTTTACACTCGGGATTCTAATGCTATAGAATACGAGGACCTAACCTTTCATTGTAGCTCGCCTGAATGTTTTCCAAACGGGGATCTACTACATAGGGCTGAGTTCATAAAATGAAGGCTTTTACAGCACCTTTAGTTCGGTGGCATTATTTGGCTTTTTTCATGACTGGCCCTTAATGAGTAACATCAGCATCTTTAAACAGTTGCACTTTGCTGGAGTGTTGAAAACAGTTGTGTGGTATACTCCAGCATTTTTGCGGAACCATGTGGAGATACCCCATGGATAAAGTGAGAAGTGTGACTACCTGTCTGAGAATGATTTCGGGGAGTGCCAATTCTGCCTGCCATCCTTCTCAATTCCTAACCAGCAGACTTGTTTCCTGAGCCCGGTAAACAAGGATCGGTAAACAGCTGCAGGGTCATAGCTATGAGAGAGGGGGGCCGTGTTCGTCCCTCTCTTCAGTGGCTTCTTGGAGTGAGGGAGATAATGAAGAAAATAGGAAGGGGTGAAGCTGGGGGGCCCTCAGGAGCTGGGTTCTGGGTTCTTTGAACCCATCTGCTCAAATATAACTACACTTCTGAACTTCTGGTCTACAGCGCAATATTTTTTTTGTTTATTTCTCCCTGCTGCTCTCCTCTACTGCTAGTTGTGTGCTAAAACAATGCATACAGCACAGGCAAATCGAAAACCCATAACAGCTTTCATGCTCTGTAGTACAATTAAAATATTGGTAAAAATATTAGAATATAAAATGGCAGCTGAAATACAAAATGGTGTCCACAGCCGCTTTCTGCAGTTCTAGCAATTTTTTTCTTCCATCGCAGACTTTTTGTTTATCAGGCAAAGTGCTCTTGCACAGACCTCCACTATTGCAAAAGGAAGAAAACAAGTCAGAAATTCTTTTGCAGTAGCACAGTTGTGCAAGAGCACCTTTTCAAACAAACAAACACAGCCATCTATGGGACACACACAAAAATTCAGAATGTGATAGACAGAGCTCTGAAAAATGGCACACAGGTAACTGAGGACTGTATGTACTGAATTTCAAGTAAATCAGTCCATCTTCAGATCCTAAATTAGACCTATGTGACCTCAGCCTCCGCATGCCTACTCAAAAGTAAGTTTCATGGATAGCCATCTCTTGTGCATTATTAGGTATGCTACTGCTGCATAAGATCTGGTCGTTAATCCAAGTAAACTTCCCTACTGCATAGAAGCCTGATCCTAAAACGTGTTCTCTGAAGTAAATTCCACTGACTTCAACTACAATCTGAGGTCCCCACAATTAATACTCTACATATTAATATAATATGACAAATAAATAAGTGATGAGCATTAGTTATGCTTCAAACTGGGTGACAGAATGGCAAATGTGGTTCAATGTAAGCAAGTATACAGTGATACATATTGGGGCAAAAAAAAACCAACACATATACAGGAGAACCTTGTTACTCGCGGAGGTTCCATTCAGCTACTACTGTGAGTAACAGAATGAGTAACAAGGCATTATGGCTATGGGGAAAGGTGGGGTTAGGTTCCAGGATGAAGAGGAAAAGCCCCCATAACAGCCCAACATGGTCCTGAACAGCAAAATAACTTACTGTGGTGTACTCCGCGGGTCCTCCCGTGTGCCCAGGAATGTCTCCCAAGGAATGAAATGGCACAAGGAAAAGTAGTTTAAAAAAGAAAATCGAACCACAAAATGGCTCATTTAGGCAAAAAGTGAGGGCAGGAGTGACCTCCGGGGTCACTTCCAGCCCTCTAGGAATCGTGGATACATGAGTTTTAACCTTATCATATCCAGAGATAGGATACTAAAAATGGGTCTATTAGACACCCCACGGATAAGTGGAACCACAAATAGCAGTTCCACGAATAACAAGGTTCAACACTGCTGGGGTCTGAGCTGTCAGTGACTGGCTAGGAGATAGATCTTGGAGTCAAGGTGAACAGCTCATTGAAAGTATCAACTCAGTGTGCGGCAGCTGTAAAAAAGGCAAATTCCATGCTAGGGATCATTAGGAAGGGGGTTGAAAATAAAAATGCTAATATTATAATGCCCTTATTCAAATCTATGGTGCAGCCACATTTGGAGTACTGCGTACAGTTCTGTTCACCATATCTTAAGGAGGACATTGTAAAACTGAAAAATGTGCAGAACAGGGCAACCAAGATGATCAGGGGTCTGGAACACCTTCCTTATGAAGCAAGGCTATAACATCTGGGGCTTTTTAGTTTGGAAAAAGAGGTGACTATGGGGAGTCATGATAAGTATGTATAAAATGATACATGGAGTAGGGGGAGTGGATAGAAATATTTTTCATATATATATTTAATATAAAATAACCTCAACGTTCAAGGAAAAATACAATTGATTTATTTTGTCTGCTGTTGGGTGGCTTTAAAAGGGGCTTAGACAAATTCATGGAGGACAAGTCTATCAATGGCTCCTAGTCTGGTGGCTAAAGACCACCTCCAACCTCAGAGGCAAGATGCCTCTTAATACCAGTTGCAGGGAAGTAACAGCAAGAGAGAGGGCATGCCCTCACCTCTTGCCTGTGGGCTTCTCCAGGGCATCTGGTAGGCACATATTGTTTCACAATATGAAACAGGATGCTGGACTAGCTAGGTCTTGGGCCTGACCCAGCAGGGCTGTTCTTATGTTCTCACAATTAGGATTGTTACAAAGGTGGATTATCTCAATCCTTCGTTAACACAATCATTATGAATGAAGTAGATCCACCTTAGTGACTTTGGCAACATAATCCTATGCATGTTTATACTCCATGTTCGGTGGGGCTTACGTCCTAGTAAGGGTGCATAGAGTTGAAGCCTTAGTGTAGAAATTAAGCACAAGGCTGATGTTCATCTGTTCATTAACATCAAATAAGAAGTGGTGAGATTTGCATTTTACAACTTTTCCCATGGCTGCTAGGCGGTCTTTGAGATCCTAGAGGAGTGTTTGGCACTTGTGTCCACCACCACAGTCTTGTCAAGGAGATACATTTTTCGTTACAGTCAAATTTACCAAGCATCATATATATTTTGAAGAGTTTGTGCAAAATAAAGTCATGCTTTTGCTATGTATAAATAATATATTATTGAATAATATGGAAATTATTCAATAAAACAAGTAGTGTTTGAATAATCCTACACATTTTTAAAATCCTACACATTTAAAACGGTCCTTTTACTTCCCTTTCCCAAGCACATTAATAAAAAAAAATCCTATGACATATTTCTTGAACTGTCCTCTAAGTCTAATCTATGCAAAATGACTTTGCCCAGTCAATGATGGACCTCATCTCCTACTAGTACATAAAACCTTTGAGGCATTCAGGGTCTGCACTGCTTATTTTGAGTTTCACTGTGTGTCTGCAGGACAACTTGCTATTCCTAAGGCACACAGTGGCAGACATTCTGACTAGTGAAGCTTCAAGGGAGTGCAGGGGCATGACAGGACCCTCACCCAACTTCCACTCTGGCCCTGCATGCACACTGTGGGGCAAAAGAAAGTAGACTTCCCAAATGCTGCTTACGCTTTGCAAGGACTTTGCAAGATTGGAAACATGCCATTGAGGGCCAGCCAGCATGTTGAAGAGGGACCATCACTAGGATACTCTACTAGTTCCTTTTTTTTTTTTTTTAAACCTCAAGAGTAGTGGAGCTGGGCTTAAATATGCACAAGATTAGCTCCAGCACGCTGCCAACTGGAGTCAGTCTGCTTCTATACCCTTAAGTTTTTGCATCTGCAGTCTGCTACTGTTTGGGGGCCGATAACAAAAAAGCAACTCCACCTGGTTCCTTCAGATAAGGTGGCTAATACTAGCCTGTTCATGCAATGCTTATGGATCACTGTGAAAAGGAGTTTACTACTATTACAGCAAATATTTATGCATCGTTTTTCAACAAAAGCTCTCAAAGCAGTTTTACATTTTTTAAAATGGAGGCTATTCCGGCCTCAATGGCACATCTAAATCTTCCACAGGATCACAGCATACACCCAGCTGGAACATAAGAGTTACCTCTTGTTTCTGACCAGACTACTGAAGATCCCTTTGAGGTGAATGAGAAGGGAAATTAGATAGATTACCACCACATGCGCAGTCTCACTTTCTTTAAACCCTGACAGCAGTGTTGTTGTTTTTAATTCGTTGACGTGTCCCTACAACCGTTCCCGATTTGGTTCATATTGGTCCAGGCATTGCAAAGTTCTATGTGAAAGGCTTTTCCGAAGGGAGGGACAGAAGCAGCGTTTCACTGAAACGGCATGAGCGAGATGGCTAAAAGGAGACACACAGGTATTTTTTAGAAAAGAGGGTCTGTTTGGCTTTGACTGTGACTCTTTTGGATGGGTGCTGTGGAGCGCGATTCAAAAGAGATGGCTGTGAGCTGAGCCCTATCCACAGCATGGAGTCTGTCTGTGAGCTTTGCTGAAGGGCAGGGTTCAGAGTAGAGATTTTACCTGGTGTCTGATCCTGTGTTTTTCTGCAGCTTACGTTCTCAAAAACTCCAAGACTCTCAATATCTGTGGCCAGCTTCTAGCAAGACCAACCTCAAGCCTGCCCCAGCTGCTGACTGAAGCCTGGTAATATGAAAAACTCATTCCACTCCCTCCCCTAACCCAAATCTCTCTCCCCCTCACAAACACACCTTCTCCTTTTCTTATGTTAAAATGTTCTTAGTAATTTTTGTATTATTTATTGCTCACCATTAAGGCAACATGCATACACACCACCTGCCAGCTATTATTATTTATTAATAAATATCTCTGTAAAAGCTTCGATTAGTTAAGTAAATATTTAAAAGACAGTTTAGTGTCTGTGTTTTTCTCATATCTCTGCCAAGAAATTGCTATATCTCACTAAAGAGTTCCCAACAGATAGTGTTCAGTTCCTTTGGCTATGAGGTGTTCTAGAGAGCATATGCAGAATGCAAAGTGGCTGGGAACACAGCATCTGAGAGGTACTTTATCTCAGAACAGTGTATGGACTCAAAGCTGAAGACTTTGGACTATATTCATTGGAATTGAACAGGTCCTTGGAATAAGGATGTTAATTTGTGACACTGAAACTGGGCTGGTCTGTCTCTGCTCTGACAGAGATCTCAAATCAATCCTTGGAATATTGATCGAGTATCTAGTTTTTGGGGTTAGATATTTCAAATTCATCCTGTTATATTAGAGATCAAATGGACAAGAATTTCAGTGAAAGTTTTTAAAGTGATGTGCTTATGCCACTAGGTGTCAATGTGCCTATTCACACACCAAAACAGTACAAAGAACAAGGTCTTCAGAGTCCAAACTACCCCTTTGGGCACAACATAGCTGAGCTGGTGTTTTTAAAAAGTATTCCCAATACTAGGGAATTAAAAAAAATACTGCCAAGCTTTTTATTTACAAGTAAACACTACAGTGAGAGAACAGGGGCAAACAGGGAAAGCAGATGTTTTTATTTTTTAATTCTTTAAAATGGAACATTTTTAAAAAATCAGTGTTTTAAAAGAAACACACTATGAAGAAACAGAGCAGGACTAGGTTGTTCGAGCACTCAGAAGTTAAGTGGAGTTCCTTCAGAATCTAAATAAATAAGGGTGGTTTTCCAAAGAGGCTTCTAAGTCTCAAACATTAGAGAAGAGGACATGGAGATTTCCCCCTTAATGTGGAAAGCACTGCCCTAGGAGATTAGCAGGAGCCATGCTGGATATTACATTCCAGTATTTCAGACCGGGCCTCTGCCTCCCCTTATTTTTGCCAACCATCATAAACGATTCTCCTAAAGCTAACTCTAGCATTGCAACATAGCTGCAAAAGCTGGTTCTTCAAGTAAGGAGTGCAGAGTAAGCAAGGCCAGGTAAGACTCTGCTGGGGGGGTGGGGCGGGGAATACAAGATATCAGAACCAGCTTTGTTGAAGACAGCTGCCCAATAACAGGTAGACCAAGAACGTCTTAGTTTCAAGGGATTAGTGTCAGTATTTGATTCTGAAGTTTCTTCAATAGTTTTGTTTCCCCCTCCACTTCATGCACATTTGGAGGAAGAAAATCAAGGCGTTTAAGGGGATCACATGAGCCATTAAAAAGAAACAAATGACATATAAATGAAACCTACAGCTTCAGGTTTCTCAGCCTTGGGCCCCCAGGTGTTGTTGGACCACAGCTCCATTCCCATCCACAGTGATCATCACCAGTGTGGTTGGGGATGATGGGAGTTGTATTTCTACAACATCTAGGCACCCAGGTTTGGGATCTCCCTGCAGTACACTAGTTTTCAATAAGGAATGGCAAGATAGAGTGTTTCCTGGCGTTGCTTTCAGTCACAACGTTCACCAATTCTAAAACTTAAACACACTAACGATTATGCTAGGTAAGCTATGGAAGGGAGGGGCTTGGTGCAATCTTTGTAAGATTGCCCTCTGTACCCTATTTTTTGGTTTGGTGTACAAGCAAGAGAAGAGGACAACAGACAGGAGAGGGAGCATGCAGTCTAGGAGACTGAAGTCGCCACAGTGGGTGATGAGGTTTTTATGATTCAGAAGTCCCAAATGCCAACTTTTCCTCTCCAATAGTCTTTCTTGTGTGCTCTCCGAAAAGGCTCCTTCTGAAGAAGCCGAGCCTCAGCAGCACAGCTTACACACTCCTCATATCTCAGGGTCTTCCTGGAATGCTTTTGCCATCACAACCAAAGCAATATTTCATTCCACTCTCTCCCATCTCTAAGAGGAAGATTTATCAGCCTAGTCCACTGACTGCCTTACAAGTCAGGTCATGCATCCCCAGAAGTGGATACAAGTCACCTCCCAGATGGAATTGTTCTGAACACCAGTCTTTCACAGTGAGTGGGAGAAGACAGAGTTTGATTGAGTGTCTTTCTATTCAAGTGGCTCAAGATTTCAAACCCATTTTAGCCATCATTTGTTCGTATACAGTCCAAGCCATTGCTGCCATCAGTGTGCGTCTTAAGGTCCTTGGGACGGCACCACAGAAGAAGCCGACCAACCCATAATCCTGTGGGAGAAGCAAGAACCATCATTACTTTAAGCATTTACTCTTGTACAATTTTTTCACATAGTAGGACTGCAGGATTTTAAAGTAGCAGGCAGACATATTCTTGGAGCAGGCAGACATATTCTCTGAAAAACTTCTCAATTTGCTAGCATCGCACCCCCGGAGCTGTCCACTATCACAATTTTTTCATATGCTGCTGCAACACCATTTCCCCCCGGTTAGAGATTCTCTCTCTTACCTACCCAAGAGTTAGGGATCAGCGAGCCAATTGGGATCACATTGTGGATGTGATGGCACTGTGATGCTACCCAGATATCCAATTCTATTTGCTGACATAACTGAAGGCAATATTTCCTGAACTAGTCACATAATAGATCCTAGCCAGTGAGGGGCACTGAGGGCAAACAAAGCCTACTTCAGAATGAAGGTAATGCTTGTTGAATATATTTGTCCCATTTAACAGCAATTGCCAGAAGATGGAGAGGAGAGTGAGTATAAGTATTAAATAAATAAGTATTCCCTTCCCCAGGCATTTTTGCTCAGCCTTACAGCTGGTCCCAAGAATAAATGTGCATCTTGTTTTTAGAACACAATAAATATGAACTCATAAGATTCCAAGTTGAGAGAACATGAGGAAGAAATGAGAATCATCAAGCTCTTAGAAGTTATTCTTATGACTGTCTAGATGTGTCAAAGCCTGTGTATACGATGGCTCCTAAGCAATGATGGAACTGATCATTTGCACCCACTGCTATGTGCAGGACTTGGCTTGCAATTGGCATGGGGGGAAAGCCTTTCACAGTACTTTCTGACATGCTGAAATCAAATCCAAGGCAGAGGGGCAAAGCCTGTCAGTTCACCATATTTTTGGAGACCACAATGCTGGAAATGTTTTTTTCCTGCAGCTAACATAACCTAATGGTTGTGTGAATAGGTTGTCAATGACTGCCACAGATTGGAGCAGGAGACAATGGCTGGCACACCATGCAAGGAAACACAGCTGAAGCAGTGCCTGCACCCCTGCACATGTGTAAGCACTGCTGATAGGTCTGCGCTGCAGGGCTGCCATGCTGGTCATCAGTGTTCCATTAATCCAGTTTTGCAATGCGGTGCCCATTGGAAATAATGGACATCGTGTTGCACATCTGAACGTATGGAGCATTTACAACAGAGTGCTGCTGCCCATCAGCACAGCCCCACTGCCAGTGCTTACGTGTGCACAGGCGCTGCTCCAGCTGCCTGCGTCCCCTTGCATAGTATGGCAGCCAACAACTTGGGTCATATTCTCATAATAGTCCAGATTACTCCAGATTTAAAAGGCAGAATGAAGTATGCCAAATCAGAAACTTTGGCATGAGGCAGGTTAATTTTAAAACATCTAAAACACAGACTCTGGCTTTTTGCAAAATTATGTATTTTGAGATTGGCTGGCTTCTGTTTTATGGTAGTATTTATTTATTTAAAATATTTCTATCCTGCCTGCCCAGCACACTGCTGCTCAGGACAGGAATACAATTAAAAACCCACAATAAATGATAATAGATGCAACATAAATGGAATCTGTTATTGTTTCAAGTTGTTTTAATGTTTTAATTTATGTTATTTTATTGCAAACCGCCCAGAGGCATGAGATTGGGGCAATATATAAATATGGTAAAAACAAACAAGGCAGCAAGTTAAAGTGGCAGGCAATAACAGACAAGCCGAACACCGATTAGAACTGGAAACTCAATTAAAGCCTTCTCAAAGAAGAGTTTAAATTATCTTCAAAACTCATCAAGGGTTAAGGATGGGCTGATGAGCCACCTCTGGGGGGGCATTTCAAAGACCTTTGTTCCAATACCCTTTTTGTTTAAGGAGTTTAAATTTTAATGTTGTTTAATGATATTGCAGACAATTATTTGTATTGATCCCCTTTTAAAATTATTATTGTAGTTTAATTTCATTGTGCTCTTACATGTGTCACTTTGAGTACCATGGCAGAAAAGCGACTAATAAATATCAAAGAGATACACATAAATATCAAAAAAATACAGGGGTGGAGGGAGGCCAGCGGCAGCCCAGGTCCAGCCCAATGCTGCGGCTCCCTCCCCCTGCCCCAGATGCTAAGCCACACCCCCTGCATCTGATGTCAGACCCCGTGGTCTGGGCATGGCTGGGGCGTGGTCTCTAAGGGGTGGTGGCCAGGGTTCTTTGAACCCGTTTGCTCAATGGTGGCTTCGCCCCTGAAGATACATATATATGGGAGCACGTTGTTGGGGTCACAGGCAAGGACAAGGTACGGAGTCTAACTTCTGCCTCCCTGAAGTCCCACCTAATCTCACTCGTAAGCAGACAATACCAACCACTCAGCCTTACCCTGAAGATTAAGGCAATCACTTGGCTCGTTCGGAGGTATTTCTCAGATGACAGCTGCATATGAGTTTTGATGACATCAGCAGGCTGAGTAGCCAGTGATGCCAGAATCCCAGCAATGGCTCCACAGCCAAAGTTCACTAAAGGTGTGATCAGTGGATCCAACTGGTCTGGGAGGAAACAAGAAGGTGGGGGAAGACAACATGACAGTTTTACAAGTCATGTGGTAGGGGGAAAGAAATCTTAATGGTCAAAGTCTAATGGCTTGGGCTGAGAGCTTCAAAAAGCAGGCACATGTGCACACACACCAAATTTTCATCAGCAACCGTTCAAATTTCACAACCAGTCTTACACTTAACTCTTTCCTCCACTTAACTCCACAGCTCCTTGTCCCATTCTTAGTAAGAAGGGAGAACAAAGCAATGTTTTCCTAATGCCAGTTTTTGAAGTATTGTATTCAAAAGCTTAACTGTACCCCAAACTAAACATATCCTGTTCCTCCAGCCTTTTGCCATGTCTTGCTGTCTTCTTCTCTCGTTTGAGCACAGGCCCCTTGAGGTGCAGTGTTCCATATCGACCCTGACATTTCAAATGAGTTCTAATCAGTGCTGAGTGGCTACTGTACTATTACAGCATATATAAGATAAGGTGCGTTTATAAAACCAACTTCGAGTGATATAAAGCATCACAGTGACATACTCTGACTGCTGACTCAGATGTGTGTTCTGCTGAAGCTTCCTGAAATGTTTGATATTAAACTGTAATCTGGCTAAGCAAAACAGCTAGCTGAGCAGATTACTCAGCAGAGAACAATATTTTGACTTTGTACCTAGAGTTTTTTTCCTGCCATGAGGCTGCAACACCATGCACACTATTGCTAGAGAAGGTTTATTTCTGAGTAAAAGTGCTGAAGATCAGGCTTAAAAGGTTCCTAATTTGTATGCCAATCAATATGAAAGCTGGACACCAAGTAGGCTGGGGGGCGGGGGGGGGGAAGGAGAGAAGAAATAGACACCAGGCATTTAGAATGGCTCTGAAACAAAATAATCATATCAACCAAGCCTGAATTTCAGGCACAGAACGACCAGGTATACCTGTAGAAGTTTCTGTCACAGGTCAGAAACTGAAAGGGAGAAGAGATTTTGGCAAATCTCAAAACAAGGACTACACAAATTTGCTTTTAGATACACCAACTGTGAGAATACCTTGGCAATTTTTCTCCAAGTAAAACAAAAAACAAAAATACATTTCAAAAATTTGGTAGTGTATTTCTGGTTGGGGACACAGACACACAGCCCTCCAACATATAGATAATCCTTTGGACAGTCAGAGATCTTACAAGACCTCAACTTGATCCTATTGGGAGATCCCAATGCAATTAACATTACAACAATGCTTACCATAGGATATGAGCTTTTTGGTCTGCAGGTAAAACATCAGATAAATGCCAGAAAAGGGTGCATCTCGAAGGAGAGTTGCTGTCAAGCCACTAAACAAGCCTTGGACACCTTCCGACCGATAGATACTTCTCAAAGCTCCATGCACACTTTCATAGCCATACCTTCCACTCTGCAATTCAAATCCAGATGTGAAACTAGATGCCTACAACTCATACAAGTGACCACCTATGCTGAGCCCCCCGACCCTTCCTCCCATGTATCCAAAGGGCAGAAAATAATCTTTTATGGAACCATGGATAGGATAGTGCCGCTAAAACTGAGCAATTGTAAAAGATCCCATGACAAACCCTCACCTCGTATCGCGTTTTCACCACGGTGATAGGCAACATGCAAATAATCGCTACAGTGCGTGAGGCTCCACCCAAGAGAACAGACTCCAGGGCTGTAGGTGAACGACCCTGCAGAAAGCTCTGTTTGGTCACATACAAGGTGCTGAAGTAGATTCCCACCCCTGGGATGCATCTTATGAATGACTGTGAAAAGATAACCAGCAGAAAAAGAAAAATATTAGGAGTAGACAACACAACAGAAGCAAAGAAACAAACCTTATTTGAAGATTCTAAGTGTCATGTACAGTGAAAAACTAAACTTGGGGGTGGACTCATAGAAGCGCCAGCTTCTATGAATGTGTTTGTTTATTCAATTTATATACCGCCCTTCCTAAAGTGGCTCGGGGCAGTTTACAGTAAAGTCAAACATATAATAAAATAATTTAAAAGTTTTTTTAGACTAGATTAAAACTAGATGTCATTAAAAGCCAAAGTAAAGATGGGTCCTTAGGGTTCTCTAGAAGGCTTCCAAGAAAGATAATCCTTTTATATCCACAGGGAGCATACTGCACAACCCAGGGGTGACAATTGATAAGTCCTGATCTCAGGTCGCCACCAGATGAACTGGTGGCACCCGGAGATGGACCCCTCCTGATGATTTTAATGAGTGGTGGGGATCTTGTAGAGAAAGACACTCTCTCAGGTAACTCGGACCTAAGCCACTCAGGGCTTTAAAAAGGTAATAACCAGCACTTTGTACTTTGCCTGGAAACATATCAGCAGCCATTGCAACTGTTTAAGAACCGGCATAATGTAGTCTCTTGGGGATACTCAGAGACTAGTCTGGCTGCCGCATTTTGAACTAACTGAGGTTTCCGAACTATGTACAAAGGCAGCCCTATATATAGGGCATTGCAGTAGTTCAAACTGGAGGTTTCCAGCTGGTTTACCACTGCTTTCAGGTCATTCTCCTCAAGGAACAGGCAGAGTTGTCAAATCAGTCATAGCTGGTAAAATGCTCTCCTGGCCACAGCCTCAATCTGAGGCACCAGGGAGAGATCCAGGTCCAAGAGCATTCCCAAGCTATGAACCTGTTCATTCTGGGACCTCATCCAACCTCATCCAGAACAGGAAGTTCTGTCCCATCTTGCAGATTATGACCCACATCAATGAACACCTCTGTCTTGCTTGGATTCCGCTTCAGTTTATTATCCCTTATCCAGCCCATTACTGCCTGTAGGCAGGCATTTAAGGAGCTAATGCCATTTCCCAATATTGCTGTCAAGGAGAAATAGATTTGTGTGCCATGAGCATATTGATAACACCCAGCACCAAAACCCCCGATGACCTCACCCAGCAGTTTCATGTAGATGTTAAAAAGCACTGGTGACAGTATGGAGCCCTGGGAGACTCCATATAGTAGTTCCCATTCTGAATAGCAACTGTCACCAAGCACCATCATCTGAAATCTACCCAAGACATAGGAATATAACCTTTGCAAAACAGTGCCTCCTATCCCCAGATCCCTCAGGCGATCCAGAAGGATACTATGGTTGATGGTGTTGGAAGCCACTGAGAAGAACCAGCAGAGTCACACTCCCTCTGTCAATTCCCTGGTGAAGGCCATCTCAACCCTATAGCCCGCCCTAAAGCCAGTTTGAAATGGGTCTAGATAAATCAGTTTCCTCCAAGACCACTTGGAGCTGGTCAGCCACCACCCTCTCAATCATCTTACCCTACGGAGGTTGGGCTATAGTTATCCATCACCAGGTGATCCAGAGTAGGCTTCTTAAGAAGAGGTCTAACCACTGCCTCCTTCAAACAAGGTGGCATCCTGCCCTCCCTCAGTCAGGTATTAATGATATCAACTAGGCCAGCTCCAACAACCAGACTGCAAGATGAAATCAGCCATGTTGGGCAGGAATCCAAAGAACAGGTTGATAAACTATATAAACTTTCTGTTGGATAAACTATATATGCTTTATTTATGTATCAAGAACAGTCCACAATGGATGGGTTGATAGTAAGATTGAGTCTCAATCTTCTAGCAAAGAACACAGCTATAGGAAACTTTGCCTATCAACTCCATTGGGCACAAAGTAGAGTGGGCTGGGACATAGAAAAGGGAGACATGTGCACCACTCCTTACCTAAGGCATGTAAAGGGGTGGAGAAGATAAACACATTGAATTGAGGAGGGGCAGCAGTTGGGAACCCACGATGGACAGATTATTTATCTTGCAACCCATATATATACACACACACAGGCACACGTGTTGGAAAGTGATAAAAAGATTAGGGAGAAACATTTCCCACTTTATGCATCTGATGAGAGGACTCTAGTTCACAAAATGTGTGCGTTAGTCTTCTGCATGTTGGAGAAGGACCCTGTATAGTATACTGTTGCCCAGTGTGTTTTAAAGTGGCATAGGTCCTATTGACCAGTAGCAGCACACTTCTTAGATTCAGCTAATTGTCTAAGCTGAGGCCAGACACTTACCTATAGCCATTTCTCTGTCCCCCTAAAATTATATCTGGTGGTAACAGGTGCCTACTTATTAGCAAACGGCAGTGTCTTTTTGCTATTAAACAGACACCTGTTACCACCTGCAGAAGTTCTCTTCCTGTTCAGAGGAAAGCTTCCTACACATCTGCAGATTTTGCATGTGTGATTTCTTTTAAAACTTCTGAGGCCTTCAATACCCCACTACATTTAACCCAAAGTTCATTGTCTTCAGTCAATGTGCTACGTGCTTGTTATCACTGAACCAGTAACTACTTATTTTAGCAACAGTGATCAAACCTCTTCTTTATGGTGTTACCTTAATTTCAAAGCAAAACTAGCAGAAGAGTTAAACAATCAAAAATATACACCATTTACATATATACTTATTTGCTTTAAATACATTTTATGCATATTTCACAATATTGGTTATAGTTTATGCTAGTTTTATTAATTTAGAAACAAAAATAAACTCATTCTTCAGATCCAATGTAAATAGATACTTACAGGAGAAGTACCCTTCCATAGCCCTAGGAAACTTTCTGTGCGAAAAACCTTAAAGAGCAAAGTTACCATCCCAACACGACCCAACCTGAAAGAAAAACCAAAATAATTATTAGAGCACATCACAACAGCTCATCTGTTGGGGCAGGAGAAATATAGCCAAAGACCTCCAGAGTTGCAAAGACAATGGAAATCAAAACTATCATTTCTAAACAAGTTACAGTATACCATATCAGACTTGAACCCCGACTGCTCTTACCTACTGATTATACAACATCATCATTAATAACTCCACTATATGTAGTGATGAATACATCAGTCTGGTATTTACTACATTATAATTCACAGTCTCCACAATTGCTGTGAGCTGTTGCATCATCACTCCTGGGGACTCCAAATAAGTTTTATCCACATGTTTTCAGGACACCTATAGCCATAACAGTTCATAAAACAATATATACTTAGCACTGACCCACATATTCAGACTGGCTGTTTTTATTCACATAATTCCATTGGTAACACTCAGTATGAATCTTGTTTTACATAGACACATCCCATTCACATTTTGAAGAAATATAAATTTCTTGGTGATCTACAGTTACTACAATGTACTGCCCGATGCCACCACATGGATGCATTTCATTAGATTAAAGACTAAGGATTATGCATATAATTTACCATCCTGGTACACTTTCTTGAGCACCTTTGGTATTCCTATTGCCAACTACTTCTCACCTTCTCTCCTCCCTTTCCAATCCATGTTCTCAGCACCAAGGGCATTTAGACTCTCCAACAGAAACTCCAGTACATACCCATTGACAGATGGTTGCAGGGTCTGCAGCCGAGTTTTAAGCAGGTCTAGAGGCTGGAATAGAAGAGTGGAGCAGGTACCACTAATGGAACCACAAACAAAGGCTTTCAGCACAGGGTGCATCTGCAAAACAATAGAAGAAGAGTTAGTGGGGTGTTAGAAGAAAGAAAAGGAAAAAAGTTAAATGACACCAATGAAACCAGAAAATTAACATACCCCAGCTATCTAAATAACTACATTACATTCTTCCCTCTCCAGAGAACACCACAACACAACTCACAGTTTGCTTTGGGAAATTATGTCTGGTGAAATGAACAAGACAACTAATTTGTATGTCCTCCAGTGCCTCATATCAGAAAACATATTTAAGACAACTGGAAGTTTTCAATAAATTGTGGCTGCGATCCTACACATTTTCCTAGTAGAAAGTTCCATTGGACACAATGGGACTTTGAGTAAATAAGCATAGGATTGTGTTGTGTATGCTTTCAGTGGAATGGATTAATCTATAGAAAGCTTCTTGAGAACCAACCATGAGGGTTCCATCCTGGCAAAACCTCACCATCAGCAAATTCATGGTTAGCAAACAATTGAAATCAATGGGAAACAGCAGGTATGGGGAACTGCAGTCACAAAAAGACTGGAAAAAACAAAGGAAAAAAATACTGCCAAAATGGCCAAAAATCACTAGGAATCCCTTAAAACCACTAAGAATAAGCAAGAGGAGTGAGCAAGCTGAACCTCTAGAAAATTTTGAACCCTACAAAAACACTCAAAGTCACTTTAAATCATGAGAAGTTGGCAGAGTCAGCAAGAGGAATGAGCAGATTGAACCTCTGAACCCCCTCAAATTGCAGACCCCCCCCCCCAAATTACAAACAAACCTTGCCAGACTGTAGATACTCAGGTCACAGTTGGCGAGACCAGTCACAATTTCCCAGTCGCAAATACTCAAAACGGTGATTGGGAAAACCGTGGTTGGCAAGGGATGACTGTACAGCCATTTACATAGCTGAAATCTTCCATATCACTACGTCACTCAAAAGCATCTCAAGAGTCTTCCATGAAATATATGTGGTACATTAAATAAATAAATAAATCAGTAAATATTCTGGATACATTTACTTGTCCTGTCTTACATTTATTACACTAAGATCAGCTTGACAAAGATGTGAAACGACAATGTGACTGCAAAATTAACAAAAGCTCAACGGCAATAACAAAAACCCACAAGACTTTAGCTGTATATTAAACAGACCAAAGATAATCTCAGTGTTTTATGATCTAGAGCAGTGTTTCTCAACTGCCGGTCCGCGGACCGGTGCCGGTCCGTGGAGAGTCGACTGGCGGTCCGTAGATAGGTAGAACAGTCCCGGGCAATCCGGGCATCCGTGGCCACCTCCTCTCCACCCGCACCCCCTCCCGGGGGTTATTAGGTCCCCTTGGCTCTATCGGCTGCCAGGCAAGGGGAGAGAGCGCTTTTCGCTCGCTCACTGGAAAAAGCCATGTGCGAGGTTCTGAGCTGGCGCTGAGGGTATTTTTACCCAGCATACGGGTCAACAGCACTTGGGACAGTCTTTCCGGAGGGAGGGCCTTGAGGAGAATGGAGCGCCGGTGTCCCGATCAGCCACATGGGCAGGCTGATCGCGGGCTCTCAGAAACAGCGCTCCTTGGCCGCAGTCACTCTTCACTCCTGAAAGAGTGCATTGAGGAAGGTGGTTGCAGTCGCTTCCGAGGGAGCGCTTTGAGGAAGGGACGTGGGACAGGCCGGTCGCGGTCACAGAAACCAGCACTCCTCAGCAGCAGGGCGATCGGCCACATGGCCGAGCAGGAATCGACCAGGGCCAAAGAGCATTCATAGTCCCTGCTCTGCTGCCGTCGCCGCCCCTGCGCTGGAGGGAGTCGCGGCACAAGTCACGCCCTGTCCCCCTGCGCTGCTGCTTGGGTTTGGCTGGGTTTGGCGCTGAGGGTGAGCCGCTGACGCTGTGGCCGTTCGGCGCTGGCAAGGCCCCCCGTGGTGGCCACGAATATCTTGCTTGCCTTTCCACAATTCCTGCGATTTTGGCGGGAAGGGCCAGCAGTAATCAGCACACTCCCTCGGGGCCAGTAGGCCATCCCACTGGGGGGAAAAGACAGGCCGGGCAGAGGAAGAGCGAAAGGGAGGCGGCAGAGGTAAGGAGGAGTATTGGGCTGGAAGCTGGTGTAAAGCGCAGGAAAGAGTAAGAGAAAGAAAACGGGGCTTTTTTTAAAAAAAATGTAATATTGAAGCAGAAAGCAGTAAAGAGGGAGAAAACTGGTAAGGGAGAACACAGAGTTGAGGGATTGCCGTTTATTGGAGTTATCAGCTTATCCCTCTATCAATCCCCGTTTGTAATGTATTCAGCCTTTCCTCAAACCTGCAAACACCTGTGCCATGTTAGAGGCGGTTTCATGGTGCTGGAAAGGGTAACATGCGTGTTAAGAGTGATCTTAGCAGATCTGCATGTTCAGAGAGACTTAAAACATAGAGCTGGATTTGCTAACCCATGTGAACCGGCAGAAGCCTTAGCACTGCACCCTTTGATTCCTGCTTCAGAATCCCTCAGGTAGACTCTTTATGTTGAAGGCCTCTTAATATACCGACTCAAAGCTCCATATTTCTGAGTTCCAGTTTCTTAGCTTTTATTTCCTTTGCTGTAGTATTGCTGCTGACACTTTTAGGGTAGTGTTTTACCTTTACTATCTAAAACTGCCAGAATAAAACATGTACATTCAAAACATAACTCTTCTCTCTCCTGTATTCAATAATGTCTCTGCTTAGGAAAAGATTATCAGTGTATTGTTGAGTTTTTCTACTGTGGCTTTTGGATAGTAGCTGTTGCTCCATCTCTGTGCGTACACAGAAGTTGCCTTCAATTGTAAGAGTAATTGTAAGAGTGAGCGAATGGTAAGGAGTGGGTGGCTGACACTTAGCAATAAAGTGAAGTATAAGGTTGCAACATATTTTTAAAAGATGGTAATGTTAAATCTGGACTTGACAAATCTCAGGTGCCAGGGAGCCATGATGCCTCAATCCTTTCCCCCTCTCCCTTCTGATCAAAGCGTAATCTTCTTATCCAAAATTATGAGATTTATAGTTTTAATATTTAATGTTTGCTTTTAAATGATTCTAATTTTAATGATTTTAATGCTTATGATATTATTTTGATTGTAAACTGCCCAGAGATGCAAGTTTTGGGCAGGTATAGAAGTCTGTTAAATAAATAAATAGATAGATAAACTTAAACTTGAAACCCCTTTACTAACTGTTGTTCTGGGAAACTGCACACAAAGAATGTACCGGTCCTTGAAACTGCACATGAAGGATTTACCGGTCCTTGGCTCCAAAAAGGTTGAGAAACACTGATCTAGAGCAGGGCTGCTCAACTTTGGCCCTCTTGCAGATGTTGGCCTACAACTCCCATCATCCCTGGCTATTGGCCACTGTTTCTGGGGATTATGGGAGTTGTAGTCCAAAAACAGCTGGGGGGGCCTAAATTGAGCAGGCCTGATATAGAAACACATTACAGCAATAAGATACAAGGCAATGAAAGGTAAGCCACATCAGTGTTCTCTCTATTTTTCTTCACCTGTGTGCGGAATGAATTTTGTTCTTGGTGGCAGTATCAAGGCAGTGTGCACGCACATGAATTCAGAGTGGGGCTTTCCTGATGCAACCTCAGCGGGATCTAAACTTAATTGAGTGGACATCAAAAAAAATTGTGAGCGTATGAATGTGCACCCGCCTTAGAGGGAACACTGAGCCACATTCATGCTGCATTCACTTCAACTGGAGTTCTTTAAGCCAAGTACTCTCTTGGGACTGCAATGTGCTTGGCTAGACGTGTCCATGGCTGCAAGTGTTCCTCTGCAGTTTACATGACCAGAAATGTTCACGATGCTCTCACAACAACTTTGAAAAGTTCTCAGTCCAACTGGACTGAGTCAGCACTTTCCACTCTAGAGATTTAGGCCACAATCTAAAACTCAAATCTAAAACTACTAGCGAGTAAATCAGTCAGTGACCCAAGTGCGATTAATTTCGGAGTAAACGTGACAAGCACAAGCACCATAGTCCCGTGTCCATCCCAACGGAGATGGCAACTTTCCCACTACACCATTTCCGAGAAAACGCTGGGAGAAAGGCTTCCTTCCCACGGTTAACCAGCGCCCAACAGCTATCAATAAGTTATCCAGCCTCCACCTCCAGTGCGGCTGCAATCCTACTCACGCTGACCTGGAAACAAGCCCCGTTGAATTCAGGCAGTGACTGCTCATCCCGGTAAGCAGATGATGCGCCAGATCGGGGCGTCGCCTGCTGGAGGGCGCCAAGCGCCACTGCTTGCATGATCTTCGCCGTGCTAGTATGAAAGGAAAGACGTGACTGCCTTGAGTTTTGGTTTTGGCCAATCACAGAAAAAACTCAGACGGCAGCCTCTCAGGGCTCCTATCAGAGCTGTGGAGCCTACGGTGGCCACAGTCAGAGGCTGGAGGAGTGACCGGGATATCGCGGAACGAGAAGGACTGGGGAGGGGAGGGGCGGGGCCCTGGGAGCTGTCCACCAGTTAGATCCTTCCCATAGAAACTCGTCAGCGCAGTGCCTGTTGAGGTGAGTGGCTGGGGACAGCGCGCAAGCGGGCGGAAGCCGAGGAGGCTCGTCCAATCACGGGGGCGGGGCAGCGCCAAGAACCCGGCTCCTCCCAGCGCCCAGCCCATCGCGGGACGGGAGTGACGCTCTGCAGCGCAAGGCCTTCTGGGGATTGTTGTCCGCTTCCCTATCCCGCCGTCGGCGGTGCCGCAGACCGGTCGTCTGCCTGAGAAGGGGCGCTGCCCGGTGGCTAGATTCCGGCTGCTGCGGTCTCGTTGGGCGTGCTTCCTGCCCGGGGAGGAAAAGCGCGCCTCAATGCTGTGAGAGCGCCCTCCTGCAGGCGGGGCCGAGGGGACTGCGCTGCTGGCCGGCTGCGGGTCTGCTTGCGAGCCCCGCCGCGGCCCCAGCACCTTCCCGGGATTGCAGCTCCTGTGGGGCACGTGCTCTAGCAGCTCTCCCATTGTTGCCTCCTCGCTTTGCGGGGTAGGAGGTGGCCGGGCACCCGTCGCCTCCTCGAGGCTGGTTCCTCGTTGCCTGTCCCCTCGGAGCTCCCTCTCTGTCTGGGAATCCGGGAGGGGCTGAGGACCCGCAGCGGGCGATCGACGGCGACAGAGAGCCGCGGACTAGAGGCTGCCTCCTCTCTATCCAGACCGCCCCCTCCCCCAGTGAGGCTGCCGGCTGGGAGAGGAGACAGGCTGCCATCCGGTCCAAGAAGGAGAACCAGCGATACCTTGCCTAGCTAGCCCGCCGTCTGTCCGGCTATACCCGCAGAGAGCTGAGGAGGAGGAATATCCGAGACCGTCGGAACTCCCGGCGGCGTCTAGACCTGTAACTAGAAAGCTTGCGATGGAGGGTGGGAACTGAAAGGGCCGGGGTTCAGGACAAACCAGCCAGGATCTAGATACCGATAGCCTGATGCATCAGCAGCTTAGAACTGTATTGTAAAATGGATGGTTAATTCTCAACCTTGGTGTAGTTGGACTACAACTCCCATAATCCTGGGCCAGCATGGTGGCAGGGGATGATGGGAGTTGTAGTAGAGCAGACTCTAGGGGCCTAAGGTTGAGAATCCTGGTTTATGAACTTGACACCGCTTCCTATGTCCACAGGGCAACGGGAAGTTCAGAGGATGAGAGCTGGTCTTGTAGGGAGCATGAATTGTCTCCTTTCCTAAGCATAGCCTGCATGGTTTGCAATTGGATGGGCAACTACATGTGAGCTCTCTTAAGATATTCCACAGCTCAGCAGAAAAGTATCTGTAACCCATGCTTGCATGCAGGAGGTCCCAGGTTGGCTCCTTGGCGGATTTATCTCCAGGTAAGGCTGGGAGAGACTCTTGCCTAAGCCCTGGGAGAGCTACTGCCAGTCAGAGTAGACAGTACTGAGCTAGAGGGACCAAGGGTCTGACTCAGTATGAGGCAATGTCCTTTGACTCCAGCAATGTCTTGCCTGCAAGGTTGCTTTGCTTCCATAGACAGAGCTGGAAATCGTGCTCCTTTCATGAAGCTGGGCCCTTCTAAGAAGGGGACTCATACATACACTGCAGCCCCTCTGTGGGCCCTGCACCAAACCCGCCCCTCGGGGCCTTACAGGAATGGAGGTGGGTGGTGGGGCGGCATCCAGCACTGGGCAGTCGGCCTGGAGCAGACGCCTGTCGTTGCGGAGACCCAGCGGAACAAGGTTGGTTGTTCCGCTTCTCTCTACTATCCTGGGTGTGGGGACTTCTCCAGGGAGGCAGGGTGAAAGGGGGGGGGGCCTTGAGGTGGGGATTTTTGTTTTGTTTTTTCTGTCAGTATTGCAGAAATAATGTAAGAAGTAAGCTGAAGTGGCAGGACAGGAAGAGAATACATTTAATTAAGTATACTTGTGTCCCGCTTTTCCTTCAAAGAGTTTGGGGCTGTGTACATGCATTGCTCTCAATGTACACAGCAGATTATATAACATAATTATATTATATACAAAGCTATGTACATATAATTAAGTAAAATTTAAGTGTATTAAATTTTGAATACACACTAATAGTATTTATTTTGAATGTTTATGTTTTACTATAACTAAGGGCTCTCAACAGAATGTTGCATCGGGGTGCCAGATCCCCCCAGAGCCGGCCCTGAGTTCAGGGGATTTACTTCTGCATAAACTCACATAAGCTTGGGCCGTAAGCAAGTCATTCTCACCCCCTTCTCCTGAACCCAGAAACGCCCCTACTTAAATCGCATATGAAAGGAAAGATACGGAGGCTACACCGACCAGTTCAGCTTCACTGCCTCTTCGAGGCGCGACCTGGTCCTTTGCCGCCACCTCCGCTCCAACCCAACTTCTTAGCTCCACTTGGGACCTCGCTGGGGCAAGCATTCCACGCCTGTGCAATCCAGCCACCATAAGCATGATGTCATGTGCTCATCTCCACCCCAGGCCAATCAGAAGGCGGGCGTGCTCATGTCACATGCAGGAAGAAATACTGTAACTCTTTCTTCGCTGTTAGATCAATGCCATATGCTGCGATGGATGTAGCCTATAGGTGGGCAAACTTGGCCCTCCAGCTGCTGTTGTACTACAACTTCCATCATTCTCAGCCCTGGGGAGTTGTAGTTCAACAGCAGCTGGAGGGCCAAATTTGCCCACCCCTGATGTAGACACTAAGACAGGTGCCACCACAACCACTACGAATATTTATGTACCAGGGCATAGTGGCTATATAACATAACAAGGGGGGACCTTCACATCTCATACGCCAGTTAGGAAGGGGGTGCTGTCCTCTGTCCTACTCCTGAGTGGTTGCGGCGCTTTCACAATTCCCACCTGCGTAACACCTACGTGGGAGTGGGTTCAGTCTGCCCCTTAATATGTCAGGTTACTGAGGGCGAGCAGGGAGTAGGGGGAGTTCGTCCTCAGCTACCGGACAGGGGAATGGACTGAAGCTCTTTAGCTCGCTCTTTCTTATGCAGGGAGTGGGGGGGGGGAAATGAGGGGGAATCGTGGAGGGATACGGACAGAAATTCAACTCTTTAGTGCAACTGTGTCCTAAGCTACACCGCTGTGCTGCCCCTCGTCTCATTCAGCACCGAGTAAAGAGCATACCAGCGAGAGGATCTTTCCAGGAAAGTTAAGTTATTACTGTGCTGACTGCCAGACAGACATTAAAGAGTTAATTGCTTGTTGGCATCTTGCTGCAGGGAAGGGCATTCTCTTGGCAGGCTTTTTCTCCTCCTCCTCTTCCATAGAGAGGAAGAAGGTGCTGAAGATGATGTTACTGAGCTTAACTATTTTAGGAATGTAAAGGTAAGATTTAGAAAAAACACCTAAGGTCACAGCAGGGGTTGCCACACGTCCAGGACCATCCTGGACAGTCCACGATGTGTAGGAAAAGTGGCCCTGGATTAGGAAATGTCCAGGAGTTTGAGCAGGAAGATTGCTTTAATGAATGAAACATTTATAATCCATATTGAGTTTCAAGATAATTTCTGCATTCTTAAACTGTTTCCTAGCAAAACAACAAAATGCCACTAACCTAATAAATGGTGTGTTGAGGATCTTGGTAGGAAGAGGGCCAGTTGGGAATTATCTATTTCCTGCCTCTTCAGATTTTTCTATTTGGGTCCTTGTTGCCACCACCTCCTTAATAGCAATCCTAGTTAGACCCCAGTAAAGAGAACCTTGGTTTCTCAGAGTTTAATTACAAATTGGCAGCCTCCTGCCTCCTCATTTACACAGATGAAAAGACATGGGCGCTTTGTATTTCAG
Source organism: Hemicordylus capensis (assembly GCF_027244095.1). Classification (NCBI taxonomy): domain Eukaryota; kingdom Metazoa; phylum Chordata; class Lepidosauria; order Squamata; family Cordylidae; genus Hemicordylus; species Hemicordylus capensis. The sequence goes on along the minus strand of NC_069662.1, from coordinate 96,714,880 downwards.
GCTTCAGGGGAAACTGGAACTAAACAGGCATGTGGGATGATAAATACTTCAGAGTGTTTAAACACCACACTACTAATAAGACACAGTCAAAATACAAGAGGTTTTATTGCAAGTTTAGGAACAAGGCACAGGAGTAGAGGAAAAGACCAGGCATTTAAATAGTTAAAACTTGCAAATTAGCTTTTAGCCTTGCAGGCCTGGTTTGCAGGAACACTGATACAGTCTTTCTAGGCCCACTTAACCAAGAGGCACAAACAGGGCTGGCTGCAGTTTACCAGGAAAGGGAACAATGGGGCAGGGTGGAGAGAGAGATGTGGCTTTAGATTTGGAATAGGAGAGGACCAATAATTTATCCTTACAACCTATAGGAGATGACATCCCTCAGATTCACAGAGCTAGAAACACAGTCTCTGGGTCTTCCACTTACATCCCCAAACAAAAGGGCTGAAAGAAGTGGCAAAACATATTGAGCCCTTTCTCACAAAAGTCTACCAGGTGCACGAGGAGGAAGGCTGCTGAAGCTTACCTCCCCTGCAAACAATCATTGGGACTCTGGTGGGTGGGTGTATCACATGCCCAGATGGACACCAGCTTCCCCTTGCAGCGTGGATGGGGGCGAGGCCAGGATGCACCCTCCTGACTGTGGGAAATCCCATAATGCACAAGTGCATTTTGAGGATCAACGCAGCATTCGCCGGGAGGCTGCTCCATTTTGCTCCCAGGACCTCCTGACTACATTTCCCAACTTAGTTGGTGCGGACATGCACCACAACAGCTGACTCCTCCTCCTAACAGCCTATCTAGACAACGTGTGATTTTCTCAACCTTTGCACCAAGCAGGCAAGTCACCATGTAGTTAACACACAGGTCACAGATCCATTTCTCTATACTCCTAACAATTGAATCACCCACTACTAGGAGGCCCCCACCCCACAAAGTATCCCCTGTGCACGAGGATATGCGTTCATCTATGGAAGGGGTCCCTTCTAATGGAGTGTTTCTCTCATAATGATGTCATCCTTCCCCCAAGACCTTCATTCTCCATGACAGCAGAGAGGCCATCAGCCTGGGAGTGGGCTGCCTCTATCATGTTCCTGAAAGTCTCATTCACATACCTCTCCGACCAGGGGCGTAACTACCATTAGGCAGGGGGAGGCAGTCGTCTGAGGGGCCCCCCAGAGACACCTCACATGACTCCCCATTGCCCCCTGCCCAGCCCCAAGACCCTTCAGCCACTTGCGCTGTTTGCCCTCTCTCCTGCTTGTCGTCCTGGTCGGAAATCAAAGCAGCAGGCAAGCTGCTTTTCTCCCCGCCTCTCAGCTGATCGGCGGGTGGGCGGGGCTTCCAGGGAGGACTCCGTGTAGGCCTCAGTGAAGCCTGAATTTGAGTAGGCTGGCAAGCCCCAGGAAGAAGGCTGGCAGTCAGAGTGGCCACTACAGCTCTCTGCAGCAGACCCTCTTCCCAGGCCAGACAGCTCAGCCTTTGCCAGGTAGAATATGAATTCCTTTTTGTGGTTACACTCCCCCCACCCCCTATATAGGGATCTGCTTGCCATAGGGCTTTGATGGGGGGTGGGGAGACTGAGAAGTCTCTGAATATTTAATTTAAAACTGATTGGAAAATTTGCTGGCTTAAAAAAACCCCTCTAAAAAGTCCTATAAGTGGCTTGTTTCATGGCAGGAAATTACAAAAACTTCTGGAACAAATTTATTTATGTATTAATTAATTAATTAATTAATTCATAAATACACTTATGTTCAAGTTGTTTTGCAACCCAGGTCTGAGTGAGAACTGAGACATGAGTGAGAACTGTGATGCATGTGTTGTGCTTTTATATTTTTTCCCCTTAGGGTAAATCTGGCCAACATGTGAATGCAGCACCTCTATTCCAGAGGAGATGTGTGTTAAAGGGCTTTAAAAGCCTCTTGTGAAAAACCTCCTGGAATCAAACTTTACTGAATTGGTTCAGAATTCTGAGAAAACAAACATAGGCTCACCCTGCATGGTTGAAAGTCTCCTTTGCTAATCTGCAGCAAGGGGCCCATTTTAATAATTAGTGTTTCTAGTGTCTTCTCATTTGCTCAATTTTGTACATCTGTTTTTTGTATGTTTTGAATGAGGACAGAAATGTGAGAATAAAAGTCCCCTGCTAACTGGGCAAAGAGGCACCTTTTTCTCTTTGTAAACCACCCTGAGCCATTTTTGGAAGGGCGGTATAGAAATCGAATTATTATTATTATTATTATTAATATTAAAAAATTTCCCGGCAGGGGGGCCCATTTAAAAATCTTGTCTCAGGGCCCACTCCAACCTAGTTACGCCCCTGTCTCCGACCCTCTGAGCTTCTCCAGGTTAGCCACCTTGGCTTCGAGGTAACAAACGTGTTCCCTGAGAGCCAGGAGTTCCTTGCACTGAGCACACACCCACGACTTCTGCCCATTGAGCAGATAGTCATCCATGCAACACTCTGTGAAATACACTGGGAATCGTCCCCTCCCCTGCTGGCTTTCTTCCTTCATGATTGTTTTTGTTGGCTGTTTAGAGTTTTTGGAGATTGTTTATTTGGAAGTTAGGTCTTACCTGAAGTTGTCAGCTAATTCAACAGTTTAAAGTTGGGCTCCTTGTGACCAAGAGGGGCTTCTTCAAGCTGTCTGGCACACTTTCCTGCTAAACTCCAAGCAAAACCCCTATGATACCTGTTTCCTCATTCCTGGTCACTAAGTTCCCTGGCCAGCTCCTATGTAGAGTGAAGACTTCAAGTGGAGGCAAACTGACTCAACAGGAATGTGGCCCCTTCTACCAGGTGTGACTCACCTCAGCACAATCTAGCTCCTCCCACTGTCTTTCTCCAGGAAAAAGAGAAACAATAACTGAAAGCCACACAGCCACAAAACAAGGGGGGGGGGGACAGACACACACACTTGGACTTCTCCCCTAAAGAGATAGCCCTTCAAAATCTCCCCTTCCTCCTGTTTGTTTGAAGAAAAGAACGTTGTTTAGAAAAGCTTGCAACCTTCTCAGGTCTGCTCATCTTCCCAGAGTAGGCTTCAAAAGTTCCATGCTGCAGCTGCTAGGAGGGCACAGGTCTTGCATACCTCAGCAACTGCCCTCTGACTCAGCCAGCCCTGCAGTGTGCTCTGGTTTGCCAACAAGAGTGCACGGTGGGGCACAGCTGAGTTAGAGAGCTGCTGCTGCTACAGGCAGCAGCTGCACTGCAGGCCAGCTGCATGGGGAATATCTACACTGGCAGAGCACAGATCCCACCTGCAGCTGCAGCCACCCACCCACCCAACCAACCCCGACTCAGCCAGCCCTGCAGTGCATTCTGCTTGGCTGAGCAGAGCACGCCATGGGGCCCAGCCAAGTTGGAGGGCAGCTGCTACAACCGGCGGGAGCCAGGCTCCAGGCTGCTGCTGGTAGGAATTATCTGGATGGGGGGGGAAATGTCAAGCTGAATTCTGACTTAAGAATTCTTGCTCAACCACCTGCAGACTTGGAAAAACTCCATAAATGGACTAACAGGATAAAATCGGAATACGATGATAATCTGATTCTGCAAACGTGGAAAGAACTTCCTGTGATGTGACGTATAACATGACACAATAGCATGCAGAATGTCAGCTTGGCCTTGGTTTCAGAGTTGGTGCCACCTATATGTGTGAGCAGGCTTTCTCTCATTTAAATCACATCAAAGGCAATTTGTGCTCAAGAGTGACAGAAGGAAGCCTGACTGCATGCATGAAGCTGAATTTGACCACCTATGATGTAAACTACAAAGAACTGTGCAAGAAGATGCAGCAGCAGAAGTCCTATTAAATCAAGTCTGTGAATTTGTATTATTATTATTATTATTATTATTATTATTATTATTATTAAATAATCATCATCATCATCATTGCATCAATTATCAATAATAAAGTTGCATGCTTTCAATCATGCAAATGGGCATTCTTACATACTGACTCTTTGTTGACCACTTGTTCTGAATTTTGATGTAGTTCGGCTTTTTGGTTTGAAAAGGTTGCCAAGCCCTGATCTTACACTGGCAAATAACAGCTGGGGGCAACTTGTATTGTTACCATGTGGAGGAAAAGATTGAAAGCATTACTTCACTCTTGTCTTGTTTCCAGTCAAGAACCTCCCTGCCACCTGGCCCTCCAAACAGCTGCTGTTTCACAAACGGAACTCAAACACATAGGATCAGTGATGGGATTAATATAACACCTAATTTGGCCTTGAATCTTGAAAGATACTAAAGATAATACAGGAGCAATGGATAATTCTTTTATGGCTAGGTGCACCTTTTCAGTGTCTAATACCTGCAAGAGACATGGAACTGATGTTCTACTCTGCCAGCTATCTACATTTCAACAGTGTTGGGAAGGACTATAAAACCTGCTCGTGTGCCTTTAACAGCAATTGGATGTGCAGAAATCAGCAGGTGAAGTTTTCCACAGCATGGATATACTGTGTCACTACCCACTCATTGTCTGCACCTTATATGCTGCTACTAAAGGCACATTTGCAATAGCTATTTGAAAAGCTGATAACCCTTATATAAGTTTGTCCCATGCCACATTGCCTTGCTTTGGAGTGGAAAGGGAATAGCCTCTTTTTATCCCAATGTACTACTACAAAAAGTAGTAGGCAAGTCCCCAGCAGATGCATCTACATTTATAATTATAATTGATATTTTGGTTGCAAGAGCATTAAGAACCCCCAGCCATTTGAAACTCTCAAGGCTACAAGGACCCTGTCCCAGATAAAGTCACAAGAGCTGGAAATGCTAGAGAAGGGTATTGATAAAACTCTGTATGCTCAAGTGTACTGCCACTATAGGAAAGGAATGTCTTTAATCTTTGCTCTTTTTAAAAATATCAACTGGCCTTTCTAGAATTAGCCTCCTTACCTCCCACACCTCCCCTGAAATCCAGAATGGTAAATAATAGAGAACAAAGGTATTAAGACATGATCTAGAGCTGAAATTAATAACCAGACCTTTGCTATTGTTGCCTGAAGTCTAAGCCACAAGGTTACCACACTCTAAACCACAAGGAATATACCACACAAGAAAAGAAAGGAAACCATGCAGTAGATCTATAAAATGTCAAATGTCTAGGAGGGAAGCAAATAAGAGTTCACCACAGAAATATGAAGCAGACTTTCTGCAGTATTGGGCACTAACAAGGTAACATGATAAAGGTTTCCTGCTCTTCAGTTTTTATGAACTACAAACAGGGGATTTCACAATAGAGTTTAAAAGGTCTAGCTTGACACTCTTCAGTGCCCAGAAGAATTATACAGAGAGGTATAGTAGATCTAGCCATCTCTAAGGTGTTCTTTTGGTCTGAGCTGCAAAATTTTCCCCAGTAATTAACATAAGAACAGCCCTGCTGGATTAGGCCCAAGGCCTATCAGGTCCAGCACCCTGTTTCACACAGTGGCTCACCATATGCCTCTGGAACAGAGGTGTATCTAGACAAAATAGCGCCTAGGGCAAGCACTGAAATTGCGCCCCCCCCCAAACATCTGACACCCATCTTTCAGATAACCTATTTACCATAATATCAGCTCAAAAATACAAGTCAAGCTCGTTAATTAACAAATCTTTTAATTTACAAATTATGGCACTACATGAAAATTATAACTGCATCTTCCTTGCTTTCACTGACGCAAACTGGTCTATGATGCGATCTCATCTAGCAAAAGGAAAGATATACTTTAAACCCCAAAAAACCAAAAACAAACCCGCACCACAGATGCTATGGCTAGTAGTGGTGCGGAAAATGCCTTGCCTTCAAATAATCCCACCGCAACGGGGTAGGGTAAGTGGGGGGAAGTGTCTTGGGTCTCATCTCCTGTTTAGGCTATGCAGAAGGTCCTCAACTGGGCCTTCAGGACAGCATTCTCTACCCAAGTCTCCTTGGCAGCTCCAAAGGCATGGAGTCCTATGGCATTTTTGTGATATCTGCTATATTCACATATATAAACATGGAGCATGGAGTAGCAGCCGAACACTCAAGCAGTCAGTGATGGTCTTTCAAGCAGCATAAGCCCTGCTTCCATTCCAAATCCAGCAGTGCGTATTAGCAACACCCCTGCCCCCCCCCCCGCTGCTATCTGCCAGTAAGCAGCAACATTCACACTTTTATTTATTTATTTATTTAACATTTTTAATATCCCGCTCTTCCTCCTCCTCCAAGGAGCCCAGGGCAGTGTACTACATACTTAAGTTTCTCCTCACAACAACCCTGTGATGTAGGTTAGGCTGAGAGAGAAGTGACTGGTCCAGAGTCATCCAGCAAGTCTCATGGCTGAACAGGCATTCAAACTCAGGTCTTCCCAGTCCTAGTCCAGCACTGATTCACATTACATGGGATATATACAATCATTCAGGTATGTTTGCCAGGAAATCTAGATTGGACCCTGCTCCCCCACTGTGCTTACTGCTGTGTAAAGCCAGAAGCTGCCCTCTGCCATAGTTTCCTTATCTGATTGATGATACCCCATCTACTTCAAAGGCAGCTTGAGAGAGTATCTTCTGAAACCCAGTAAAAATATTGCCCTCCACTAAAACAATACATTAAATTTATTGCACTGTCTAATAGATTAATTACTAAAAACTAATTGAGAGGAGGGGAGCATTTGCTTTTTAAAAAAGAGCCCCCATCTTTATTTCTATTTTTAAGGCCCTTTTCATAATCTACTTATTTTAAAGCAAAACAAAACAAGATTCCTGGGGAAAGGCAACTACCTAAAGGTGTCAAGAAAAAGGATTTGCACATTTCCATGGGGAGATCTGGTATTTTTTTGAAAGACCCAATTTAAGGAGGGAAAGCACTGCTGCCAATGAGCGGGAGGGATTTAATTTTTATTTTAAATTCGATGAAAATATGAACTGTAACAAACAGTGAGCTTACTCAAGTGCAATTGCTTTCAGCAGGACTCCTCCAGAGTAAGCCTGGAGTTCAGCCTGCCGTGCATTTGGGCTACAAGGTATAGACAGGAATAAGAGATAGAGAGAAAGAGTGTTGTTTTTCTTAAAGCTGATTATTGAGACTGAAAAGCTACGCAGTTCTTTAAAACAAGGAGAAAGAAAGAAAGAAAGAAAGAAAGAAAGAAAGAAAGAAAGAAAGCAAGCAAGCAAGCAAGCAAGCAAGCAAGCAAGCAAGCAAGCAAGCTTCCCTGGACAAAGATTTTTCGAGGGCAAACCCAGAGAGAGCCCAATCCAACAGCTGAATTCTCAGATCTGAGTACAGTTGACTTAATGGGTGCGGAAGGAAGGAACTGGAGAGAGGGAGGAAGAAGGAGGGAGAGGAAGAAAGAGAAATGGATGGATGGAAATAGGAAAGAAAGGAAGAGGTGGTGGGGAGTGATAGAAATAAAAGAAGGATAGAGAAGAGCAGGATCTTGATGGGGAAGGAAAGGAGAGAAAGGAAGGAAGGGGAAATTGCAGGAAAGGGAAGACTGAGAAACATTGAAAGGAAAGAAGGGAGGTCTTGAAGGCTGCAATCCTATTACAAGTTTACATGAGCGGAGAGTCGATCGCAGTGAAGGCAGTGGGGTTTGCTTCTGAGTAAGCCCTGCCTAGGTTTGTGCTCCAACTAAGCAAAGGAATGGAAAAGCCCAGTTCAGTCACTGAGTGCGGTGGATTTGAGCCCTTCCTCCTCCTCCATGCCTCCCTTTGCTTTCTCCCCCCGCACTTGCTATTCTGCTTGAGAAGTCAGTCAGGTGTCAAGGTCTGGCCAAATGCCAGGGAAGTTCACGGCTTGGCTGAATGCTGTCGACTGAATGACGTACGTTGTTTTTCAGCAAGGAGTAGACGGCTGGTGACAGGATTTATAGCGGAAGCCGATAGCTCCCAGCTGGCAATCATTCACGGCTTATCAGCCTTCAGCAAGAGGCGTTTGCTCCTTCTAATAGATTCTAATTGCGTTCTGCGTTTATTGCGCCTGCGTTGTTGTGGTGTCAGTGTTTCATTGCCTAGTTCTTCTTCCGATTGGTCTCTCATGCTTTCTGCTGACTCAGGTTGTTGTGCCTGCTCTAAATCATTAGTTGGATCTACCACAGCCGTTTCATGAACGCTGACAGCCGGGCTCTGCCCCTCAGACACTCCTGACTCGGCTGGAAAGTTTACAGCTTCCCCTTCCTCCTCGCTGTCGGAGATCGAGGGCGTGACATCAGGGAGCACTCTGCGATCTTTCCATGATCAGGGTTCCCTACAGCGATTCAACCCACCTGGCTGTAAAAAGGGCAGGAGATGGGAAGGGGAAAGCATGCAAGCATGCAAGGCAGATTATCCTCTTGGCAGCAGGAGTCAAAAGGCGCTCATTATAGCCAGCTGAATGAGAGTGACGCTGGGAAGGAACAGGGAGATACAAGGGGCGGGCGGAGTGAGGGAATCCTCAGTTCAGCCCCTGACATTATGACTGAATAGAAAGATGCAGTCTGGATTTTTAGTGGCAACCTTGGACTTCAGTTCAGTGAGTCCCACAGTATGCAGTCTGTGTAAGGAAAACTGCAAGCTACCTCCGTGCTGCCAGAGCAGCAGCATCTCTCACCCCTGCTGTTCCAAATAACAGAGGGAGAGGTGAGCCTGAGCCAGCGAGAGAAACGTACAGAGGAAGCCACAACACTCACTCCGGCTCCCCAGGACCCCACTGGCCATTGCAATGCAAAGTGAAGGGGAAACTGCAGCCCCAGGCTGTGCAGGCGGCAGCACAACACAACAGCCAGAGCAGTAACAGTCGGGCTGGGAATGCATTTCAATGTGGTGTTTTACAAGCACCTCGCCTCATAGTTCCACAAAGTTTCTCTCTCACAATATACCAGGGGAGTATCTAGGGTGGGGCAGGCAGGGCACGTGCCCTGGGTGCCACTTGAAGGGGGCGCCTTTTTAAAAAATAAATAAATAAATAAATAAATAAATAATGGCCACCAAAAACAAAATGGCCACCGTGCATGCTCAAATGGCCTCTGTGAGTCCCTAGGCCATGCCAGGCCTCGCAGAGGCCATTTGAGCATGCGTGGTGGCCATTTTGTTTTCAGCCATTTTTAAAAAATATATATTTTAAAATGGCCACCGCACATGCTCAAATGGTCCCTGCAAGGCCCTAGAGGCCAGAGGGGGGAGGGGAACCTTTGCAGCCCCCCTCATGGCCTTTAGGAAGCCCCTCGAAGGGGCTACAGGTGAATCATTTTTTAAAAAATTAATATAATATAAGTCACTGTACACATATTCAGATTGGCACTATCTACAGAGAATCAGGGCTTGTGAATACTTAGCTGAAGCTTATGAACTAGGATTGTATTCATTTGCTCTTACTTTGCTTCTTGTGATAAGTGAGTTAAATATGATGTCTTAATAATATGGCTATTAATGGTGAGTTTGTCTTTGAATCAGTGTGAAATCCTTAGTTTTAAGGCCCACTGGGAGTTTCTTGCTCTCTTTCTCTCATTTTAACTGTCTGAAATACTAGAATATATTCCAAGCAGTGACGCAGTTTACTCTGCATATCCTTTAATTATTTTCAGAGTATCTGGGAAAAGTCAAATTCTCCAAAAGTCAAATTCTCCATTAACTTATGTAATAGTGATGCTACAGTGCATAGTAGAGAATTAGATAGGCACTTCTGTTTAGTTTTCCAAGTATACCTCCACATAGTATTTGGATATTTCATGCATTTTTTGGTCTGGCTATGTCCACTGCCATATAGTTTTTGAAATATTAAAAGATTAACAAGCTTGACTTGTATTTTTCAGCTGATATTATGGTAAAGTTATCTGAAAGATGGGTGTCAGATGTTTGGACAGGGGGCCATTGTGCATCAGAAAAATATGTTCCAAAGGGCTGTGAAACCCTCAGGGACATCTTTTGGGGACACACAGTGGGCTTCAGAGGGAAGGGGAAGTCAAAATGTTCATTTTGACTGTCATTGGACAGTCTCCCACGAGTGCAATGGAGCAGCAGCAGTCTGGATGCTGACATGGATTCACATGTGCCTTGTCAGCATTGGTATCAACCAGTGTCTTTATGCCACCTTTATGCATTATATATTTTGTAAACATTCCTATGGTAAAATACATGTGTTGCTACATTGTATTCATGACAGAATCATGCCATCTTCTCCATAACTGGCCACTGATAGCCCCTGATATAGTTTGATTGATTGGTCGGTCAATAAAAGATATTACAAAAACAGCATAAAATGCTAGTGCTGTTTCCTTTTAAGGAAATTGAAGTGTGCTCCTTGGACTGCCATGTAAGCATACTTGGAATCAGTGTCCTTGAAAGCATATTATGTGTACAAATAAGCCCTATTCACAAGTTACGTTCAATGCACAAACAATGGTACACTTCATATCTGTAGCCTGTGTTTGAGGGGCCTGTACCCAGGTCCAGCTTTTAAATGAATCCATGTACAAGCATTCACAGAAAAATGTGTACATGTGTAGCATCTTTAACATATGAACATAATCTAACATATGAACATAATCTAACATCTGAACAGGGCGATAGATATAAAGAAAATCAGAATTTATCTGATGGCATTTTCAGCTCAGTACAGAAAGGAGTGCTTACACATGCATTGTAGAATATGGAGCTGGTTTTATCACCTTTTTGAGACAGAGGAAGCTACTTATGGATGTGGATTTTAAAACATCAGCACATGTGGTACAAGAAGTCCATATAGAGTTTTGTGACCCCTTCTTTGCATTTGTGCACCTTTTGGAAGTTTGGAACTCATGAAGCTATAAAACAAAGGGATTATTGAAAGAATAGTTGGGTGCTTTTAGATTTTATGTATTAGCCCATATGAAATATTAACATAATGGGTATTATTGGTTATTTTAATGTGTATGTATATGTGAATTTTGATGATTTTAAGGATTTATGTATTGATTTGAGTATATATGTGGGTAATTCTAAAACAGTATATATTAAATATCCAGCAACTTTCATCCTTTGGTATGTTTTGAGAAAAATCCTTACAATATTAGGTTGCAGTTGAATGTGTCCCCTTAATGTCTTTTTACAGATTTATTTTAATATTGCATACAGCAAAGCTTTTGTGTGGGTGGGTTCTTGTGGTGCAATATAGAGTTTCTATTGGACTCACCTAGGTCCTCTTCTTTTTGTTGCCATTCTTTCATGTGAAACATGTCCTTTATTTTTATTTATTTTTTGTGGGGGGACTCTTTAAAAAGTTGAAAAACTTCTGTGGAGAGGGGTGGGAAAGTTGGCCTCATGACTGTAAACTATGAGAGCAGGTCCGCCCTTCCCCGTGCCAGGGATGCACCTAGGCAATTGGGGTGCCTCCAGCAGCCACCCTGCGCCCGCCACGCCATGCCTCTGTTTTTGGTTTTTTTGGTTTTGCATAATTCAAGCCACCATGGCATGTGTGTGGCTGAGGGGTGGGCCGGGGGGTGAGCTGAGCAGGACTTGCCTCCCACTCCCCCGGTGGTGGTGACCGGAGTGACCACTCGGCCTGTCCATTCGGCCCAGAGGCTCTTGTTTACTGCAAGGTGCTACAGCGCACCGGTGCAGTTAAAATAGATTGCCACAAGCCCATGATGCCATGCGCTGGAGCGCCTCGCAGTTATCAAGAGCCACTGGGCTGAACAGACAAGCCCAGCGGTCACTTCGGACAACACTGGGGGAGCAGGTAGGCAAGTCTTGCTAAGCTCACTCCCCAGCTGCCACTCCTCGCTTAAATTATACAAAACAAAAACACCGGGCGTACGGTGTGGCGAGGCGGGTACAGGTGGTTGCAGGAGGGAGCCCCCCCTGACCATTTGGAGTCTGCCCCTGGAGGCCATGGACCAGGGCCCCAATGTCCGGGGGTAAGAGCGCCTCTGCCCCCCCCACCCTACCAACCAGTCAATCCTCAAGGAAAAACACTCTGAGCAAAAAACACTCTGAGCAAAGTGACTTTCAACAGCAACTGAGTGCTTCCGTATTTCTATGTGACACCTTTTTGCTTCCTGATAAAATAATATACTGGAGAGTAATTGCAGTGCTGTTGGTGGCGGCAGCAGCCAGAGGGGCAGGAAGTGAGGGATACATACCAGCTGACACAATGTCAACAAAACATTAAGCAAAAGCACTTCCAACAACAACATATGGTTTAACTATAGTGGCAGAAATAATAGCTGTAAGGAGGCAATCACTAGAATGCCTAAAAATGTAAGAGTAGCATCTTTAGCAGGATTCATCCATCCCCTGTGGGGCCATGAGCTACCATGGTGGGTCTTTTGAGAGGACAGAGAGGAGGTCCCTTTGTCCAATGTTCATTTTAATGTGCAGTACATCAAACTATATGCAGCAGAAACTAAGATTTTGTACAGTTGGGCCTATTGAGTTTAATAAGGATGTGGGTTGTTTCCTAAGAAGAAACAGAGGGGGCGGGGATAATTGTTTGCTTTCCATTGTCATAACCTTATACTAAAAGTACATTACAGCCTTCTGTTGCGCCCTCTCATTCTTTGTGGGTCATCTTCATTTTTTGTGCTCCCCCTCTTTCTTTGTCCTTCTTATTCCCCCCCCCCTCGGTCGCTTTCAATTCATTCGCCTTTTTCCTTCTGTAAGCAAATTCTGAGGGAATGGGATGCTTGTGGGTAGGGGTGCACTGCAGCCACTGCTTGTGCAGTTGGACACAAAGTTTAAAATAAACCTGTATGCTTCCTCTGTAACATGTAAGAATGCAAAGGCAACAGCCGCACCCACTGCATGTTCCCAGCATCTGGGATTCTGCCTGTGCACCTGGAGGTTCTCTGTAGCCATCATGACTAATAGCCACAGAGGGATCTCTCCTCCTCCATGAATGTTTCTAACCCCCTTTCAAGCCCATCTAAGTCAGTGGTCATCACCGCATCTAGAGGTGGTGAGTTCCACAAGTTAATTGGCTTTCTTTTTGTTTATTCTGAACAGAGAAGGGCCTCAGTGCTGAATGTGATTTAGAGGAATTTCCTAGCTAAAGGACTTCAGCAAGTGATTAGGTGGAAATCTAATCTAAGTGATTAGGTGGGAAATTAGCTGGGGACATGCAATGGATGTGGCTGTTGCCTTTGCCCTCTTACATGTTACAGAGGACTCATGCAAGGCTTATTATAAACTTTGTTTCCAACTGTACAAGCAGCAGCTGCAGTCCACCACTATCCACAAGCATCCCCTTCCTTCAGAATTTGTTAACAGAAGGGGAAAGTCAAATGAATAGAAAGTGACATGTGGGGAGCAGGGAGGGCAGGACTGGGATGACTCGCCCCTGGTGCTCTGACACTTTGAGCTGCACCCCCAAGACAGTGTTTGGATTCAAACCAGAGCCAGCATGACCAGTAACAGTAACGTGTGACTTCACAGTCAGCCACAGAATTCTGCCATCAGGGTTCCCCTTGGAAACCTGCGAAGATTCTGCAGCAGGCTCACTTGGCAGTGTTTTAGATTAGCTGAAGCATCTTCGATAAATTGGCTGTCTTCGGCTGTCAGTTTATTAGCAGCTTATCAGCTTAGTTGTCAAGATGGGTGGCTGCTGGTCATGTGTGGCCTGCAGGTAAGTCTCTGGCATGGTGGGTGAAGCAAAATCTAATGGCGGTGTGGACTTGGTTTATAAAGATGCCCTTCCGTTGATTTAGCCTGTCTGGGCAGAGAACTGAAGCCCAGCCTGCTGTGTTCACACGTGTTTGTGCTCCCTGTGGGAACTTCAGTGGTCACAAGTTCACCACCACTATTCACACCACACAGCTTCTCCCTGAAATGCAGGCGGCCCTCGAAGTTCACCTGCTTGGCTGATTTCCACTGTGTTTCTTAAGCTTGGAGGTCCTAGACTGGTGAAGCTGTATCACTCAGGAGCTACTGGCTGGCTCCTGTGGGCCCACTTGGGGGGTTGTGGGGAAATCCTGCCCACCAGTTGAAGCTGACTTCAAGAGCTGCCCCCCGGCACCCCCATGTTATTTCCAAGAACATGCCTAACCTTTTCTTCTTTCATGTTCCCATAGGTCTCACCCAGAGGCAGAACCAAAGTGAGTTGCTCTCTTCTCTACCCTTGACTCCTCTTAATGCTTTTGGCTCTGGTGTGGCCAGCTGAAGGGATGGGGGGTGGGGAGTGATGAGGGGGAGGTGTTCAGACATAGCCCAAACCCAGGTGTGGCATATATTGCCTCATCAAGGTGAGCCCATCTCCTTTCCATGTTCAGAATGCCAGTAATTGGCTGCTGAATCAAATGCCAATTTCATCAACTGTCCCCTTGATACCTTTGGCAGGCTGCCTCCCTCCTTATTTAAAACACAAAACAGCATGTATGTGTCCCTTTGGGGAGGGACTTTTTAAAAAGTGGGGAAACTACACTGGAGAGGGATGGGAAAGCTGGCCTCATGACTGTGAACTATGAGAGCAGGCCCACCCCCCGCCCCACCACAACCAGTCAATCCTCAATGAAAAATACTCTGAGCAAAATGCAGTGAGTGACATTCAATGGCAATTACATTCACTGCTCCCAACTATGGAATCATCCAAAATTAGCAGGGCCAGCTAGAAGGATTAGGGGAGAGGACATACTTGGCTGCATGTGAATTAAAATTAGAGGGAGGGCACATACTAGTAATACCCCTAGTAATACTAGTAATACCCCTAGTATTACTGGGGGAGGAGACCCTCTCTTTCCTGTGATTTGCTACTAAGAATATTTCTCCTTATCTCTGCAGGGATGAAGATGAAGAGGGGGCACTGACAGGTCAGTGGATGATGAGAGTGCCTGCTTTTCCTCAGGGCTCCCCAGCCCCCCAGGGAAAGCCTCCTTGGAGAACTGTTTCTCTTAGACAATGGAGAGAGATGGGCAGACATCCATCTGATGGATGGATAGCAGGATGGCAGGTTCAGCCACCTCTATCCTTTGCTGTTGATGCAGCCGAAAGTGTTAGAGGAGACTGGGGTGGGGTGTGTGCTCTGTGAGTCACATCTAGCTATCCTCCATTCGAGGAGGAGATGGGGAAAGGGCTGTGGCAGCAGGCAGGTAGGTTTGGTCATTCTCCTTTAGAGGTTGTGCACTTTTGAAAAAGTCCTGTGAGAACCCTTTGCCCACACCCAGCCCCAAAACATCCTCTGGGTCTTTTTCTCCCTGCCTTCAAGAAGAGGAAGCTAATTATTTCCAAAGTATCTCATTTTTTGACAATTACATGGGTCAAGATGGAATTGGAGGATCACTTGAAAACAAGGGCAACATTTCCTGGCCAATGTGCTCTGAGCTTGGTCCAAAGAGACTCTTTCTTTCTCCGACCACAGTTTTCTACCTCTAGGAGCCAGGCCCGCATTCCTGAGATCACAGCTATGCTTCCTGCTTATGGCATCCAGGCAGATTTTCAAGACCCCCCACCCCACTAGGCCAAGAGGCTGTAACTGTGGGTTGGTTCGTGAACCAGAGATAGTCCATGTCAACCATCAGCTCCCATTCTGCTCAAAGGAGAAGCTTCCTTCCTCACACAGAAGGGAGAGCCCATAGCCAAGTAGTGGAACAATTGCTTTGCATGCACAAGGTCTCCTGTTGAGACTTCATCATCTTCTGTTAAAGGATCTTAGCTAGCTAGGAAAAGGCCTCTGCCCAAGAGTGGCTACCAGCCACAGTAGGGCAAAGAGAGCCAAGAGTATGACTTGGTAGAAGGCAGCTGCACTTGTATGTACAGCAGGCAGAGCCTAGCCATTGCACTCCCTTCTGAAGTGTACTTGGTGAGGGCTGTCTTGCCAGTTAGTGCTATGCAATGTACTTCTCTTCATTCCTTGCTTGTTTCCTTGGGTGGCCCACCTCACCCACAATCCCAGGCTACTTCCCAGCTGGCTAACCTAGGCAGAAAAGGGAGGCCATTTCTATCAGGCCTACAAGCCACGATCATTTCCTGATTCCTGCTTTCTTTCCTCTCTTTCAGGTCATCCCAGAAACCCAACCCATGTTGCACCATTTTCTGGGGGACCCCCCAATGTTTTGGGGGACACTCTGGGGAAAGAGCTCATTGAGGAACCCTCCATGCCAGAACTTCTTCCAGCACCTCACATCACCAACAACATCCTGGGCGAAGTGCTCATTGAGGAACCTTCCATGCCAGAACCTCTTCCAGCACCTCGCATCACCAACAACATCCTGGAGGAAGAGCTCACTGAGGAACCCTCCGTGCCAGAACCTCTTCCAGCACCTCGCATCACCAACGACATCCTGGAGGAAGAGCTCATTGAGGAAACCTCAATGCCAGAACCCCTTCCAACACCTTGCATATGAACCCCTTCCAACACCAATGACATACTGGGGAAAGTGCTCATTGAGGATACCTCAGTGCCAGGTCCTTCCATCCTCACAGACACTCCAAAGGAAGCAGTTTCTGTGTCAGAGCCCTTACTAGAGCCTTCCATTGCTGATAACTATCTTCAGCAAGAACTCCTCAAAGGGTTACAGCATGACTATGTCCAGCAGCGTAAGTATTGCGACACCTCAGAAACCTTTTGCATATACACCCAGCACAAAGATAAGCTGCAGTTGTGATACCCAGCCCAGATGATGGACTAAGCCCTAACACTGCCTTTTTTGCAAGTCACCAGTACTCAGCCTGGTCAACACATACAACATTTGTTCCTTTTTGTTCTCTTTGTTGCAGAACTGAGGGTTCGCCGCATTTCCCAACAGTTCCCTCATTCTCTCCAGGCCATCAACCTGCAAATTGGACACACACGGACAAGGCTCATCTGCAGTGAAGTTCAGCTGCAGCGGTGGGAAAGGGAAGATATGTTCACAGCATGCCCCTGAAATTGCTGCTGGGCTAAGAATGGCTCTTTTGTTTATTTCATGTTGAAATGCTTGATTTGAGTCTGCATCTAAGGTTTCAGGGGGGAGGCCTGTGAGTGGGTTGTCAGTGCTTGCTGAAGTGTTCCTTCGTTTTCTGTCTTTCATGTGTCCAAGCTCCAGTGCCTGTAATCCAAGCAGCTTCTCAGAGTGAGCAGTGAGGGCAAGTGATGGTGGGTGTGGTAGGATGTCAGCCTTTGCAGCTGACCTCCTGCTTCTTCTTCTCTCTTGCAGATGTTCCTGCAGGCCCTGCTGCACTTCTCCAGCCCTCTGGGTCTGATTCATCATTGTCCTCTGCCTCCCTTGAGGTTGCCTCCATCCCACCCTCCACCTGCATCCCTCTCTACCTCCTCCTCCTTCCCCACCTCCTCTGGAGCCGGACCTCAGCAATGTGAAAGAAACTCTGCAGAGTTTGGTAGAGATGCAGATCCATCAGCTGCGTGACCGTAAGTCTCACAGAGGCAGCACTCCATAACCTCTACCTTTTCCATCCTCATTGTGATTTTACAATCTAAAAAACTTATAGTCTAAAAACAGAGGCAGGGATACAATAGAAGAAGTAGAGGGAAGCTGAGGTGGGGGGAAGTGGGGGAAAGATGTGTATGTATTTCAGCTGCACCTGCTTAGGACCAGGGAGACCCAGGTTTGAATTCTCATCCAGTCATGAAACTCTCTGGGTGACTTTGGGCCAGTCACTTGTCCCACAGCCTAACTTACCTCTTAGAGTTATTGTGAGGAAAAAATAACCATGTATAAACCTCCCTGAGCTGCTTGAGGAAGAGCAGAATATGAATGCTAAAAGGAAAACAAATATCAGCCCTTTTGAGTTTAAGCTGAGATGAAACAGGAAACCAAGGAGGATGATATACAATTGTGCATATTGCAAATCCTCCTTATAGTGTCATCAATGTACATGGGCAAAAGTTCCCTGCCACCAGGAGCATACAGTCTAAAGTTTGGCTTTGGAGAGAGAAGTGAGGAAGAGAAGGAATGGGAGAGGAAAGCATAAGGGGCATTCAATTCAAGCCGATGGAGCTGCCTCTACTGAGGCATTACGCCAAAGGCTGCGCTGTGGAGGTGGGTTTTCAGGTATCATTGGAGGGATAGGAGAGAGACGAGGGGCCGCATCTGAGTGGCTGTTCCAGACCCAAGGGTCAGCGAGAGGGAAGAGAAAGAGTTGTTTTAGAGAGCAGGAGACCTTCAGCTGGCTCCTGAAGACAGAGAAGCTGGAAGAGCAAAAATCAACCTGACGAGGTGCAAGTTCACGGGGCGGGGGGGGGGGGTACATAGCCATGGAGGGTTTTCAAGACAGAGAGGAGGAGTCTGTGCTGGGCATGGAAGGGGACTAGAAGTCCGTGCAGGGACTGACATGGTGGAGGACAGGCCCCTTCACCCTGTTTGTTTTCTCTCCTTCAAGGCCAAAGAGACCTCAGCAGCTGCCAGGAATGCTTACAAAGCTTCAAGGCACTGAGGGGACAATTGAGGCTGCTAAGGAGCAGACTGGCCAGGGTGGAAGCCACTATGGGGATCGTGGTTCCTCCAAGGGAGCTGGACGTTGCTAAGGAAGAAGGGGAAGGCAAATTAAAAGAGACAACTGTGCTATTATTTACATAAGTAGCAATAAAATGCTGTGTATATATTTTTAAAATATTAAATATTTGTTTTAATAGGATGTAGAGATAGAACTGCAATAAAACTTGCATATTTTTATTTATTTATTTATTTATTTTTCTGCCAGAGAAGAGAGAAGAAGGAAAGCCTGAAAGACAGCACTTGTCACTGCAGATGTTAGATTTGATATGACAATGAAATAAGACACCAATGCAGGGACCACTGCATTAGCTACACAACTCAGTGGTCGAATGCCTGTCCTTGACCATCTCTAACAGCCCTTAAAGATGGTCAAGTGTAAGGAGAAGAATATGTTTGCTCTTGAGGCTCATTGTGCATGCACTGAGAAGAATCATTAGAATCAACAGAAGATGCCTTCTTAATGGGATACATTGGGCTGAGTGTTTGCACCTAGAACAACACATCACCATGGGAGTGCTGTGCCCATGAATGCAGTAATGCAAAGAGGTGATGTTTCAGACAAATGGTGCGCCTGATTCAGACAGCTCTAGGCAAAAAGCTTGATACTCTGGCAATGATTCAGGAATATCATCCAATCTTCAATGTCAGTTTCCTTTTAAAAGTGAAGAGAGAGTTTCTGTAATCCTGACACCATTATTACATTTTATTAACATTATGCTAACTGGATGGTCATACATTGATTTTCTTAAAAGGATTCAATTTCCTGGCCAGAGTGACCAACATTTAGTCTACTAATTGTTTTAACTTAAGAGAAATAAACAGCTCCAGGAGATATGACTGTTTTGGATGCCCCTTAATAAAAATGGAACTACTTTTATAGAATTTCCTTATTTTGCCAAGACCAGATGGGTGAATTTTGAAAGCACATTTAGCAAATAGTTTCTCTCTCTCTCTCTCTTTCTCTTTTCTTCTGATAGAGAATAGTTCATATCTGTATCAATATATCCCAGCCCAGGGCCAACTCCAAAAGTAAATGGGATATTTGGCCCAGGTGTCAGGGAGCCAACAAAACAGCAGCTGAAAGTCCCTTGCTGTTGCCTAGCAACTAATACACATCCCTTTGCCTTGGCTCAGCAAAATTGCCAAATCAGATCTCAACATGGATATCACAAGCCACTGCACACCTAACCATGACAGTGCCTGCAACGAGGCAAGAAAGGATGCATCTTGTCAAGAGAAAGGCACACCACCTGCATTCAAGGGTGGAACTTGGGGGGGCAGCCAGGGCACATGCCCTAGGCACCACTGAGGAGGGACCACCACACCAGTTCCTGCCACCCCCACCCCATTGCCCACCGGCCCGGCCCCAGGGCCCCTCAGCCACTTGCCACCCTGCTTGCCTTGTCCTCCGGCTCTGGCCTAGGATCCAAGTGGTCTGCAAACTGCAGAAAGCTTTTCTTCTCTCCCCGCCTCTCAGCTGATTGGCAGGTGGGCGGGGCTTCCAGAGAGGCCTCTGAGTAGGCCTCCCTGAAGCCTGAACTTGGCATTCCCCAGCAAGCCAGGAAGGAGGCAGGATGGAAGAGTTCTCTGCAGCAGACTCTCTGCCCAGACCATCCAACACAGCTTTTGCAAGGTAGACTGTGAATTCCTTTTTGTGGTTACCCCCCCCCCGGTATATAGGGATCTGCTTGCCATAGGGCTTTGATATGGGGGGGAGACTGAGAAGTGTCTGAATATTTAATTTAAAACAGATTGAAAAATTTCTGGCTTTAAATTTCTGGCTTTTTACGATCTAAAAAGACCTTTTGCTTGTTTCATGGCAGAAAATTACAAAAACTTCTGGAACAAACAATATTATATTCATTCATTCATGTATAAATGCACTTATGTTCAAGTTGTTTTGCAACCCAGAAGGTCTGAGTGAGAACTGTGAAGCATGTGTGTGCTTTTATTTTATTTTATTTTTCTTGTGTGTGAACTGCTCTCCAATAACTTGCAGGGACTTCAGGGTAAATCTGGCCAACATGTGAATGCAGCACCTCCATTCCCGAGGAGATGTGTGCAGAGGTGTAACTAGGGAAAACGGCGCCCGGGGCAAGCACTGAAATTGCGCCCACCCCACCCCCGCCGCCCCCTTAGCTAAGCAGGGTCCACCCTGGTTTGCATTTGAATGGGAGACTAGAAGTGTGAGCACTGGAAGATATTCCCCTCAGGAGATGGAGCCACTCTGGGAAGAGCATCTAGGTCCCAAGTTCCCTCCATGGCAGCATCTCCAAGATAGGGTTGCAAGAGACTCCTGCCTGCAACCTTGGAGAAGCCGCTGCCAGACTGGGTAGACAATACTGAGCTAGATAGACCAATGGTCTGACTCAGTATATGGCAGCTTCCTATGTTCCTAAATACTACTGCAGCGTGCACACAAGACACCTGTCCCATCCTGACACTCAGCCAACTTCCATAATCAAGATCCTACACACACACACACCCAGAGGCGTAACTAGGGGAAACGGCATAACTGGGGGGGGGGACCAACACACACACACACACACACACAGAGGGCTTAGGAAGGAGCGCACCCCTCATCCTACAGCTAATTTAAAATGGATTAAAGGAGGAACGCAACGGGAAGCAGCGTGGAGGAAGGGGCGGGGGGGGAACCAACACACACACACACAGGGTTTAGGAAGGAGCGCACCCCTCATCCTACAGCTAATTTAAAATGGATTAAAGGAGGAACGCAACGGGAAGCAGCGTGGAGGAAGGGGCGGGGGGGAACCAACACACACACACACAGAGGGCTTAGGAAGGAGCACACCCCTCATCCTACAGCTAATTTAAAATTGATTAGAGGAGGAATGCAATGGGAAGCAGCGTGGAGGAAGGGGCGGGGGGGAGGAACCAACACACACACACACAGAGGGCTTAGGAAGGAGCGCACCCCTCATCCTACAGCTAATTTAAAATTGATTAGAGGAGGAACGCAATGGGAAGCAGCGTGGAGGAAGGGGCGGGGGGGGGAGGAACCAACACACACACACACAGGGCTTAGGCTCCCAAGTGTTTGCACCTCCGCCTGAGGGAAAGGATGGAGACCCTGGAACTGCTGCCTGCCTGGAGCTGCTCAACCGATGACGGCAGGGGCTGCACTGTCCCTGCCGCTTTAAGACCATCTTCGAGCCCCAGCAAGGAGAACAACCGCCGCCCCAGCCAAGGCAACCGCACCAAATAAAGATTAATTTAAGGCACACAAACCTTTTCTTGTTCGAATCCCTCTTAATGTTGTTGTCCTCCTGTGCCTGCGCCCAGCCAGCAGCAGCAACGCTCTCCCAGTCCCACCCTGCCTCGTCGCCAATGCCACGTGCAGAAGGCGAGCTGGGAGGACTCACGCATGCTCAGAAAGTTGCGTGCGTGCGTGTGCGAGTGGGAGAGAGACCCTGGCAAGCGGCAAGCCACTAGAGGGCCTGATCATAAACTCCACTCCACAAGGTTAGAACGAACGAAGGCAAGCGCCAAGCGCCCTTTTTGTAAGGGAGGGGAGGGCCAGACAGGCATGTGCGACTGGTGGGGAAGGCGGCGCCGCGGGGCGGGAAGTGAGAGCGTTAACGAGCGGAGTGATATATGATTAATGAAATGACGGTGACGCCGATTCGCCGAAGCAAGCAGCAAGCAGGCAGGCACTGCAGTGCAACTTTAGGCGCCCGCACTGCGGCGCCCAGGAGCAGAGGCGTAACTAGGGAAAACGGCGCCCGGGGCAAGCACTGAAATGGCGCCCCCCACGTGCCCCCCCGCCCCCCCAACATACCACATTATACTTAGGTTTTTCCTCACAAGCGCCCGCCGCCAAGCCAGGCCACTGACTGGCTGCCAGGTGCCAGCAAAGCAATGGGGGGGGGGGCGCAGGCAGTGCGGAAGGGACCGCTCGTGGGGAAGGGGGCACTGATGCGCTCCCTTGACTGCTGCAGCACTGCTGCACTGAGCAGGAAACATTTGTATTAACATTTTTTTAAAAAAAATTAAAAAAAAAATTGGTCATGGCGGCGCCCCCCACGTGACCAGAAAAGATGGCGCCTGGGGCACATGCCCCCCCGCCCCCCCTATAGTTACGCCTCTGCCCAGGAGCAATGGGGGGGGGCACCGGGACCCGGGGAGGGGGACTGCTCAATGCATCCCACACTGCCTGCTGCGCCAAAAAAAAAAAAAAATCCGAACAAAAAAAGCAATTTCCAGAAAGGCAGGGGCTTGGCGGGGGCACTTTTTGGCGCCCCCCACGTGATCAAACAGAGTGGCGCCCAGGGCACGTGCCCCCCCTGCCCCCCCTATAGTTACGCCCCTGGATGTGTGTTAAAAGGCTTTAAAAGCCTCGTGTGAAACACCTCCTGGAATCAAACTTTACTGAATTTGTTCAAGAATTCTGAGAAAACAAACATAGGCTCACCCTGCATTAGGGATGTGCATGGTCCGGAGCAGTCCGGACCGGCACCGAAGGGGGGGCTTCCTTTTAGGGCGGGGAGGGCTTGCTTACCCTGCAGGACTTCAAAGGGAGAGGAGCTCTGTTCAGTAGCTCCTCTGTTTACAACATCATCCGGTGAGGACTCGGGCGGGCGGGCGGCTGGGAGGGAGGGAGGGAAGCGGGCGGGTGGCGGCGGCGGCAGTAGTAGTGGTAGCGGTAATTTGTGCCTTAATTTGCTGGCGGCGGGGGCGGCTGGTTTCCAGCACCCCCATTACTCCATGAAATACGGCCTCTGGCGGGGGCAAAGAGGCGGGAGGGATAAGCAAGCCCTCCCACCCTTAAAGAAATACCCCCCACCCAGACCCGAACCAGCCAGATCCGAACCGGTCCGGCTTCCTAGTTCCTTCTTCGCGCGTGCGCAGAAGGCTCCCTGCACTTCGCACTCGGCAAGGCAGGGAGCGGGCGGGCAGACGGACGTCTCGCTGCCGCCTGCCCGAGCGCGGTTTCTCCTCCGGTCCGGGCGAGATTTAAGTGGGCTTCAGCGGCAGCAGGGGGCTTCGAGGGGGCGGCAGGGAAGCACCCTGCCGCCCCCCGATTTTTAAAATGAGGAGGAGCAGAGCCATAATTAGTAATAGAAGCGGGCGGCGAGGGATCCTGCCGCCCGGATTTCTTGCAATATTTACGGCGCCAAAGCAGCAAAGGGCGGGAGGGGTAAGTAAAGCCCCCCCCGCCCTTAATGGAACCCCCCACCCTAACCCTCCCGAACCAAAACCACCCCTTCTCCAGACTGGTTCGGAGGCCAGTAGAATGGCCTCCGAACCGATCCGTGCACACCCCTAGTACAGTGTTCCTCTTAACAGGGATTTCCAGATATTGTTGACTACAAGTCTCATCATTCCAGTTTGGACAGGGGCGCAATTTCAGTGCTTGCCCTAGGCGCTATTTTCCCTAGCTACGCCTCTGCAATATACCCCTTCCCCCTTCCCCACTGCTGTCGTCATTTCCCTGGAGGCAACTCTCAGCCCTCCAGTCCTTCCCGCCTCCGGTTTTCATTCAGAGTACAGAGGCGAAAAATAATTGCCAGCCCAGCAGTCCCAGGAGGAGGGACGAGAGTTCAGCCGCAAGCCCCAGCTCTGCAAGAACTGGGGACTTTCTCAGAGCCTGATCCCGAGGGGTAAGGGGAGGACGTGCCAGGCGCTGCTTGGTTCCCTCCCACGGCAGAAAACCCACCCGAAGAGCTGCAGCAACTGGCTCCACTCACACCACGAGAGAGGAGATCGGCAGAATGAACTGCCCCAGCTGCTACAAAGAGGCACGAGAGGAGTTTGCAAGATAAACTCCATCTCTGAGTCAGCAGCTGCGACTGTGAGACTCGAGACTGAGTTTATCTTGCAGCTGTAAACACTTCTCGTCATGCTACAAATGGGTTTGACCGGGGCAGAGGAGAGGACAGCCCCCCACCGCTTCTTGCCAATGCCAGCCCGCCTCGCCCTCCCCGGCTTAGCAAAGGGGACTAAGCACCTCCTTAAGCACAGTTTTGCCTGTTGCTGTTGTTCCCGTAGCTCCTCCTCGTCTCGTCAGCCAGCCAGAAGGAAGCTCCCTCCTCCGAACGAGCGAGCAGGGGAACTATCCTCGTCGCCGCTGCACCCGACCTGGCACGGAAACCTGCCCTCCCCCGCTCACTCAGGCAGCTGCTGAGCTGAAAACCTCTCAGCTCAGGTCCCCCGCAAGCCCCCCTGGCAGGCGCCGCTGCAACACCAGGTGGCGCGGCTGGGGGAGACTAGAGAAGTACCCAACAACAGGCCAACACCAACCTCTCTCACACACTCTCGAGCAGCCAGAGCGAGCGCGCCGGCACCACCTGCCACGCTGCTTGGATGAAAAAAGCAAGTGTGCCACCGCGCCCTCCACCCAACTGTTGGGGAGGACACCCCCGCGCCGCTGCTGCCCGAACACCGTGCCACCCCAGCAAACATAGTTGCAACAAGCAACACAACTTGAGCAAAGCCAGGTAACCGCCCGCTGCCACGACACCCCCGCCGGCTACCCTCAGCCAAGATAGAAGCCAGCTCCAACAAGCAAGAATCCTGTCCCCATGTAAATTAATTTTAAAAAATTAAAACACACACACCTTCTTGATGCACTGTCTGCAAACTTTTTAAAAGTTGATATTGGTGAAACCAGCAAGGCTCCCACTCCTGGCTCGTCGTCGTCCTCCTCCTCGGGCTCCTGGAGCAGCAAACACACGCTCTAGTCTCTCTCGCCACCTCAGCGTGCAATGCAACACGTGGAGTGTGCGACTGCGAGAGACACCATGTGCGGGGGGCAGGGCGGGCGCGCCAGGTGGAGGAGGAGCCGGGAGGTGCATCGGGCAGGCAGCGTGGCGCCCGGCTGGAGCTGAGCTCCCGGGGGTGCGTGCCACTGCAGGGCTGGGCGACGTGCAGGTAGAGGAGGAGGTCTGTCCTTGGACAGGCAGCATGGCACCCGGCTGGAGCTGAGCTCGCCGGGGCGCCGCCGCGGTGCTGGCACTCGTGCCTCAAACAAAACAAAATTGGGGTGGCGGCGCAGGGGTCCACGTGACATGGCAATGTTGCGCCCCCTCCCAAGTGGCGCCCAGGGCACGTGCCCTGCCTGCCCTACCTCAGTTACGCCTCTGCTCTGGAAAGTCCACAAGCAAGAGGTGAGGACATGCCCTCTCTCTTGCTGTTGCTCCCCTGCAACTGGCATTTAGAGGCATTGCCTCTGAGGCTGGAGGTGACCTATAGCCACCAGACTAGTAGCCATTGATAACTAGCCATCTATTCTGTATAGATGTATAGATATAGCCATCTATAATTTATGATAAGTAGCCATACTCTAGTAGCCATCTGTTCTGTATTCTAGAGGATATGGGGCCACCTGAGGACCAACTATGGATTGCTTATAAAGAAGAGCTTTTGGAAGTGCCTATAGCGACCAGGGTTCTACTAGCTGATAACATTCTCATGCCATAGAAGATGCCATGATTTGCCTTTTGTGAAGTAGTTAGGACAAAACACTGCACAGGACTCAAAGCTGCCTAAAAGCTATACCGAAGAAGGAAGTTCTTCCACTGAGAACAATGACACTTATTTAACGTAATTAAAAATAGTTAAATTTCTGAGGTGCTGATTTTGTGAGTTGGGATGGAGTGTCCACCAGTTTGGAATTTAATGAACCCTTTAGTGTCTGGTAGGTATGGGGAAGTAGGAATTTTGGAGCATAGAAGTCTTCTGCCCCTTCCTTACTGATCTTCAAACCTCTATTGAAGACTTTGGGGGGGGGGCAGGCTTTTGCCCTGTAGTTTACTTTATTTTATTTTATTTTTTGTTAGTTACTTTAGTTTTTAATTTCGAATGTAATTTTTAATGTTGCTTTGTTTGCATGTTTTTGACTCTGTGCATGCCCGGAGTCTTCAGAGTGGGCGGTATATTAAATATTTCTAATAAATAAATGTGTAGACATGCTCCACTGAAAACATTTTGAAGATGGAACTTGCATATGTGCAACAGAGCATGCAGTGGATTACATTTGGTGTTGCAACTATTTGATGTCAAACCCCTTCACTCATGCCAGTCCTCACTAGGGATGTGCACAGAACCACAGCAGGGAACGTCGACGTGTCGTTCGAACACAGGCACGTTGGTGACTTCTGGTCATATCTAGAAGACAAAGGCAATTGGGCGGCAGGGAGGTACACTGCCGCTCCGATGGGCTTTGAAACAAACGGATGCTGGTGGGGAGGAAAGCGGTGGGAGGGGTAAGTGCACCCTCCCCCACTCTTAAAGATAGACCCCCCCCCCGCCACCTTCGAACTGGTGAAACCACCGGTTCTGCTTCCAAACTGGTTTCATGCACATCCCTAGTCCTCACTTCTTGTCGTTGTCATGTGTGAACCAGCTCTTCTTGTGAAATAGAAACATGAAAACTGAAAGGTCACTATCTAGTATGTGGGATACATCTGATAACTTTATTAGATATCCCCCCCCCCGCAAAAGAGAGAGTTATATAAATAGTTGTTGAAGTCTAAAGTATCTGAATATGGGCTATCTGGATGCATGAAGTTTATCTTAACATAATTTTTAAATTTTTTAGGATTGCTATGACATGGTATGTGTAAAAGAAGGCAGGCAAGGTGCAGAAGAGGATAGATATTAGAATAATGAAAAAATGGCTTGCCAAATTCAAGTTTACAACTCCTCTAGAAGAGTGCATAGATCCTTGTGGGGAGGTAAGACTTCAGCATTTCAGCTTACTACTAAGGGAGCTTGAAAAGAACAATGTGGTGTACTTTCCATACCTAGCCAGTGGAGGGCGTCAGGATGCAGTCTGCTGGCTCAGAGCAAGCAATTATCCTGCCTGCCAATTTTTTAAAAAAACTATTGTTACTTCAGAATTGTGCCTGGCTTTTACTCCTGAATCCAAAATCTTTCAGGTTTTTCTTTCTCTGCCATATTAATTTAATTGCTAATTAAAATTAGGCAACCCAACCCTTCCAAAGCAGTGCATCAGATGAATGTGGTTTGTATGCGGCTTAATCTTGTCCATAGAGTTCCTGAGCCGTTTTGAGCTATGAATTAACCATGCAAACCTGGGGTGTGTGTGTGTGTGTGTGTGTGTGTGTGTGTGTGTGTGTGATCAGATTTTGACCTATTTCCATCTCCTTATTTTCTTGAGCATTATTTTCTTGAGCATTTTTAATTTAAAATGCCACATTCTTTTGGGGTAAATAGTTTAATAAAATTTACTGCATCTGAGAGACATAGCAGCAACTATAGGAGAAAAGTAGAAAGCAGTTGCAGATCATATTAATAATGCCATTCAGGGGAGGAAGACAACGATAAGTATTTAAATTTGTAATGTAACAAAACAGTAGCTTTTTTACAGATATAATTGTAAAGATTTTTAATATATATTTTTGGTTTTGTATAGTATGTGTACTGTGTCACCAAATCTTAAGATATTGTAGAACTAGAAAAGGTGCAGAAGAGGGCAACCAAGATGAGCAGGGGCCTGGAGCACCTTCCTTATAAGGCTAGGCTACAGCATCTGGGACTCTTTACCTCAGACTAAGGGGAACCATGATCAAGGTATATAACATTATTCATGGAGTGGAGAGTGTGGACAGAGAGAAATTTTTCTCCCTCTCTCACAACACTAGAACCTGGGGTCACACTATGAAACTGAAGGTTGGGAAATTTAGGACTAACAAGAGGAAGTACTTTTTCACACAATGCATAATTAATCTACGGAATTCTTTGCCATGGGATGTGGTGATGGCCACCAGCTTGGAGGGCTTTAGACAAATTCATGGAGGACATGTCTATCAATGGCTACTAGTCTGGTGGCTGTGGGCCACTTCCAGCCTCAGAGGCACGGTGCTTCTCAATACCAGTTGCAGCCTCAGGATGCAGTTATGGAGCCATAATGCTGTGCATCATAGCAGCCACTTTGATTTGGAAGAAGGGAATTTTTCAAATAAAATGCATTATACCTTTCCTGATTTATGTGATTGTATATTTGCCACATTAATTAATGTTTTACGTTTGTAGCCATTATTCTTCTATGCAACAATTTTACAGTTTATTTGATATTGGAACTTGCATGCTTTCAGTTTTCAGTAACAATGTGTTAAATTTTAAACAGCCCTGGTTTAATATTATCCTTATTTTACATGTTTTTATCCTGCCCTTCCTCCTAGGAGCTCAGGGCAGTGTGCATGGTTCTCCACCACCACTACCACCCATCCTCATTATGTGGGGTAGGTTAGTGTCAGGCAGATGAGCCATGGGCAACAGTCACTACGGAGGACAGGACCAATGCCAAGACTGGGAGAAACAGGAACATTCCAGGAATCAGGCTAGATCAGAAGCCAGAGGGTCAAAGCAGGAGCCAGGAACAAACCAAGATGAAGCCATATCAACAATCAGAAACTGGGGGTCCAGCAGGTAATCAGAAATGAAGAGCAAGCCAGAGGTCACACCAGGCAGACAGGAGAAGTAGCAAGGCAAATGCACTAGAAACAAGGGAAACTTGCTACTGAGGCAAGGCTTGCCACAGCCAGGAAGCTTCTTATTGCATGTGTGTGTGTTTCTCTTGCAGGGCTAGCATTTCCCAGAGCTTGCTTTGGAGGCTCTGTGGCATTTAGTTGTTGTTTCTCTCTGCCTGGAGGGGGACAGAGGGAGGAGTCAGCTAGGGTTGCAGTGAGCCACACCTGGTGGGAGGGGCCACGTTTTGTAAGTCAAATTCCTGTATCAGTTTGAAGCCTACTCTCTATATATGAGGTGAAGGCCTGAGAGATTAGCAAACAGGGATAGCAAACAGGGCATTGGAGTTTTGCATGGCGTTTAGTGGGGAAGTGTGCAGGGGAGCATGAAATGAGTCCCTTTGATCAGAAGGAGCCCAGTGGAAAGAGAAAGTAAGTACTGCTCCCTCCTTCTTATTCTGGAGAAAGGAAGTTTGAACAGTTAAATAACTGACCAATAGAGCTAAGACCTAACTTTCTAATAAACAAACTCTAAATTCTGTTAACAGCCAACAAAACAAGTTAAAAGGTATAAAGGTATAATGTAAACTGCCCTGAGCCTTTTGGAAGGGCGGTATACAAGTTTTAATAATAAATAATAAAATAAAAATAAATAAAGCCAACAGGGGAAGGGGCATTTCCCAGTGTATTGCATGTATGACTATTTGCTCCATGGGCAGAAGTCATGGGTATATGCTCAGTTCAAGAAGCTCCTGGCTCTCAGAGAACAGGTTATTTCCCTTGAGATCAATGTGACAGATCTGGAAAAGCTCAGAGAGGCATGCAGACAAGACCTTCAGGGTAGAGGCATCCCACTCTAAGGCTGATAGCTCCTCTGCTGTCAGGGAAAATGAAGGTCTTGGGGAAGGAGGACGTCAATCTGAGGAAGAGGGAAACGTTCCTTTAGAGATGACCCCTTCTGTAGATGATGATCCCATATCCTCTCCAACAGGGAATACTCCTCCGAGGAGTGGGGGCCTCCTTGTAGTGGGCAATTCAACCATTAGAGGTATAGAGATGGGTCTGTGACCCGTGTGTAGGACACATGTTGAATTGCCTGCCTGGTGCAAAATTTGCGGACATCATGCGGTGTCAGATAGGCTGTTAGGCAGTAATGGGGAGGAGCCAGCTGTCAAGGTGCATGTCGGCACCAACAATGTGGGGAAATGTAGTCGGGAGGTCCTGGAAGCAAAATTTAAGCTGATAGGTAGCATATTGAAGTCCAGCCCCCCCAAGGTAGCATTCTCAGAAACACTACCTGTTCCATGCGTAGGGGCAGTCAGACAGACAGAGCTGAGGGGCCTCAATGCATGGATGAGACATTGGTACCCCAGGAGGAGGGGTTTAGATTTGTTAGGCACTGGGATACATCTTGGGGCTAGCAATGCCTGTACAAAAGGGACAGGCTGCACTTGAACCAAGATGGAACCAGACTGCTGGCTCTTAAAATCAAAAAGGTTGCAGAGCAGCTTTTAAAATGATGCCTGGAGAATAGCTGACCGGAGCTGATCAGTATCTGGTTTGGCAAATGCCATCCCGTAAGGTGTGAGGGTGTAAAAGATTCAGATAAAACAAAAGGGGACAGAGCAGAACCACATAAAGAGCAGACAGAAGTCCGTTCTATGCTGTGCTAGCTGGTCAAAGAGATCAAAGAGCCAAAAGAAGGCATATACCAGGTAAGATATTCAGCGTATAGGTGCTTACAAGCCAATGCCAGAAGCCTCTGAGCCAAGATCGGTGAGCTGGAGAGCTTGGTTGTTAATGAAGAAATAGATATAGTGGGCATAAGAGAAACATGGTGGAACAGTGAGAACCAGTAGGACACTGTTATCCCTGGATATAAACTCTATAGAAAGGACAGGGAAGGGCGCCTTGGAGGTGGAGTAGCACTTTTAAAAAAGGCATAGAATCTAACAAGCTAGAAAACGTAGGTGGACTGGAGTCCTCCACAGAAATCCTGTGGGTGACAATACAAGGCCTGAAAGGGAACATGCTATGGGGGACATGCTATCGCCCTCCGGATCAAAACGCTG
Organism: Hemicordylus capensis; assembly: GCF_027244095.1. NCBI lineage: Eukaryota > Metazoa > Chordata > Lepidosauria > Squamata > Cordylidae > Hemicordylus > Hemicordylus capensis. The sequence goes on along the minus strand of NC_069662.1, from coordinate 96,684,000 downwards.
ACAGTGACTGGGAGTTGCAGGAGGAAATCAGGGAGGCATCAAGGAGAGGCAGGGCTGTAATAATGGGTGACTTCAATTACCCACACATAGACTGGGTATATTCACAGTCAGGTAATGACAAAGAGGTCAGATTTCTAGATACCCTGAATGACTCTGCCCAGAGGTGTATCTAGGGAAAATAGCACCTAGGGCAAGCACTGAAATTGCGCCCCCTGTCCAAACATCTGACATCCATCTTTCAGATAACTTTACCATAGAATCAGCTCAAAAATACAAGTCAAGCTCACTAAAATAATTTGTTAATTTAATTAACAAATTATGGCACTACATGAAAATTATAACCGTACCTTCCTTGCTTTCACTGATGCAAATTGGTCTATGATGTGATCAAAGTCAGTTTTTTCAGTTTCTTCAGTTGCCATAAGCCAAATTCCACTTAACTTGCATAAGAGAGATCCTTCTTATGCCCCCAGAGCTGTATAACTATATTACTGTTCCAATTAAAACTCCAGGTGAGAGCGAATGTGCCAAGAATATTACAGATAGAGCTCCAACTGCAATTTTTCTAATTTCTCTACTTAGTTCAAATACAACAAATACTATCATGAACAATATTGGATGTGACAAAGTCCATGCTACATCTGTAGCACTCACTAGTTTGTTTGAGAAGTGCCTGAAAGCACAGCACAGCAGAATGGGAAGAGACCATTTCAGAAAGAGGAATTGTTTCAACACATTACGTTATCCTTGTATTTTCTCAGCAAAAATACATAGCAGGGAGCAAGAAATCAGAACAAGAAATATGCTGCTACTCTTTCTCTCCTCCTCTTCCACTATAACTCCAGCCTTCCAGAAAGCAGGAGCGACTTCAGTTTCAAGACCTTCCTATCCCTACTCTTGTTTAACATCTCCAGCAGCTCAGCACAGCTCTCACTCACACATTGCTCATTCAACAGCAGCAGCCTCTGCCTTCTCCCTCCCCCCGACCCCCCCCCCGACCATCCTACTTATCTCAAAACCATGAAAAGCTTCCCCGGTTAATTTCTGCAGATCAAGCTGGTCTTAAAGGCAGAAGAACAGAGCAGACCATTATTTCTTAGCTGGTTGGCAACCCCACATAGTAATTAATTTATGCAGCAAGAGGCCAGAATGCAAGGCATTTTCTTTCCCATTTCAGAAATAAGTGCAACCTAGAAGCATCCTACCCTTCTCTTTGAAGAATCCTGCCTCTCAGGATTCTAGAAGCAGAGAAACAGAGAACAATACACACAACACAGTCTATAGGGTTGCCACCTTTTTTTTACTAGTCCTGTTCCTGTGCCTTGAACAGCAGTCTGAGAGACACAGAAAGTTAGCAACTGAAGCCTTTCCTGGTATGAAAACATGGGGGGTAGGGTGGGCAGGTGGAAGCATCACCTGCTTCATTACTGGCAGTTGGTCTGCTATTAAAGGTGCAGGAGCAGAGCTGATTAAAAAAGGTGGCAGCTATACAGTATCAAAAAGCAGAGTGGGAGGATTTGCAAACCACTGGCAGCAATCAAAAGCAAATAGCAGCAAAGTTTAGCTCCTAATCAAGTCACCACTTTGAGAATCCCTCTGCTTCATTAATGCAAACTGCTATAGTCCCCCCACCCCTATTCAAAGCTCTCCTCCAGAAGCACAATAGGCAGCAGCAGCAGCAGTTTAGCTCCTAGGCAAGTCACCACTTTGTAAATCCCACAGCTCATTGTCCGTGCGAGCAAGCACACAGCCTGCCTGCTTCTTCTCCTCTCGCCACGGAAGAAACACAAAACCCACCCACCCACCCACGGTCTAGGTATCCCTGAGCAGCTGAAGGGAGCGGCAGCAGAAGGAAGGCAGAAGCAAGAGGGAGGGAGGGAGGGAGGGAGGAGAGGACATTGGGGATTTGCCTAAATTCAAGAAGAAGACTTTTGTTCTGAGTGGGGAGTGTATGGGGAAGGCATTGAGGGGGCGGCTGGCATGTGGGGGGAGGCAATGACTTCTCCAGCTTGGCTGGCATGTGGTGGGGCTTCCCAGCAAAGGGCGGGTGGGGGGTGCAGAAGGAGAGAGGCACCAGGATGGGATTACTCGAGGCTGAGGGCTCCTCCTCCATGTCTCCCCAGTCCTGCGTCCTCCTCAGCAGCCGGCCCCCAAAGCAAGACAGGGAACCGCTTAGCTTAGCGCAGAAGCAGCAGCAACTTGGCTTAGGCGGGGGAAACAGTAGCATTCAGGGGCAGGCAGGCTGCTGCTGTGTCTTCTCGCTGGCTGCCGGGTGCTCCAGGAACTTCCTGTTCCAGCCTCTCCTTGCACGCGAGTAAACCCCTCCGCACATTTTCTCTTTGTCCAAAAAGTTGATTTAAAACAAAGAGAGAGGGGATTAACCACACTGTCCTTTTCTGGATCACCCCCTGCTTTCCCCCCAAACTTCACTGTGCCCTGTGGATCACAGAACCCTTCTCTCGTCCCTGACCAGCTGACCTATACAAGTTTACTCTGAATTAAGCCCCACTGAATTCAGAGGGCTTACTCTCAAGTAAGCATCCCTAGTGTACTGTAGCTGTGGAACGCTTCGACTGATGATGAATGAGAGTTGTTGCAGCCTCAGGCAGTGTTCTCTGGTTAAGCATTATTTACAGGGTAGGGGCGCGTGATGACACACACAAGAGAGAGGAGTTTTTGAGAAGAGAGTTTACTTACTTTGGATTGGATTGGTCTGGAGTGTGTGTGTGTGCAGCAGAGAGAATGCAGCCTGCTGGCAGAGGAGAGTGGTCATTTGTGGTGGGCAAAACAGACGGCGGCAGCACACGATGATGAACAGCATGTGAATGCTGTTGCTGCTACCTCTCAACCCATGTGGTCGGTCGACGGTCCTGCAGGGCACATGCTCACTGAAACTGAACCGGCTCATGCTCCCGGCCAGCATGGCGGCCCAATCAGCTCGGGGCCGCCATCCCCCGCCACCCGGCCAGACCCTGGACGCAAGTGGAGTGCATTCAGCGCTGTGCCTATGGGGGGCGCGGCAGTGCCAGGGGTGAGCAGTGGGCCCGCTCAGCAGCGCCCACTGGTGGCTTGAGGCTTCTGACTACATTTAATTGGGGGGGGCATAGCAGTTTGGCGCCCCTATCAAGTAGTGCCTAGGGCATGTGCCCTGCCTGCCCTGCCCTAGTTTCGCGTCTGCCTAGAACAGTTGGTCATGGAACCAACCAGAGAGAAGGTGACCTTGGACTTAATTCTGATTGGCACCCAGGACCTGGTGCAAGATGTCAGTGTCATGGACCCTTTAGGAAACAGTCACTATAGTGTGATGAAATTCAGCATACATGCAAAGAGAGAGAATCAGCAAGGAATTCTAACAAAGACACTTTGAATTTCAGAAAAGGAAACTTCTCTAAAATGAGGAGTTAGGTGAAAAGAAAACTGAAAGGGAAAACCAGGAGAGTCACTTTGCTCCAGAATGCATGGAGTTGACTTAAAACCACAATACTAGAAGCCCAGTTAGAATGTATACAAAAAAGGAGGTAAGGAACTACCAAGACCGGCAGGATGCCAGCATGGCTAACAGGAAAGGTCAAAGAAGCTATGAAGGGGAAGAAATAGGGATGTGCACAAAACCAGTTTACCCAGTTCGGTTCGAATTCGAACCAGGTTAGAACCAGGAGGGGGTGGTTCGGTTTTGCTTTTGCTCGAACCTCCCCCTGATTCGGTTCGAATTTGAACCATTTCGAACCAGTTTGAACTGGTTCAGACATCCAAAAATTGGTAGGATGGTAGCTGGCACCCAGGGGTACCTGCCACCCAAACCCCAAAGCAACCGGACACTCGTACGATTTTTAATGAATTTTTGAAAATTAATTTTATTTTTTTGTCATAGGGTATAATGGGACTTGAACCAGCCCATTATTCCCTATTGTGGAGCACCCATGGTTGCCAACAACCATGCAAACCCAAAGCAATTGGACACCCCTATGATTTTTTATGAATATTTGAAATATTTTTAATTATTTTCCTCATAGGGTATAATGGGACACTAACCAGCCCATATCCCCTATTGTGGAGCATCTAGGGGCACAAAGGTGGGGTGGGTGGTAGACAACCAGGGGTGCCTACTATCCACAAAGTTCCAAGGCAATTGGACACTCCTCTGATTATTGGTGAATTTTAAAATTATTTTGTAATTCCTCATAGAGAATAATGAGGATTGCAGCAAATGTATAGCTTCACGTCGGGGAGAAAGGGGTGTCCTAGAGTGGAGTGTGGTGGACGGTAGTTCCCAAGGTGGGCAAGGAAACTATCAGAATTATTTGAAAGGAATTGGGCAAAAGGCTGATTTTTAAGTGATTTTTGAAGTTTATGTGACTTTAAGGTTTTTCTCCATAAAGAAGCATGGAGGTGTCAGCAAGTGTATAGCTTCACGTCGGGGGGGAAGGGGTGTCCAAGAGCAGAGTGTGGTGGGTGGTAGTGCCCAAGGGGGGGCCAGGAAGCTATCAGAATTATTTGAAAGGAATTGGGCAAAGAGCTGATTTTTAAGTGATTTTTGAAGTTTATGTGTCTTTAAGGTTAGCAGATAAGAGTGGATTCATGGTTTGTCATTGAAAATCTTATATGCTACCAAAGAATCTACACTCAGACCACTTCAGAAACAACAAAACCCAGTACCCCAGGGGTTAGCAACCCATGGAGGAGGTTGGCACCCTCGCTCTGGGCCACCCCAGCACCACCACCCCAAGTGCAGTTATGGGGCTGCTGAAACCTCCATTCTTCCCTATGGAGAAAAACCTTAAAGCTACTTGTGGGGTGCTGGGGTGGCCCAGAGTGAGTGGTGGTCTAGTGCAAAGAGGGTGCCAACCCCATCTTCAAAGACTCTTTAAAAACAAACAAACCTTTATTAGAACAAAAATTTACAGTGCAGAACAAAATTGATCCAAACACAAACAGCAAAACATCATACAACAAACCCTGATTCATCAGTCCATCAACAGTTTAATGGTGTCTGGGGTAAGGAAACAACCATAATTCTTCCAATTGGTGTAAATAATGAAATCTGACCAGATTACATAAAAAGAGTTATTTGTGGTCTGGTTTGCATGGGACCAAATAATATGGATTAACCTTTCTGAAATCATGCTATGCCATAAGTTCTTTTACCAGATATCCATCAACATGTTTTGATTTTTCCAGTGCTTGGCTATAGCTAACCTGGCAGCAGTTACCATAAACACTACTAATTTTTTTGATAACACATCTGAATTGACCCCAGAAAATATATTTACTAATGCCAGCTGGGGGCATAATTCTATTTTCTGATTTGTTATTTTACTCATCTCTCTGAATACCTCCGTCCAGAAGTATAAGACCCTGGGGCAGGTCCACCAAAGATGAAAATAGGTTCCCTTCATCCCACAGCCATTCCAGCAAAGCAGAGAACAGTCTTTATGGAAGTGTGCTAATTTTACTGGGCTCAGGTACCATCGATGGAAAACTATGAAGTTCTCTTTAATTTGGGCTGAGGAGGAAGTAACTGGCTTGCATTTCCATATGTTCAACCACTCCAGTTGGAAGTCATTTTCCCAAGTTGCTTTAAGGCTGGGTAGTGGGTTAAATGTGTGGTTTATGATCAGCTCATATAACTCAGAGTCTTCAAATACTCTTGAAAAAACTTAGCAATCATGTAAAGAATCTTCAGCAATGGTCAGCATCCTGACTGGTAGTTGAGTTAATGAAAGATGTTCTACTTGAACAAGGGGACATTTTCACTGATTCCTGCATCTCACTGTGCCCCCTGCAAATATGTCTTTAAGGGTGAGGGAGAAGTCAAAGCCAGACTTTTTGGAGGGTCCAAAAGGCAGTAGAGGGAAGAGGAGATGCATGAAAACTGCTCCTTTTCCCTTGCACGAGTAGAACATCTTCCATTCACAGAACTACTAGTCAGGGTGCTTCCCAGTGTATAATAATGAAGAGACTTTGCTCACGAAGTGATCCTTAGTATACTAATAGAGATGTTACAAGCATGTCCCTATTTCCATTGCTGAAATGTTGAGGAAACGTGCACATGACAAGCACGATCTCAAAATAGGCATTTCCCCTTCTGCCCCACAAAGACGCTACTGCCTCTTCTTGTGTATTTCGCTTGCTGTGATGCACAAGTGCATTGTCTAGATTAATAGTCAAATAAAGTAGATTAATAGATTAATCAGCTAAGATTTATGTAATAGAATGTTAGGCTTAAATAATAGTAACAATAACTTTTAATCCCTGCACTCTGCAGAAGCCAGAAATTAAAAACTGCAAAGCAGGGCAGCAGCAATCAAACTTCTACCTATCTAAGCCTTAGCGATGAGTCATTCCAACCAGCTTTAAAACGAATTTAAAAGAAGGAGAGAATTGAAACTTGAGATCCAAAGCCCTGCAGAGGACACAAAGGGTGGAAATGTGGTTGTACCTTAATCATTGAAGTAATTACAGGCAGGTCAGTTTAAAGCAGAAAGTGAGACTTCTATAATTCCTACTAGAAACTGTGCTTGTAACAAACAGCTGTCAAAAAGATGCAGCTGATACAGGAACTCAGAGGTAAAACCTAAGTAATTTTGGAGCCTGGATCTAAAGGTCTTTCAGAGCCCCGCCTCCCTCACAAAAGGAGATTGGGCAGTTGGAGCAGGCCCAGCCCCACCCAGACCAGCTGCGCCCGTCCCTCAGTGCCCCCCCCCTGGAAATTAGGCAAGCAAAGCAGGCCCTCAGCACTCCATCTCCACAACAGGAGATGGGCAGGTGGGTGGGCAGAGCAAATCCAGTCACATCTAGACTGTCCACAGCCGGCTCTCAGGGCCCCTCCAACAGGAGATATGGGCGGGTGGACTATCTCAGCTGCCTCCAGCCCTCAGCACCTCCCATACTAGGAGATCGGGAGGACAGGCGGAGCAGGCCCAGCCATGGTGGTGGATGGTGAGGCTGGGCAGGGTGAGAGAAGCTCCTGAGCAGACAATAGCTTCCACCCTGTAAATATTTCGAGCATTTGGAGGCCCCCTAGATCTGCGGGGAACCGGACTTTGGACCAGAAGTCCTGTCCAAAGAATGCCAGTACAGGAACTTGAAGAAAATAAAAAGATAATCCGCAAAATGTCGTAATTCACATACTGTTCTATCTCATTTAATGCAGAATGAGGTCGTTCTCATGACCAGGCCTACTCAGGGCAGCACTAGCCTGGCTAGGGCTGGTTGTGAGAACCACTGGGATCAGGACGAATCCCAGTGCTCCTCTGCCAGGTAGCCCAGGTTTTGCACATGTGCCCTCCTCCTCCCTACCTCCTGGTCATGTGGCAGCTGAGGCTGCTGGCATCTTGAGCTCCCATAGAGCCAGGTGGAAGGAGTTCCTGGGGAAATCCCCCAATGCAGTGCATTGTGGGATGGTTGAGGCTGCAGCCTTCCTTCCCCCCCACCTCCTTGCCACTCTGGGATTGCTTGCACACCAGACGTGTGGGCACATGGCACGAGTGATCCCTGAGAGGCGAAGATTGTGTGAGGGAAGGTAGGTTGTGTCCTGCCTTCCTCCCAGCCCCACCAAAAATGGTCATGTGACTGACATTAATATCTTGAGACTTAGTACAATTCACAGACCCTTGGACATTCAATCTCAGCCAATCAGTCAGGGCAGAGCCACCGTTGGGCAAATGGGTTCAAAGAACCTGGGCCGCCACCAATCAGGGGGCATGCCTTGCACCCCAGACAGACACGGGGAGCGTGATTTCCCTCCCAAATGGGGCCACGGGCCACACGGCCCCGTTTAGGGGTGAAATTGGCCAGCGCTGTGTTCGTAGCATGGCCGGAGTGATTTTCCCTGCCTTTTAAAAGCAGGGAGAGCCACACTGGCCACACAGTGAACTCAGCGCTGGCCAATTTCACTCCCAAACGGGGCCACCTATTTTGGAGCAAAACCATACCCCCGCATCTGACATCAGATGTGGGGACGCGGTGAAATGCTCCTTACATCTGATGTCATGACTTGTTTTCCCAGCCTCCAGGAAATCCACAATGCATCACACAAGTGCGGTGCATTGGGGGATTACCCGAGGAGTCAGGAACTCTAGGCACCCAACTCTGTGTATGACGGGGCTGTGTGCAGCCCAAGCATACACATGACCCTGGACCTAGGGTAAAGGGCACACTTGAACCCTTTGACCCAGGTAAAAGCCTGGGTAAAAAATTTGGGCTACTGAGGGAGGCCGCACCAGGATCAACCTTGATCCCAGCACTGCACATACGCAGCTCTATCCAGGTAGGGCTGCTCTAAGCTGGGTAGGACTGCTGATGTGCACAGCCTCAATATTTACACTGTGTGAAATAACAGGCTATGCATAGTTTGGTGCCTTAGTGCTCATGCGCATATGTTTACTTCCATGAGTAATTCACACTAACAACATTATAACAAACTATTTTCCAAATTACAAAAATAAGGTATTTTCCAAAATAAAAAATAAAAAAATTTCCAAAATAATTTTCCCCCAAAAAATACCAAACAAAATGGCAGCAATTTTACCAGGGACATGTACCAGAAAACAGGGATTGTTCCTGGTAAATAAGGACAATATCCAGTTTTTGTATTAAAAATAATGTCTTTTTAAAAACCTCTCATTCATTTAATAACATTTTTAACCAATTCATCAATTAAACATTTGTGCTCTAATTATTATAGCTTTGATCATATATTGACATTTCCCCCACAATGGGAGAGAAGATTGCAAAATTAATCACCAGTCTGCTCAGACCTACAGTCCCTTCCATGTACTAACCCGAGTGTAAAAAAAAGCTCAAAACTAGCTTCTCCTTCTGTATGCCAAGACTGCTGATACTTTGCATTGCAAGTTACAGCTCACTCCTCCCTCCCAGAGTCCCAAAGACAAGGAACTGAAGCTGAAAGCACAATACCATGTATGCCATTTAAATATAGATATTATAAGATACTGCAGAAGTTTGAAAGGAATCTTTTAAAAATCCACTTTGCCTCTGGTGTGTGTGTTGCACAAAATATTCTATTCGGTTGCAGATTATCGTGTTCCTGTAAAAGAAAATCATCAGGACAATTGCCTATCCTGCTAACAGTAAGTGGGAGGTTTTGTTTATTGTATTCTAAGGTCCATTTCATTCAAGAGATGGAATTTCATTCCTTCAATAATCCCCCAGCAGATCTGAGAATGTACAAATTATTTCAATCTAACTGATTAAACAAACAACAAGTTAAGAGCCAGATTATCAATCTGTAGAAAAATATTAATGGTTAAAAGTCTTAGTAACAACAGTTTCCTCAGAGTAATTTCTGTAGAAGTAGAAGTTGACAGGAAATGCCATTTATTGAAATATTAGGCCAGTTCACACAACCACTGGCCTCATCATGCGGTCAAGGTGAGAGATGAGCAGAGAACACACCTACCCAGATGTCAGTGCAGGACATCCCGATGCATGGTTGGGACATCCACAAATCACATGAGAATGGTGTTCATCCAAATTTCCCCTGTAGGCCCACGCTGAACCCCTGTTTAATCATTTTCACACTTCTTTGTAACAATGAAGTCCTCAACATTTTCTCAGCTTGCCTTGGGCACACACTGCCTCCCATAGAGGGCAGTGTGTGGAAGAAAATCATGGCGGATAGACAGGCTGACCTAAAAACAGGCATGGTCTTCCTTCTGCATTATATATGACATCAGGTATTATTTGTTTGTAACTGATTTAAAACATCATTTATTTAAAACATTATTATCCCACCTATCAATATAAATGTTCAATATGAATACAACAAATATTTATATACCACTTTTCAACAAAGTTTCCAAAGTGATTTACATAGATATAAATAAATAATATGGCTCCCTGTCCCCAAAGGGCTCACAATCTAAAAAAGAAACATAAGATAGACATCCGCAACAGCCACTGGAGGGTAGGGATGTGCATGGAACCAGCAGGAGCCAGTTTGATGGCCGGGGTGGGATTACTTTAAGGGCGGGGGAGGGTGCACTGACCCCTTCCTCTGCTTTTCCCACGCTGGCTGGAAAACTGGACCAGTGTGGCAGCAGTGTTCCTCCCTGCTGCCCCATCCACTCTTCAGACCGGAAGTAGCAAGCGCGCATGGTCACACCAAGTGCGCGTGCATGGACATCGTGCTCGCACACATTGGGCACACATGTGATGTATACATGCGCACTCACTACTTCCGCCTACTTTTTGTCTGAGGAGCGGATGGGGTGGCAGGGAGGTACGCTGCCACCCTGCCGGACTGGTTTTCCAGCCAGCGCTGAGGGGGGAGTGGAGGGAGGAGTAAGGGCACCCTCCCCCACCCTTAAAATTATCCCACCCCCGCCATCGAACTATTCAAACTGGCCAATGTTCAAACCTGTTTGGAGGCCCATAAAAGGGCCTCCAAACAGGTTCGTGCACATTCCTACTGGAGGGATGCTGTGCTGGGGATAGATAGGGCCAGTTGCTCTCCCCATGCTCAATAAAGAGAATAAGCACTTTAAATAGGTGCCTCCGTGATCAGTTAGCAGGGGACTAATAGCATATAAAATTATCTCTGGCAACTTTTAAAAAGCCACTGAAGACACATTTATTCACCCAGGCTTTTAATTAGATGTATAGTTTTAAATAATTTCAATACTGGGTTTTAAATGTTTTTAATCTTTTAAATGATTTTAATTGTTAATTGATTTAATGTTTTAAATGATTTTAATTGTAAACCGCCCAGAGACGCAAGTTTTGGGCAGTATAGAAATATTTTAAATGATAGATAGATAGATAGATAGAATTAATACACATCTATAGTTATAGGAATGTAAGAATGTGTTGTTCTGTGTGAGCATCATTTGTGGCTCTGTTTCAATTTGCAAAGGATGGTTGGATGAAAAATAATTTTGCATGTTTCATGAGCTTACACACACAAGTTCCCTCTTTGGACATCATGCCAAATGTGCAGGTACATAGGAACATAGGAAACTGCCATATACTGAGTCAGACCCTTGGTCTATCTAGCTCAGTATTGATTTCACAGACTGGCAGTGGCTTCTCCAAGGTTACAGGCAGGAATCTCTCTCAGCCCTATCTTGGAGAAGCCAGGGAGGGAACATGGGACCTTCTGCTCTTCCCAGAGTGGCTCCATCCCCTAAGGCAGGGTTTCTTAACCTTGGGCCACCAGATGTTGTTGGACTGCAACTCCCATCATCCTCAGCCACAAAAGCCATGTCTGGGGATGATGGGAGTTGTAGTCCAGCAACATCTGGGGGCCCAAGGTTAAGACACCCTGCCCTACGGGGAATAGCTTACAGTGCTCACACATCAAGTCTCCCATTCATATGCAACCAGGGTGGACCTTGCTTAGCTAAGGGGACAAGTCATGCTTGCTACCACAAGACCAGCTCTCCAACTCTGTTGTTGGAGGTGTCGGGGGTATGACCAATGGTTGGGGTGATGCTGACAGGCACTATTCTGTTTCCCCCTCCAAATGTATAGTGTATGAATGTAGGGAGTTCTCCACACAGCAGGCTTTACCACGAGTTTTCTGGGAGGCTTTACTGCAAACTCAAAGTTATCCCAAAAACCCGAAGCAAAAAGTGGATGTTTTAACCCCAGATATAAATTGGGCTGCACTCTAGCGCACAGTGAAAAACCCAAATTGTGTGTGAAGTGCTCCCCAATAGCTTGTAAGGACTTCTGGGTAAATCTGCCCAATAGGTGAACGCACACCCTCCATTCTGGAGGAGATGCGAACTAAAGGGCTTTAAAAGCCCTGTGTGAAAAACTCCAAGGTGATTCATTTGAAAACCCTTTTAGTGATGCTCCATTCAAATTAAAGAGCTGTTCTCTAAGAGCTCTCTTGATATTAAGTAGGATACAAATCACTGAAATAAACAGGATCAAATAAATACATTTCTCCTTAGTAGACTTGTTTTACAGCAAACAAATACTTTCCTCCATAACTTTGTGTATGGGGCCGTAGCTCAGTGGTAGAGCATCTGGCTTAGCATGCAGAAGGACCCAGGTTCAATACCTGATATCTCCAGGCCGTTTTTTCACACAGGGCTTTTAACTTGCATCTCCTCCTGGGTGTACATTCACATATTGGCTAGATTTACCCCAAAGTCCCTGCGTGGCATCGGGGAGCACTTCTCACATGATTCAAATTATTGCCTGTTAGATTTATATCCAGGTTAAGAAAGAAAAAATCCACTTCTTGCATCGTCTACTCAAGGTAAAGACTGCTGTGCAAAAACACTCAAGTAAGGTTGGGGAAGTCTCCTGCCTGAAACCTTGAAGAGCTGCTGCCAATCAGTGTAGATGGTACTGAGCTAGATGGACCAATGGCGGTGGTCGAGTGTAGACCACCACCAATCAGTGTAGACGGTACTGAGCTAGATGGACCAATGGCAGTGGTCGAGTGTAGACCACCACCAATCAGTGTAGACGGTACTGAGCTAGATAGACCAATGGCGGTGGTCGAGTGTAGATCACCACCAATCAGTGTAGGCGGTTCTGAGCTAGATGGACCAATGGCGGTGGTCGAGTGAGGAAATACACCAATCTGCTTCTTCCTGGTGTTTCGAACAACTGATGTGTCAGCCGGATGGCAAGTGGTGCCAAGAGCAAAACTGTCAGGAGGCAGATGGGCGGGCACGCAAGTGGGTGAGCGAGCAAGCAAGTGGCAGGAGGAGGAGCGGCGGCAGCAGCAGCAGTGGTAAGGCGCTGCAGTCGGGGGGCTTTGCTCCAGAAATAAAGCGTTATGAATGTTGTGATGCCTCTGGCACCATGAATTTTATTGGAAGGGAGGCAATGTTCAGTTATTGAACCCGGCTCCTCTCTGGCCTTTTTAACTGTCTTCCTGCTTCATTTTCTCAGACCTGTGGGGGAAGTGCAATATTAAACATGCAATGTGGAACAGCATCTCCATATTGCACTGGCTAGCAATATTATCTTAAAGGAAACAGTTCACTTCCCTTGCTGAGGTTGTGATGTGGAAATGGTTGCAGCATCTACAGTCAGTGTTCTGGCTACAGCCGATGAGGAAACAATCACCCAGACTTAATTCAAACATATTCTCATTCATAGCAAGGCAGGATTGGTTAAGGTAAGCCTGAGCAGTTCTGTATATTTTAAGGGCAATCATGCAAAAAATATATTAATAATATAATTTTATATTTAAAACTTAGAGATTAATGGAACTACCTAGTTGATCAAAAGCCTTTTTTAAAAAAAAGGATCAATAGAACATAAATTATCCCAGGCAGCCCTAATAAATATGGAAAAGAGTTACATTGCATAGGGGAAGATGTCAGCTCGTTGTACATACAATTAGAAAATGGAATGATTTTACAGAGGTTGCAGGGATATTTCTATAAAAATACTTCTATTGCAATATTCCGGATCTCAGTGGACAATTTTTTAAATTTCTTCATACCTAAGTGTCTAAAATATGAAAACTAGGATAGTGTTGAAAGCCCTGTTGGTATCTGAGGAATGTGTAGATAGTAGTGAGATGTGCCTGAAGTACCTATGGAAAACACTGGAAATTGGTAGGAAGAAATCCAGTGAATTCAGTTACAGAAAAACATAAAGCACTATATAGCCTAGTCACAGCTAAAAGTATATTTAACTCTCCCACTGAAATAACTGCAACTCACCATACTTAACTTGGGCTTAATCATACCTATGGCAATTTAAAAGCATCTGAGATACGTTTTTCCAATAGCCGTTTCTCATGAACTTGCTAGGTTACTTTAAGGAAGCCACTATATTCTTTCAGTCTCAGCCTCCCTATCTTCAGTTTCGGGATAATAATGCCTACCTTGGAGGGTTTTTAATAACAATTAATGAAATAAAATCTGTGAAGTACTTTGAACATTCAAAGTATTAATAAGTATTATTGATTGAGGAATACATTTGGGTGTAATGTGGCTATAATGCTGGGGGTGGGGGATAAGTCTCTGTTCATAAGGGGGAAAATTAAAGGTATGATAGTTATTTGAACTGCTTTCTCTGTCATGTTATTAAATCATGCATTGTTCCTGCATGGTCATATAGATGTGCAGAAATTAATAGGTATATATTTGATAGCTAAAAACTGCTGTACAAAAATGATTTTAAAATAGAGTGCAGGTAAATCATTTATACAAAGACACAATATATTTGTAATGTAAGTCCTGTTGACATTATGTTCAATACTAGTTTACCCGTGTACAGTGTACATGGGTACAGATCTGTGTGCAGGTATAATTAGTCACATATTCTGTTGAACACAGGTGCAACAGTACACTTCTTATCTGTATCCTGCATTTCAAGAAGCCTGTACCAAAGTTCACTTTTAAAACAAACGCAGGTAGAATAATTCACACAAAAACATGTACATATTTACAGACATCTGATTGTGGATACAACATAATGTCTAACAAGGCTTTCCACTTCTATTTATAAATACTAAAATATTTTATTTTTCTAATATCCATAATATCCCATCTAGTTTAGGTTTTATAGCCCTTAAAACATACCTGTTTTATCAGGCTTTAAACTGAAGATATTTACATTTAATATGTTTTATCTGGGAACTTGTTTTATTAGTTTTCTGAATTTTAATTGTTATACTATTGTAATATATTGTTTTTAATTTGCATACCACCCAAAGAGGCTTATATCAGGCAGAACAGATAGATAGATAGATAGATGAGAGCAGGCCCTTACCTGCTCTCCACCACCCCATGCAGTTTCCTGCTAGGACATCGCATAGGCTCATTCCCCAGCAGGAAGCTGCATGGGGAGGCAGAGAGCAGGGAAGGCTCTCATCTTTCTTAAAGCTCCCCCTCACAGCTCCCCTCCCCACAGCGCCAAACCTGTGCTCAATCCTCGGTTCGTGAACATCCTTATCAAACATATTTCGGATACTTAGTGTTCCACAGATAGGACCCACTTTTCAATAAATCTCTCTACATGTGACTCAACACACCTTCTTATGTACTGTTTAGACAATACATTGGTCAACATCCAGAGTAATGTTGTGCATGCCAAAATGTTGTGCCACATGACCCTCGAGGGCATTTTCTGGCACAGAGGGCTTCAGAGGGAAGAAGACTGGTAAAAAAATCTCTCCTCCCGGTAGTGCCAGTGTTGTGTTAGTCTGGATTTCAGCCTGAGTAATTACTTCTAAATCTCTTTTAAGTCTACAAGCTTTAATTTCATCCATTGTTTCAATACTTATATTTAGAAACTTTAGAGCATTGTTACCATAAATGTAAAATGTTGGCACTCATCATAGCACATTTCCAACAGTAAGAAGTATCTGCTGAAAACAGTCCTGCAGAATAATCCTATACATATTTACTCAAAAGTCTCCTTGTGTTCAGTGGAGCTTACTCACAGGTAAATGTGATAGGATTATGAACTGCCTAGAGCCTTTGGAGTCTGGCAGTATATACATTAATTAATCAATTAACTAACTAACTAACTAACTAAGGCTTATTGCCAATAAAAAGTCCACACATCTGAGACAATCACTTTGTTTGTTTGTTTACTAGCAGTAATTGTTTTTCCATTTCAGAGAGTTCTCTTAACCCATTCTGTTGTTGAAACCAACTCATTACCAATTTGTAAATTTGTGAGAGAAAGAGATATGCAGCTCTTGCAAATTTTTAAACAACTTCCTCCTGCAAGAAAACAGTTCCCGTCTTCACCAGATCAAAGACAGAACACTGATAAAGGCTTACACCTTAAGTAAAGGGCTGCACTCTCACAGGCCCCTAACGTTTTCATGTTTGGTAATTTTCTAGATATTGATGAGGATAAAACTTAATACTATGCAGCACAGATGTTAAAGGGGATTTTTTTATTATTATTATTTTTGCATTTAATAGTCTTCTGTACTTGTCCCTAAGGAATTGAGCCAAAGTTCATCAACCAAAAACTGGTTCAGAGGGAATATTTTAGGAAAATTAGAACTGAACTCAAACCTAAAATCTTTTGGTTGCCTTGAACCTGAACCAGAAAAAGAAAATATATATCTGAACATAGAAGTGGTAACCAGTTCAAAATAATCAGACTTGTGGGTAGGCTTGTGCCCGAAACGTTTTGGAGGCCATTATGAAAGCCTCCGAAACGTTTCGGCTCCGGGGGCCATTTCGGTGCTTCGGCACCGGCGGGGGTAGTCCTTTAAGGGTGGGGGAGGGTGCACTCACCCCTCCCGCCGCATATCCCCCACCGGCGCTCCGTCACTTTTAAGCCCCTCGGGGCAGCAGCGTTCCTCCCTGCCGCCCCGTTTTTGTCATCGGCCGGAAGAAGTAACCGCATGTGCGCCCGTTGCGGGCGTGCACGCGCCCGTCTGCCATGCGGGTGCACGTGCACGACGGGTGCATGCACGGTTACTTCTTCTGGCCACTTCCGGCCGATGACAAAAATGGGGCGGCAGGGAGGAACGCTGCCGCCCCGAGGGGCTTAAAAGTGACGGAGTGCCGGCGGGGGATATGCGGCGGGAGGGGTGAGTGCACCCTCCCCCACCCTTAAAGGACTACCCCCGCCGGTGCCGAAGAAACTTCGTGCACATCCCTACTTGTGGGTGCATTCTTAGTGTTTTATTGTTGTAAATGTACTGTTTTCTGTAAAACACATCTAAACAATAAAATAATTTTAAACCAACAATATTTTTCTCAACTTAAGTTGCTATCATTGTATTTATTTTACAGAGTAATATGGAAAGTAAAGGATCTGGGTGAGGCAGTATAAACATTTCATAAATAACAACAAATAAATAACAAATAAAATAACAATAAACAACAACAACTAGTTTGATCTTATTCTACAAGAAATGTATCTTAAAATTGAATAGACTATATGATAGCCTGAAGAAGACAAGCACCTGAAATGGAGAGTTTAAAATGATTGATGATTCTGAGCTCTCTCCCACCCGTACTCAGCCCATTTGGGGGCTCTCTGCTCAGGTGCAGGGAGACCCAAAATGGGCCGAGTATGACCAGTAATTTGGGTGGCAGGCGGGTGCCGTCCTCGTGAGTAGGCTGGTTGGAGACCACATGCACTCTCCCGCTGGCTCACAGTGGAGGTCACAGGTTGGAGGTGGCAACACTTCCACTGGACCTCCCTCCCCCCCGGTCACTGCTTACTCTCCCCCCTGCCTGCCATTTTCTCTCTCTGGCTGTCTGCCTGGCCAGCCATTTCCTCTCCCCCCCCCCGATGCCCACCACTTCCCCTTCCCGGCCACCCGTCTCTTGCCTCCTTGGCCACCGCTTTCTCCCCCGCCCCCAGCTGCTACTTTCTCTCCACCTCCAGCTGCCTGCCCATTCTCCTTTTCTTCCCTGCCACCACTGTCACTTTCCTCTCCCCCTTCCGGCATTTTGCTTGCGAACTCTTGTAAGAGCTGCCTCGCATGGGATTAGCCACGGGTACGCCTTCGAGAATTATATATATAGATGTATCCTGTAACAACTTGCTTCTCTTTCCTCTGTTAAGCCACAATATATTTTGCATGGCAACTGAATCCTCTGTTTGGGCAAGTAATAGTTGTTAGGGCCACCCTGGATTGGGATCATGTGGAGGGAAAGAGTTAAAGCATTCCTTCATGGTCCCTATCCTGACCCCTTCCCTCCTACGTCTGCTATTCAATAATCAAAACTCAAACACACAGGACCAATGACAGGCTTATTAACATAACACCTAGTTTGTCCTGGAATCTTGAATGGACTGAAAAAGAAGCCATGGATAATTTTTCTATGACTGGATGCACTTTTTCGGTGCATCTAATACCAGCAAGACAGGTGGCACTAATGTTGTACTCAACCAGCCATTTGCATTTGAGTGTGGTAGGGTACACTGTTCCCTCTAAGAGGGATTCTCAGATGTTGTTGACTACAACTCCCAGAATCCCCAGCTTCAATGGCTTTTGCTTGGGGATGATGGGAGTTGTAGTCAACAACGTCTGGGAATCCCTGTTAGAGGGAACACTGGTAGGGTAGGGTTGCCAACAGACTAGAACAGGGTTTCTTAACCTTGGGCCTCCAGATGTTGTTGGACTACAACTCCCATCATCCCCAGACATGGCCTTTGTGGTGGAGGATGATGGGAGTTGTAGTCCAACAACATCTGGAGGCCCAAGGTTAAGAAACCCTGGACTAGAAAATCTGCTCACATGATTTTAACAACACATTAACTGCAGAAATCAGCAGGTGAAGTTTTTTTTTTTTACAGCATGGAGATCCTGCATCACTAGCCACTCATTGTTTGCACATATCAAGCTGCTATTAAAGGTGCAGCTGCAGCAGCTGTTTGGTAGGCTTGATATAAGTTTGTTTGTCCCATGCCATGTTGCCTTGGTTTGGAATCAAGAGGGGAATCTTATCTTATTATCCTAGTTTAGCATGTAGGAAGGTCCCTTGCAGGTGGATCTACATTTGTAATTTTTTATTTATTACATTTATAAATCGCCTAACATCTAGATCTTAAGGCAATGTACACAACTTAAAGCAATAAATTAAACTAAATAAAAACAATTTAAACAATTTTAAAAGCATAATTTTTAGAGGTTTTAATTAAAAAACATTTTTAAATAGTTTTAGCAAAAGGCCTTAGAAAATGGGTGTGTCTTAAGTGATTTTTTAAAAGGCAGACAGACGGAAAAGCTCTTATACCGACAGATATAAGATACCACATTCCAAAGTCTCGGGGCAGCCACAAATTTGTATTTAAGTATTTATTTACATGTATATCCCACTGTTCTTCAAAGAAGCCCAGAGTGGTGTACTGTACATGAGTTTATGTTTATCTTCACAACAACCTTGTGAGGTAGGTTAGACTGAAAGATAAATGGCTGGTTCAGAGTCACCCAGTGAGTTTCATGACTGAATGGGGATTTGAACTTGGTTCTCCCCAGTCTCAGTCCAATACTCTAGCCACTACACTACACTACACTACACTACACTAGCTACACCACCAAATAAGGCCCAGTCCCACATCGCCACCAAACAAGCTGGTGGCAGCTGTAACTGAACTTCCCTACGTGATTTCAGTAAATAGCAGGGTTTATGACAAAGAGGGTGCTCTCTTTAATTAATCAAAACTGAGGTTTTGGTTGCAAGAGCATTAAGAACCCCCAGCCATTTGAAAGCCTTAAGTCTACTAGGACCCTGTCCCTGATAAAGCCACAAGAGCTGGAAATGCTATAAAAGGGTACTGATAAAACCCTGTATGCTCAAGTGTACTGCCGTTATAGAAAAAGGAATATTTTTCATCTTTGTTCTTTTTAAATAACTTCTTGCCTTTCTAGAAGAAGCCCCCTTACCTCCCACATCTCCCCTGAATCCAGAATGAAAAATAATACAGAAAGCAAAAGCATTAGGACAATAGATCTAGAGCTGAGATTAATACCGTATTTTATGGACTACAAGACTCACTTTTTTCCTCGAAAAATATCCGCCAAAATTCAGGAGCGTCTTATATGTTTTAACAGTTTAATATGTTAAAACTCTGAAAAAGTGGATTAAAATTAAGATGCGTCTTCTAGTCCGTAGCGTCTTATAGTCCGTAAAATACGGTAACCAGACCTTTAAAACTCATGATTGTTGTCTGAAGTCTAAACCACAGGGAATATACCACAAAAGAAAAAGAAACCATGAAGCTGATGAAAAGATAATATTTGGGAGTAAGTGTTATGACTGATATTTATATTTGATATTGCAAATAAACTTGGTTCATCTGGATTACATTTGTTCATTTACATTACATTAAAAAAATAATGTAATGTAAAGAATTGTTACATTACATTAAAGAAATAGTTGAGGTGTACTGGGCAACTTTCTCAAACCAATAAAAATATAAGGTTAGCTGACATCACAGGATAAATCAGGCTACAATCATATTGATTCCCCATGTAGAGAGAGAAAAACAAACCCCCTCCAACATGTTTACTGGAACCATTGTTATGATCCTGCAAATGAGTCTAGGTGAGCAGGAAACGATTCCCAAATAAAACAGAAAAAAATCAGGCTGTACAAGGTATGGCTCACCTCAAACCAAGGAGCAGCCTTATCTGCCACCGTTCTGAAAGTTGACCCTGCTTGCCATCTTGTTGTTTCCTCTAATTTAGCCAGCGTGGTGTAGTGGTTAGAGTGCTGGACGAGGACCGGGGAGACCCGAGTTCAAATCCCTATTCAGCCATGGGACTTGCTGGGTGACTCTGGGCCAGTCACTTCTCTCTCAGCTTAACCTACTTCACAGGGTTGTTGTGAAAGAGAAACTCAAGTATGTAATACACCGCTCTGGCCTCCTTGGAGGAAGAGTGGGATAGAAATGTAATAATAATAATAATGTAGATACTTAGCATCCCATGGCTGACACAACTAGACTAAATTACTCATGAGTAGTCCCATTGACATTAATGAGACAAGTGAAGTTAGTCACTTATTTAGTGTCTTTTCATTAAAACTGAAAATAGCCTTTAAGCCAAACATTCCGTTTAAGAGGTTTTCAAAGTTCAAGATGTAATTGTTTTATTTGTCTTTTGCAAAGTAACCTTACTTTCTATCTCCAGAAACCCTCCCTTGCCCAAGACCTGGTTTCCAATTCAATTCTTCATTGAATTTAGAGTAAGGAATGCTGATGAAACAGCTGATTCAGAAGTATTATTTCATAGCAGAGTCTTCTGGCATTGTAAGACAGCTATTAGCTTTTTGAGAGAGAGAAGATATTGTATTGTTTCCCGCCTTTGCCTCTGGCCATAGGGTTTTGCATAGCATGGGAAGTGAAGCCTCTTCCACTTTCAGATCTCTTAAATGTTGTTAATTCTTTAATGGTGTCTATTCTAAACAGCAATCTATCACCTGCAGTCTGTCAAGCAGCCAAAGGGCTTCAGATCTTCTGCTTAATGATTTTATTTTAACTTTTATATACTACAGTCACACACACATACATAGCTTGTATTGCACTTGTGGTGATGAAGTCTGGATGCTAATGTGTCAGGGAAGAGAGGTGGGCAAGGGAGAAGGGAGAATGGAAAGCTGGAGAGAGTGAGACAGACATATTCTCAGTGAGATGATATTCTCCACGTGTCCTCATTTACATGGAATTGTCCCGGACATCAGGTGACTGTCTCAGATAAATGGCAGTCCCAGAGAATCATGAATTTCATTGCTGTTATCCACCTCTGTCTGTTCACCCACTTGCCTGCCTCCTCCATATAAAAAGACACTTTCCAGTGCATCCTGCAAAGAGGCAGAGATGGAACAATCATCTTCCCCGGCCATTACCAAGGAAGCACGGTCACTGCCACATCTGCTCTAGGGGAGGAGACAGCCTCTGATAACAGCCATGCTCCTTGCAAGCAGCTAATTAATTAATTCTGTCAGCAACTAATTATCTGAAAAGGAAGGCGGGGGGAATATTAACCCCCACTCTCCATAGTATCTTGCCTAAAAGTTCTGCTGTCACACTGTTGGTGAAACTGCCTCGAAGGTGTTTGGTTGGCACCCCCAGTTCAGGCGAATGTGGGGAATTTAGCTCAAGAGTTCCATAGTTCCAATCAGCCTTAATTTGTGCAAGCGTATGAACTCAAGAGAATCGACTAGAGAGAGAAGTTTTAATTAACAAAAAGGAGTTTATGAAAGAAATATAATTTACTAGGTGGTCCTAACATAAAAGCAGTACAAATATGTTTTAAAATAAGGCACATTTAGCTTAAAGTTTCAAATTATGTGTAAAAATTCCCAGGCGGGCTAGAGAGGTACTTTAAAATAGAGGGCAAGATTTCAGAAATAAGAGAAAGGGATAGGTTCAGCCCTGAAGAAGCTGGGCAAGAGGCTATATCACCTGTCCTGAAGAGGGGAACACCAAGGTGGTCTGCTGGAGTTTCTTGTTGCAGTCTGATGGGGTCCCGCATGAGAGGCACTGAGATGTTTCGCAGTGAAGCACACTGGGTCATGCAGTTAGGGATACTTTTATCCCAAAACATGCCTTGAGGGCACTTTTCTTTTGTCATACTTTGCTGAACAGGATAGCCCATACAGGCTTCTTCAGAATGCATTGTGTCTAATTGTTCTTCCTGAGTAGGAAGGTGTGTGAATCGCCTATTGTATTCAAGGCTGATTGTGAGGACAATTGGACTGTGCAGGTGCGGTAAAAGACTATCCTGTGCTGGGAAGGGCTTCCCAATAGTTTAATCAAGAGTTTTGATGGGCACCTCTTCAAAGTTACATTACTGACTCATCCCTATTGTAATGGAGTCTGCTGTCTTATCTGCCTTCCTTTCCTGGCCTGAGTGCTTCATTAACAACAGGTGTTATCTGAGAGGAAGAGAGGAGTTTAGATTTCATTCCAAGTCCAAAATGAACTTGAATGCCAGACACTTGCAGTTGCTAGTTCTGGAGTCTGCTTAGCCAGGACCCCCTCACAGAAAGAGGGAGTGTGGATCTAATCCCCTTTCCAGTTTGTGGGGCTTGCAGCCAAATCTAGGGGCAACCAGTCCACTGCCAACTAAGAGACTTGACCTCATGTATAACATAGAGTGGGAGCTCACATTGTGGTGCAGCTCCTGAGCATAGCAAAAGTGCAGTCTCCAAGCCTGAAGATGCAGTTGCAACCAGGGAGGCTTCTGGAAGCAGGCAGAATAAGCTCAGCTGGTAACAACACTCACCACTTTCAGTCCACATCTCTTTTTTGCCTTTGGCAATGGGGACAGAGGTCAAGCAGCATGCTTCTCCTGCTGGCTGGCTGGCTATAGCTAAGCTCAGAGCCCTCCTCTTGCAGATTCCTACAGGGTAACATTTTGAAAACAGTGGCAACAGTGCATGCATGACTGATGGGGCAAGGAGCATAGGCTTGACGGAACTGCAAATGGAAGCCAGGGTGACCCACTGGGCTCTGGAGTTTCGTCTACGGTCTGATCTTCAGCTTAGCCAAGCATTTGATCGGTAGGCTTGGGAAATACACCACCCTGAGCCATTTGTTGGAAGGGCAGTATAGAAATCAAATGAATGAATGAATGAATGAATGAAAAGAACAGTGGGGTGAATGCAACAACAAAATCCTCTGCTGGGCCTATTGATTTGAGGCTGCCATCCTATGTACGCCCACTAGGAACTTAATTCTAGGGCTGGGGTCATGGCTGGCCATAGATAGTGCCCTAGGTGATAAATAGTGCCAGGGTGAGGAGTACCTTTGGCACCCTACCCCCTGGTTAGTCTATCAGTCTAACCAAGTTGTGCTGCTAGTGCAGGTCTGCAAAACCTAGTAGTGTAACAGGCCTTACTCCCAACTTTCCCAGCAATGCCCATGAAAAGGGTCCAGAGTCACCTCTCAGTAATTTGCTGCTTTCCTGCCAGTGCTCTCCTACTCACACTGAAGACTCACAGGCCTTCTGCAGCTGCTGCTTCTTTTTCAGTCATGTTCCCCTCCATCCTTTCGCTAACCTCTCTCTCTCTCTCTCTCTCTCTCTTACTGTGAGAGTGAAACCAGGCAGAGAAAACTCTTCCCTGGTTCTTCCCTTGCCCCCAGCTCATGGCAGACTCTACATTCAACAAACAATGAGCTGCCAAGCTCAGCTCAGTGTCCCCTTCAGGTAGGCATGCTGGGCAGCAACCCCGCTTGCCCCAGTTGGGATGTATGAGTCTTGCCCCAGATCAGCCCCAGTTGGGATGTATGAGTGTTCTCACCCTGCAATGTGATCTCCATCCAACCTCACTAGTCGCCATGTCCCCTTCCCCCTCATTTACGCTGAGATAGGAGTGAGAAGAGAGGTGCCACACCCTTTGGAGGGAATCTCACAGAGGGGCAGAAGTGTCATTTGCCGTATGAGGAAGGTCAATGGTGGAAGCGATCGAGATGAAAGCTAGCTTTCATGTGTGTTCCCACAAAGGTTCCCACGGAGCCAGCACATTCATGTCACCTACATTTGCCCACTTGTTGCCACACATGAGGCTGTGTTGAAAGCCACATCCTGTTCTTACTGTGCTGAAGGCACACTTGCTTTGGCCAAGCCGATGCAATAGATACAGCAGACCATCTCTAGCAAAAGGGCGTAGCTGAGGTGGGAAAATAATACTCTTCGTGTTAAATGTCTCTGAACAGCCTGTTGTGTGGTTTCAGGTCTGTGGGAAATATCAACGTTAGACTGCTGAGTTTCAACATTTTAGACAGGGGCAGGTTTTCTTTGGTGAATATGAATGAACCTCCCAGAACAAGTCAAGCCAGGGTTTCCTCAAACTTCTGACAGCTGAGGCTATGATTCAGGGCCAGTGCCATGGGTTGGCATTGTTGGGCAGCTGCCAAGGGCCCAATGCTGTGTCTCTGGCCTTCATGTGGCAGTGGTGGAGTGATCCTCTCAGGGTCCACTCAGGTAGGGAAAGGTCCATAGAGAGCAGTTTGCTAAGGGTCCTCTGAAACCTGAAGCCTGCATTACTGCAATTAAACACATGGCTGCTGCCAAAGACAGCCAGTAATCCCCAAATGACAGGCAGCCTCTTCTGTGGATGAGTACTTTGGGCTCATAGGAACTTTTAGTTGTTTAATTAATGTGTTTCTCACACCATACTAATGTGCCTTTGGCACACAGTTTAGAAGTTGCTGGGTCAAGTATTAGAATACCTTGTTTGTTTGTTTGTTTGTTTGTTTACATGATATAATTAATTTCTAAATAGTATTTTGCCAAAATATACTTCCTCCATGAAAGCCACCAGAGAAGAATGATTTAAAAACTTAGGACAGAAACCAAAGTCAGGCACTTTTGCATTGTGTTGATTTCAATGGGGGTGTTAGGCACATACTTAAATTTCTTCCATTGAAATAAATAGGACTTAATAATACTTAACTGCCTAAGCTCCATGCCAAGGACTACAATGGGGCACAAGTGGCCCTATTTTCTCTGACAGCTGTAGATATTTTGCAAGTTGGTTGGTGAATGGGTAATTTCAGTGGCTTTTATCTTATAGGTCTTGCAAAGTAAGGATTGTCATCATCTCAAAGGGCAACGAGTTTGTTATCATAATTTAATTTCTTAGTATTATGTGTTGTCAGAAAAACCCAGACCTGTCAGTAGACTTCTTGGTACTAGAAATATTGTTCAAACCATGATCTTGACAAGGAGACAGCAGAAATGAGGACACAGGTTCCTCCCCACCAACACGCCACGCAATTTTCTCCATTAGGTCTTCGTGACTACTTATTCATTACGTCTCAGTGACTACTTATGATACAAATTTAAAGAGATGAGTTAGCCAATTATGAAACTCTTTCAACTCATCTAGTTTGGCCCTTATCTAAGCAGGAGCATAGCAAAGTTGGACTGTGCCCTAGAACAAGAAGTGAAGATGAACTTCTGCCTCCCCACACCTGTGTCAGGGCGGTGGGGGAGAGAGCGAGCAAAGAGCAAGATGTTGCTCAACTGGTGGGCTCTTTCTCTCTCAGTGACCCAGGGATATTTGTTCCCCCTTGTTCAATTTTATCTACACCCCCAATCATAAGCACTTTGGACCTTGTTTTGTATGGTCAAGTATCCAGACTGCTTGGGACTGGAAGTGTTCCGGATTTTGGACTTTTCTGGATTTTGGAATATTTTCCCTCATGGTCCCTCAGTCCAGATCTTTCCCCCTCTCCTTACCCCTTGGCTCTAGCCATTTATTTTCCACCTTACTTCCGCCTTTGGTCTTTCCACGCTTGGCCTCCAGCTGTCTCTTCCTCTTCTCCCATTGCCTAACATGGAGTGTGCTCACACCGCAGAGGCTCTTCTGGGCTCTCTGTTGGAAGGGGAGCAAGGCAGGCAGCCTCACAGCCATGATAAGATGCATACCGACACCCTCGCAACTGGGGTGAACGCAGTGCCGGCAAACAAGCTTAAAAGTGAAGAATGCGCCAAAACATGTGGCGCACGGCTCGGAGCAGCAGCGCACTGCTGGGAGCTGCTGGAAAGTTACCAAGCCAAGTGAGCTGAGGCATTTTGTTTTGTTATGGTGTGGTGTCTGGATTTTGGAGCTGTCCGGATTTTGGATGTCCGGATAAGGGATACTCGACCTGTAAAGGGGGAAATTTGATTTCCTCATCACTAATGGTATATGGCAGGAAAGTGTTTCTACAGTTAACATGTTTGGCTTGGATTTTGTGGGTATGGAAATAGCACAGAATTAGAGGAAGTAGATTGTAAATGACATCATAAAAGCTTCAAAAAACCACCACCACACAACAACCACTCAGAAGAATGGCGTGCTATAATTACCGAGATGCACAAGCTGATTCAGCTGCCTACATATTATGAAAACAAGTGGGTTTTGTTTTAACAAAGGCCTAAGAAGTTAAGGTATCTGAGTGTAACAATCCTCAAATGTCCCTTCTTGTACACAAGGAACATATTCAGAGTGGAGTATCCCCAGTTAATTGTACTAATACAAAACATACTATATCTTCTGACCATTGAGGCAGTTGAAGGGATTTTCAGCAGCAAAATGTTATGTCCAGTGTAGTTTACCTGCAATGGTCGTGGTTGTCTCTTTTACACCACTACATTTACATCAGCCCTTTGGAATTAAGCTGTCCTAAACACACTGGCTGACAGCCAGACCAAATTACTCCTGAGTAGTCCTATTGAAATTCAGCAGTCTTTTAAGTGTAATTCCTGAGTAGTACTACTGAGTAACTTAGTTTGAATATCAGTCGTTGTCTTAGACATTCTACTGAAACCAAAAGAGCTTAATTCCAAGTACATATTGTTTCACATTGCTCCCCACAGAAGCAGTAGGAAACTCTTGACAGGGTAACTTTGCTTTGGAACAGAAGACTGGAGACTTATGGGCGCTTTCCAGACTACATGCTGTTCAGCAGTAAAATGCTTTGGCTTGGCAGGATCATTTTGAAAATGTAAATAGCTCACGCAACCCTCCTACAACAGGAATATACAGCTATTTATTTGCGACGCACATGCAACGTTGTAGGACTAAAATGCAAGGATAAAATCTGAAAGAAGGCATCGGAAATGTGAACAGCACCTTGCCGACAATGCAGGGACTGTGATGTCGAAAAACAGGCAGTATGGAAGCACACTTTGTGGACAGTAGTGTTGTCGGGCTTCCCCACCCTCCTCCACAAAAGAGGGTTGTTTACCTGGTCAAACGGCAACAACCCCAGCAATTCCCTCCCAGAAGATCGGAAGGGCTTGGAGAGTGTTTGCCCCACAACTGCAGCCCTGTGTCGAAATGCTAGCAATGGGGGTGGAGTTGGAGGAAATGGTCCCTTGGGAGGCCAGAGATTGGGTGGCCAATCCATTGGCCTAGCCAAAGAAGAAGGAGCAAGCTGGAAGGGGGAGGGAGTGTCCTAAATGTAGGGTTTTATTTAAGGCAGGGGCTGCCAAAGATGAGACGATAAGCAGAGATAGAGGTTGTTGGTCTGGTGGACTCCTGGAGAGGAGCATGGAGCTTTATTCCTTCCCACTGATAGGTGAAGGAATGGAGTGAATATACTTCCCTCCTCCCCAACTCTGAGGCAATGCCCGTGCCTGTAATTTAGTGTGAGAAGGCATGAAGGTTAATCGGGGGAGTCCTCCTCCCTAAATATGGACAAGCGTGTAATCTGGAAAATGCCATGGTATCTATGTAATAATCTACAGCACTGTTGCAAATATACAGGTTGGGCAGCGATTACAGGGTGCAGAAAAAAAGCATGCAGCCAGCACTTGATTCTTCACATCTATTTAGCCAACATGCAAGTCCCAAGCTGCTGCTTCTCTTGCATACATTCTGCCAGACTCACTTTAGAGCAGGGCTGCACAATTTGGGCCCTGTTGGTAGACTACAACTCTGATCATCTCCAGCCACGGGTAGCCAGTAGTCAGGGATGATGGGAGTTGTAGTCCAACAACAGTAGAAGTGCCCAAGTTCTGCAGATCTGCTTTAGAGGAACGAAACTGGCAAACTCCTACAGATGGGTGTGATTTGCATTTCAGCTGCTGCTGTTTAGTGTTAAGTGTCTGTTTTAGTTGCTTGGAAGCTGTCTGCTTCTTTGCTGAAAAACTCATGCACAGGGGTGTGCATCTTCCCAACACTGTTTTCTAAAGCGAATGGCAAACAACAGAAACGCAGCTATGTATATAAATACAGCTAACAGTATGTAAAGTATATAATATATAACAGGTAATGTTGCTGGATCTCACTGATATGATTACAGCAGGATAAATAAAATTTGGTGGGGATATGCTCTGAGTGATCATGCAGAAAGGCCCATGCTGGTCTGATGGTCCCTCACCTGTCTGCATGGCTGATGAGAATGACCACAACACCAATGAAATAAATGGGGCCTACATAACCCTGTGAGCAAGGAAAGTCAGAGTTATTATACTGGTGTTCTAAAAGGGCTGTTTCTTGTGCCCCTGCTCTAGAACAGGAGTGCTGAACCAAGAATAAGCTCCTATGAAAAGGCACCTATGAGTTCTCACACAGGTACTTGTCTGGGCACTCAGATTATTATCCGAGATCTTTCTCCAGGTAGTTATGAAGTTCAGGGTTAAGAGTCTCACTCCACCATACCATAGCCCTGCCCCAAACTGGGCTCCCCATGACTACTTTTTGAAAAGGAATAAGATATGGGGAATTCCAAACATGGAGCATGCATGTAACATTTGTGAAATCAGTGGAACATTAGGATTTTAACAATGCACTTTAGTTCCATTCATTATCTTTGCTGGATCATACCCAGGCCCAAAGCTGAAGGTGTTCAGTATCTGAAATATTGAACACCTTCAGTATGAGGGGCTTGAAGATGCTACCAAAAAGCTTTTTAACACAGCACACCTAATTGCTCTACAGCTGAAAAACTTGTGTCCCCCTCCCTGACTAACTGCTTCTCTTAAATTTTCTGTTTCACACCAGTATTCATCTTGACTGAAGAAGTGATGGAGACAACCACCGCGTTTGCCTATGAAGAATTTGTTGTATGTGATAAAATGGACATCCAGCTATTTGGGAAAGTCTTTCTGCCTGCACTCTATGCCCTTGTGTTCATTGTTGGGCTAGTGGGGAATCTCCTGGTGATTTTGACCATTATGAAAGGTGGACGCAAAAAGAACATCACAGACATATTTCTCTTGAATTTGGCCATCTCTGATCTTCTCTTTGTGATTTCTCTTCCTTTTTGGGGTTCATATATTGTATCTGGATGGACTCTTGGGAACCTTCCATGTAAAATAGTTGCCTCTTTTTATTCTGTGGGCTTTTTTGGAGGCCTGTTTTTTATCACTGTCATAAGCATCGATAGGTACCTGGCGATTGTCCGTGCAACATTTTTTATGAAAGCTAGAACAGTCAGCCATGGCTTTTTAACCAGTCTTTTAGTATGGTCACTAGCCATATTGTTTGCAGCACCCCAGTTTGTGTTTGTGCGAAAGTTAGAGGGCACATGTGCACCTCAATACCCAGAAGCTCTGGAAAAAATCTGGCCATATTTCAGCAACATAGAAACCAATGTCATAGGATTTCTCCTGCCAATGTGCATCATGAGCATCTGCTACCTCAGAATCATCAAAACCCTACTCTCCTGCAAAAATAACCGGAAAAAGAGAGCCATAAGACTGATTTTACTGGTAGTGATTATTTTTTTTATATTCTGGACCCCATACCATGTATCAATTTTTCTACATATATTAAGGCTCTGTGAGTTCTTTGAGGACTGCAGCACATTAAGGTTTTTAGATTATACCATGCAGGTGACTGAAGCACTAGCTTTCAGTCACTGTTGTCTTAACCCAATCATCTATGCTTTTGCTGGAGAAAAATTCAGAAAGTACATTTCTCACCTGGTTCTCAAATGCCTCTCATTCATTTGTTTCTGTGGGCCTTGCAGCCAGTATCGTGGTACATCCTCCATTACCATTCCAGAGCCTCCCATGAGCAGCATCCGGACCCAGAATACCAGTGAACAAGATGGCTCTGTCCTTCTCTGATGGATTAGTACAGATGAATATTCAATAGACTGAGTGTGCAGCTATAAAGTGTCTTAAATGTGAGCATATCTATTGTTTTTCACACTGACAAAGCAGCAACATTTATGCACAGCATGTACATGTCCATACTTTTTATGCTGTTCAGAGGCAAAATGTGTTTGGCACAACCTGAAATGATGTAAATATCCTAGCTTTTTGTAGATTACTTATTAGTGTGTGGCTACACAATTATGATTAATAACAATAGCTAATATGAATCACTAATAGAAGTCATATTGTTTGAAGCTGTTTTGTTCTTAATTTGTACCCCACTACTATTAGTGTCTTGTGGTGGTGGGTGAAAGGGGTCATCTCTGGCGGCTTGAAGAACTCGCAACAGCATTGCAGGAAGCTTGAGTTCCTACAATGAGTAGAGCTACAGTAACTCCCTGTCTACCAGTTCTTGGCACAGCTATAAATTCCCTGGACAGCTGATGGAGTAGGTATACGTCCTCCTCCCACCCCCGCTCCACTTCTTCCCCCAAATTCTCCCATTGAGTCCTTTTGTCAGGAGAAGAGGATCTGTGTTTCTAAAAGCAAAGCAGGACACTTCAGACAGCTGCTGCTGAAGCAAAGTGAAGTTGTCTGAAGCCAAGCCATGTAAAGCTTAGATCCTGCTTCAGATGACAGCCTAAACAAGCATGGGAAATGAGCAGCAGGGAAGATCTCCACTCTCTGGCTCCAAGTTTGAAGATCTGCATCATAGAAATTTGGGCAGGGGGCAAGGAAGGGAAATTAACATGAAGGACCCTCAGGGTTCCCCATGGGAATTGCCCTCCACATTTTCAGGATGCAGCCCTTCAAAAGCACCCTTGGAGCCTAGCAAGGAAGATTTTCTCCCTTGTGTGTCTATTGTCAATTGCCAAAACTTTGCCTCAAAAGTGAGGTTGAAAACCTCCAAAGCAGGTTGAAACAAAGTGTAATATGCAGCTGAAGCAGCAAGACAAATCAAAACACATTCACACACCACAGATTTCCAAAGTGGCTTCTGAAGTGAATAGTTTTCCTGATCACAAACTTAGTAAAAGCTATGCTATCACAAAGGAAAGGACACAATAGCTGACATAATGCACAACCTTTATGGGGACAGGATGGCTTGTGAGTGCAGCTGTGGAACTGGAAGCTGCAGTTAGAACCCCTGCTAACTTGGCAAAGAGGCACCTTTTAACATGGTGATTCTCTTTATTTAGCAGGGGGAGAGCAACTGGCCCTATCTACCCCCAGCACAGTACTTCCAGTGACTGTTGCTGGTGTCTGTCTTATGTTTCTTTTTAGAATGTGAGCTCTTTGGAGTCAGGGTTTCATCTTTCTTATTTATTTATTTATTTATTTATTTATTTCTCTGTGTAAACCGCTCTGAGCCATTTTTGGAAAGGCAGAATAGAAATCGAATAAATAAATAAATAAAATAGAGAGACGCAGTTGTGCTATGGGCATAAATGCATCTTCCCCCATTTGCCACAATGGGAAGAAACACAGTACACTTCTAGCACAACCACAATTCTCTGTAGCAAATGCCGCTGCTTCCAGCTCTGCAGCAATGGTATTGTAAGGCACGCCCATCCCTGTAGAGGCTGTGCGTCATGTCAGCCAATGCTCTGTGAGAAATGAGTCAATAGCAGGTGCTCTGCTGATACATCTCAAGTGATATGAAGCTGTTCGTGATTGACACTAGCTCTGTTGTGGACCATAAATAAAGGACATGGTGTTTTGCTATTATTTGAAAGAGGAAGAGGGAAGGGAGGGGAAAAGTTATCCTTACAGTTGCTTTTCTAAAATGTTATTTGATGTGAAAGAGGAAGAGTCATTTTGTGGTGAAGGCAGAAGTTGCATCCATACAATAACAGAAAAGGACTAAGTTTGTAAAATGGGAAACAAAATTGCACTGGGTGCATGCATGGAGGTGTGGTGAGACCTCAGCAAAGAGGACAGACGAGACTGTGTTCACCACTTCTGTTTTTCCCCTCAGGCTCAGTGGTGCTCATTTTTCAAAAAGTTGCTGATAAAGACTGTTTCTTAGGAAACTCGTGAAGCAAAATGCTAGAGCAGCTTTGCTTGAGATAGCCTGTTGGTTGCATCTTTCTAGCTTTTGTTGTTGTTTTTGGCTTGCCAACAAGCTGGTGTAATATAATTGCATTATATATGCATATATCCAGTTTCATTCTGACGTCTCAACACTCAAAGTAGAGGTCTCACTTCAATAAAGTTAGCATCCTTGCTCTTCCTGGAAAATGGGAGAGGTAAGGAGAAAGAGAGAGCACTGAATTCCCACCTTCCAATACAGGCTATATGTCCAGAGCATATATGCCATATTTCACTGCGATAACTAGTTATATCATGTTAACATACATGCATCTAAGCATAGGATGCAAAATGACAAGCTAAATCAAAGGCCTCAACTTGGCCAAATATCTTCATTTGAAATAAGTGGCAGAGAAATGTTCACAGGGGTGTTGGTATGATACACGGGATATTTAGCAAAATTCTTCACGAGTTGCCACAGAAAGCACTTTTGCTGATAAACAGAGGGCTATATTTTTTTAAAACAAAATTTATTTTACATTTATATCGTGCTCTTCCACCAAGGAGCCCAGAGCGGTGTACTACATACTTGAGTTTCTTCTTTCACAACAACCCTGTGAAGTAGGTTAGGCTGAGAGAGAAGTGACTGGCCCAGAGTCACCCAGCTGGTTTCATGGCTGAATGGGGATTTGAACTCGGGTCTCCCCGGTCCTAGTCCAGCACTCTAACCACTATACCACACTATAAATCTAAGAGTATGATAGAAAAGGGATGAAGCAGGCACTTATGGAAACTCCGGCCACAATGTGTTTATTATAGCCAGTAGTTACCATATAACCAGCACAAATGAGCGAAAACCTCTCAGCAAGAAGGAATGCTGGCATAAGCACCACCGCCCTTGCCACTGCCAGTACTACCCCTCTCCCTTCTCGCAGGGCTGGCTTCACCTTCCAGCCATGAAGCAATCAGTGCTTGAAGCAGTAAAGCCAGAGCTTGCATGCAGCAGCAGTTTCTCCTCATAATGCTAGCTCCACAGCATTGTCTTCCTTATAGTGAGGGCAGAGGCGGCTTCTATTTGGGCAGTCCCCCCAGGGTGTGCCCCCCCCCCGCTTGCCCGCAGTGGCACCTTGCCACTGCTCCTGCCATCTGCCACCCACTTGCTGCTTGTCAGGGTTCAGAAGCAGGAACCCCTTGTAAGCAGTGGTGGCAGGAGTGGCTGGTTGACAGGGCAGCAAGTGTGCCATATGGCAGGGAGAGGAAGAGGAGGGAGGCAGGGAGTTATTCACGCATGGCTTCATGCTGTGGGGTAAATGTTGAGCAAAGCCACTTCAGATTACACTCCGGGCATTGAGGGAAGCAGCCCCTCCCCTCTGCTCTTTGGTTTTGTTTTGGTGCAAGTTCACATGGCAGGCGTCCATGTTTTCCTTCTAGCCAATTTTATGGGGAGAGATTACTAAAGAGCTACATCTGCATTTGTAAAGAGAGTAGCTTTCTTAGCATGCTAATGATTCTACATCAGTGCCTCCGGCATTTTCAGGAAAAGTGGCTTAAAACCAGCATTTTAATAACCCGGAGATACACAAAGATAAGCTAGAATTTGCAAGACAAAATCCAATTTGTGTGTGGAGTGGGTCCAAGGATCTCAAAGGGACTTGGGGGTAAGTTTGGCTGGTGTATGAATGCACACACTCTCTCCCGAAGGAAATTTGGGGTAGAAGCCCTGTCTGTAAAGTCTCCAGATGAGTGAGGCAGCCCCCAGACTGCTGGGCAGCTCATGCAGCTTTTTAAGCTTTTAAATGGAGATATATTATTTCTACTTTTAATTTTTATTTTATTTGTACATTGTTTTAATGATATTGTAATCTGCTTTGGGATTGTTTTAATTAAAAAAAGGTATAGAAATAGAAACATAAATAAATATAAATAAAATGTTCCAAGGATGCCTTGAAACTCTCACACACAGAAACATACTCAGTCACTCTCCACCCTTCAGCAAGTTTGTCTGCTTTGCTCCATTTCAAGAGCAAATGACAAGTTTGTAGGGTTGTGCAAACAGGTTCGACAAACGTGTTTGACGTTGAACCTGTTCAGTTCGACAGTTTGGGGTATAACTGTAACATCCCCTGTTGGGTCCTACTCCAGACCGAACACCACCCGACTGTTCGGGGGGTGGGGGCGTTCACGGATAATTTTTTCATTTTAAAAAAAAATTAAAAATTGACTTACCCCCTTTGGGGGAATTGTTGGAGGCAATTGGCCTCTGAGTGGCCTGGGTCACACATACCACAGCCCCTGGGGGACCCCAAATCCTCTTTAGTCTATCCTGGGTGGTGTGGTCACCCAGCGGAGCATGATGATGCTTAATTTGCAGGGGAAGAGAGGCCTCCAAAGGCCTTTAGGTCCAGGCTTCAAATTTACCTAGGTGCACCTCTGTTTGCAAGGGAGAGAAAGGAAGCAACCAACTAACGAGCACTTCGTTCACCAGCTGGGAAAGGCCAATGGTTGGCATGTTCGCATTCCAGTGTTGGCCACACCACTTTTGCTGGCAGCAGAAGCAGGCTGGTTCACTGGCGTCAAGGGGCATGACCAGCATTGGGACATAATGTGCCACCTGCCTCTCCCAGCTGGAGAGCACCTTGTTCACTGATTGGGTGCCCTGAGGAGTTGAGGGGGTGGTCAAGGGGCCCTCTAGGCGGCAACTAGGCACCAGCCTGGAGAGGAGAGCTGGTCTTGTGGTAGCAAGCATGACTTGTCCCTATAGCTAAGCAGGGTCTGCCCTGGTTGCATATGAATGGGAGACTTGATGTGTGAGCACTGAAAGATATTCACCTCAGGGGATGAAGCCTCTCTGGGAAGAGCAGAAGGTTTCAAGTTCCCTCCCTGGCTTCTCCAAGATAGGGCTGAGAGAGATTCCTGCCTGCAACCTTGGAGAAGCTGCTGCCAGTCTGTGAAGACAATACTGAGCTAGATAGACCAATGGTCTGACTCAGTATATGGCAGCTTCCTATGTTCCTATGATCCAGCAGCTAGGGAACCCCCACCCCCACTCCCCACTCATTCAATCGTTTATTCAGTCTAATAGGAAAAGAGCAGGTTCACTTTATATTGCTGAAGCTTTGGTGTTATTTCAGAGTCATAAGTGTTTATTACTGGGATAATTTTGTAAACATTTTAATTCAGTTTTTAAATTACTAAATGAAACTTTTAAATCAATTGATAAAAACAGAAAAACTGAGATATGAGAGTCTTTTAAAAGTTCAAAACTGAAACAGAAATCTAAAAATCAGGATGCAACTTCTGACACAGCTTACACACACACACACACACACACACACACACACACACACTATAGTGGTAATCGTTCATAGTTATTTATATACCCAACAACAGTTTTGAGGTTTCAAAAGGATCCACCCAAGCTAACCTTGCAGAATGTGTTCTGGAAAATCAAAGAGCAATATGTTCTCACCAGCTCATCTTTTCTAATTCTTGTGCTGCTTCTTCTAATTCTTCTTCTTGTTTCAAATCCATTGATGTTTCCAGAAAGTACTGCAAATTAAATATTGCTGTCTCAACAAAACACAGATTGAAGGTTTTCTGAGAATCAGGAAATTCCAAGGGCAGCTGCTACAAAATATGCTTCATTGCAAGTGGCAAGAACAGGAGACCATTTTTAATTGGTATATTTGTAGTCAAAAAATCAAAGAGTTAAAATTTATGAAACAGGTAAAAATCTCAATGAATAAAAACACATTACAATTTATATTTCAATTAAGAGCCTGGGGAAACAGGTACATCTTCAGGGTCCTCCTAAAAGCAAACAGAGAAGGAGATACTCCTATTTCAGCAGGGAGTACATTCCAAAGCCCCGGGGCAGTCACCTGTGTTTATTTACAGATCTACAAGTCGAGCATGGAGGAGCAGATGCCCACATAAACAGCTGGTTTTTTAAAAGCCGCACCAGGTCCTTTGAAAATAAACAACATGTAGGTAGTCCTTAGAAGCCACCCAATGGCACAGCGGGGAAGTAACTTGCATAGAGAGCAAGATGTTGCTGGTTTGAATCCCTGCTGGTATGTTCCCCAGACTATGGGAAACCCCTATATCGGGCAGCAGTGATATAGGAAGATGCTGAAAGGCATCATCTCACACTGCACTGGAGATGGCAATGGTAAACCCCTCCTGTATTCTACCAAAAAAAACCCCACATTGCTCTGTGGTCACCAGGAGTCAACACTGACTTGACAGCACAACACTGACTTGACAGCACAACTTACTTTAGGTAGCCTTTGGAATCTTCAGACTGCTTCTTGCAAGCCAGTAGTTATATTCAGACTTTTACATTCTTCCCCAAGTTCCAACTTTCCAGACTGCCCCCCTCAGTTCTTACACAGGTAAGTCAGGTGTGTCCACCACCACCACCAAAAACCATTAAAGAAACACATTTAGCTATTGTCTGTACAGAAGCCTGTGGGAGATTTTGCATGACCACTAACACGACTGTAAGTGGGGGAAATGCTGGGGTTATGTTAGGAACTGAGAGCATGTGCTCCCAGTTCGCATGTTGTCCAGACCTGTACAAGGCTGATTCCCATGCTCTTCTCTTGACTTTCTCCCAACATTATCTGCCTGACTTGGTTATGTAAGTTAGGAGAATGTCATGAGCAAGTTGGTAGGCCTGTGTATGCCCAAAAATATCAGATCAGATCAGATCCAATATTATAATCAGATTTGGAGACCCTTAAAAATATCATTATTGGTATTGTTAATGAATTTCAGATGAGAAATCTGATAAAAAATAGAGGAAAGTCCCTCTTCTGAATTCATATGGCAGCCACAATTATTGTTCTCTGAGCTTTCTGTTTGGCAAGATATCCTTGCACACCCACACTACTGCAAAATGAAGAACACAAGAGAGAAATATTCTGAAGCAGTGAGGGTGTGCAAGGATACCTTGTTAAACAAAAAAAATTAGAGCCATCTATGGGAAAATGAGATCAAAATCTGAACACAGTAATGGCTGGGCAGAGAGCTCTGGAATTTGGCACCCAAGTAGTGGAGGATGGCAAGATTCAGTGTATTTAACTTCAAGTAAATCAAGTAACTTGCCTAGGGAGCAAGTGATTGCTGGTTTGAATCCCCACTGGTATGTTTCCCAGACTATAGGAAACACCTTTATCAGGCAGCAGTAATATAGGGAGATGCTCAAAGGCACCATCTCATAAAGTGCAGGAGATGGCAATGGTAAACCCCTCCTATATTCTACCAAAGAAAACCACATGGCTGTGTGGTAGGCAGGAGTCGACACTGACTCGACAGCACAACTTTACCTTTAAATCAGTCCAGTCATTGATTTTTAATGATTTTTAAAAATATATTCAGTGATTCTTGGATGTGGCATCATTTTTTGCTGCAGTTCTCAGATGTTAGTGCGATTTTGGCTTAATTTAAATTTTTAAATTTCAGATTTACTCAGGAATAGTTTTGTCAATATCAGTCATTGAAATTAATGGTACTTGGTAATGATTAAATTGTCTCCAGCCTCAGAGGCATGATGCCTCTCAAAACCAGTTGCAGGGGAGCAACAGCAGGAGCGAGGGCATGCCCTCACCTCTTGTCTGTGGACTTCTCAGAGGCATCTGGTAGGTCACTGTGGGGAAAAGGATGCTAGTCTTGATGGACCTTGGGCCTGATCCAGCAGGGCTGTTCTTATGTTCTTATTTATTTTAGTGGTGCTTAATCATGACTAACTAGCCTATCACATAAGCACAAGAGTGCCTGTGTATTATGGATGAAGAGGTAAAATAGCATTCATAGGAACATAGGAAGCTGCCATATACTGAGTCAGACCATAGGTCCATCTCACTCTATTGTCTACACAGACTGGCAGTGGCTTCTCCAAGGTTGCAGGCAGGAATCTCTCTCAGCCCTGTCTTGGAGATGCCAGGTAAAGAACTTGGAACCTAGATGCTCTTCCCAGAGCAGCTCCATCCCCTAAAAGGAATATCTTTCAGTGCTCACACTTATAGTTTCCCTTTCATATGCATCCAGGGCAGTCCCTGCTTAGCTAAGAGGACAAGTCATGCTTGCTACCACAAGACCAGCTACCTTGACTATCATATAATTTCACCTGATCATTCTATTTCATTCTACCATGTTATTTCACCTGACCCTCTGTCCTCCTGTAGTTTCTCAAAGCTTTCCCTTTGCAATATTTGTGCTAGAACAGTCACTTTTAAGCTCAGTAATGCCACTTAATGGTGCAGTGGGGAAAGTGATGACTAGCAAGCCAGAGGTTGCTGGTTCAAATCCCTGCTGGTATGTTTCCCAGACTATGGGGAAATGTATGGGAAACTCCTATATCCTATAATATATAATACTCCTATAATATAGGAAGATGCTGAAAGGCATCATCTTATACTGCACGGGAGATGGCAATGGTAAACCCCTTCTATATTCTACCAATGACACAGGGTTCTGTGGTCGCCAGGAGTTGACACTGACTCAACAGCACACTTTACCTTTACCTTTAGTGTCTGCAAAACAAGTGTATCGTTTTTAATGAAACCATGGAACTATAGCTAAGTTATGAAGAGCAGAAGTTGAAAAGCCCACATGAAATCACAACACCATGGTCAGTTCTCCTCCCAGACCCACCCACCCCATATGAACAATGGAAAGTTTTGCTCACTAATAGCAAAGCCCAGACTGACTAAATTTCTTCAAGAAAAGTCTCTTTCGATTATTTATTTATTTATTTATTTATTTATTTATTTATTTATTTATTTATTTATTTATTTATTCGATTTCTATACTGCCCTTCCAAAAATGGCTCAGGGTGGTTCACAAAGAGAAATAACAAATGAATAAGATAAACAAAATGGATCCCGGTCCCCAAAGGGCTCACAAAGAAACATAAGATAGAAACCAGCAACAGTCACTGGGAGTACTGTGCTGGGGGTGGATAGGGCCAGTTACTAGAGAGCCAGCGTGGTATAGTGGTTAGAGTGCTGGTCTAGGACTGGGGAGACCTGAGTTCAAATCCCCATTCAGCCATGATACTTGCTGGGTGACTCTGGGCCAGTCACTTCTCTCTCAGCCTAACCTACTTCACAGGGTTGTTGTGAAAGAGAAACTCAAGTATGTAGTACACTGCTCTGGGCTCCTTAGAGGGAGAGCGGGATATAAATGTAAAGATGATGATGATGATGATGATGATGATGATGATGATAATACTCTCCCCCTGCTAAATAAAGAGAATCACCACATTAAAAGGTCCCTCTTTGCCAAGTTAGCAGGGGTATTAGTTAGCAGGGATAGTCTGTTGGGAGAGGTAATCCCACATGCTCTATAGGCCCAAGGGTTGAGTACATGGATGTCAGTAAGGGTGAGGCAGAACACTTGACATTGCAGCAACTCTGAATTTAGTGGAACATTTTAGTTCTTGCTCCCCACTAAAAACCCAGAAAGAAGTCTCCAAGACTATCCTAACAAAGAGAATTGTAGCCGGTTTCCAGTCTGAAAATCAAGTTTCCAGGCCTAAAATCTATGATCGGGCCTGGACTATCAGCAGCTGTTTTAGAATGCTGTTCCATGTGCTTTAACACTGCTTCCATTTGACTCCAGTAAATCCCACAAGATCTGGACACCCACGGAGAGAAATAAGTTTGCATAACTCTCCTTGAGCATGCTCTTCTACAGTTAAGTGTTTGTTTCTCCATCATGGCACAACAGCCCAGTTTCTGGCTCCCCTAGGCTCCTGGGCCAAGGCTTTCCATTCTTCCTCTTCCATCTTTGACTTCAGCCCAGCCAAAGGTCCTCCCCGTGGCTGTTCTGCCTCTGGGCCTTCCCTTCCTCTATTCCCAAACAGAGCTGAGAGAAAGAGCAACATAGCAGTTTGCCAGCCACCCATTTAATCTCTTCTTTAAAGCCAAGCACAGGCAACCAGTAAGTAGACCTGGGCCTGGTAGGACAAAGGAGGAATGTGGTGGTGGTGATTTCTATTTCTAGCTTTCAGAACCTTTTGTTGAAAAGTGGGATATACATCTCTGCAGTGTCATTAGTTACTGTGTTCTCACCAGAAATGGGTGGAAGATTATTATTTTGTGGATTAAAAAAAAACTTTGCTTATTTGATAATATTATCAGAATTTACCCTGAATTTACTCTGTTCATGCACAGAGGAGGATGCTGGGTAGACCTGAGTTAAGGAGAAGCTATTTCTCTAAAGGAGTAGTCAAAACTCTTCTCAACGTTGGCACAAAGGATTAGCCTTCTAAGCTAATCACCTTCACAGGAAGAACAGAGAAGATTGCACCATGCTCATCCCTCTAACATATGTGTTAATGGTTGGCATGAAGCACGGGGAAAGTGCTCATTATGCTAAAGAAATATCTAACTTCTACCCGGAAGGCCTTCCTGACATGAGATAAGCGCTGAGTCC
The DNA here is from genome assembly GCF_027244095.1 of Hemicordylus capensis. NCBI lineage: Eukaryota > Metazoa > Chordata > Lepidosauria > Squamata > Cordylidae > Hemicordylus > Hemicordylus capensis. The sequence continues at coordinate 96,643,559 of NC_069662.1, read as the reverse complement.
ACCTATTCAATGTTTTTACATACACTTTGTTTAAACCTTTTTGCGTCATTGTGCTTTAGAGCACACTCACCTAGGATTGAACAGGACAAAATGTATTCTTTTGTCCACCATGGATACCACCCTTTTCAGCAGAAAGGTATGGTCAGCATTTGGCCCCAGGGCAGGAGTCTGCCTATTTGTACCAACCTCAAACCCCATCAAACAGTGTGTCTTTTCTCCGGATTCACCTGCTGTGGGTATATGTGTCTGGGACATCAGCTATCCCATCTGGCTGTACCTTGGTCTTCGTGCCCGTCCCACTTTCAGCCTCCAGTTTGGCCCTGTCTCCAGGCCCAATCTGTGCAGCACGTTTGGCTACATCAGAGAACTGGTCTCCTGGGATCAGACCACCTTTAGATTCTTCCTGACTCACAAGTGGCACATGAGTTTCCACTTTTGCATCCCATTTTCCTGCTTGTCCCTAGACAGAGGTCCCTCAGCACCTGCTGAACAACAAGTGTCTGACACACCATCAGAAGGATACAGGTATACTAACCAACCTCGGCTCCGAACTCTTTTGCTCCCCTTCCTCTTTGTTCTCTCTAGTCTAAAGCTGTCTTCTAACGGCCCATTTCTCTGGCCAGCCTTGAATAGAGGTGTGCATGGAACCAGCTGGCCCGGTTTGGTTCGAGTCTGGATGGGACTCGAACCTGACCGGACCAGTTCAGTCCAGCCCCCATCAAACACCCCCCACACACCACAGTCCGGTCCAGTCTGGTCTGGGGGTTTCGCAAACATTTTTCTTTAAAAAATTTTTTTTTCCAATACCTCTAGTCCCTTCGGTGGGCTTCTTGTAGGCCATGGGGGGGGGGTCCGTGAGGGTTCCTCCTACCCCTCTGGCCTCTTAAATCACCACCGCGGGCCCATATAACACTGCTTTCTGGCCCATTCAAGCCTCTGTAAGTGCGGGCAGCAGCCATTTTGGCCACCACTGTTCATATGTAAATGGCCAGGGCCTCGCAGAGGTCATTTGCACATGTGTGGTGGCCATTTGTTGTTGTTTTTTAATGCCAGGCCCCACAGAGGCCATTTACGCATGTGCAGTGGTGGCCAAAATGACCACCATGCGCACTTACAGAGGCCAGAAGGAATATTTACCGTAGGGATGGGTACGATAGGGATGAATATGCCACCACATGAATAAAATTGTACTTGTCTTGTTTTTGAAATTAAGGAAGAATCTTTTGACTTTTGACTCTCACAGAGATTGTGTCAAACATACTAGACATCTGCTATGAAATAGTGACAGTAGAACTACATTTTATTCTTCACTGTAAATCTTCAGAAGCAGAATTGAATATCTCTGCTTTGCTCTGAAATGAAGGTACAGTTGTGAATACTGTATTTTCACACATGAATAGCCTACACGTACATAGCTCAAACATAGGAACATAGGAAGCTGCCATATACTGAGTCAGACCATTGGTCTATCTAGCTCAGTATTGTCTTCACAGACTGGCAGCGGCTTCTCCAAGGTTGCAGGCGGGAATTTCTCCCAGCCCTATCTTGGAGGAGCCAGGGAGGGAACTTGGAACCTTCTGCTCTTCCCAGAGCGGCTCCATCCCCTGAGGGGAATATCTTGCAGTGCTCACACTTCTAGTCTCCCATTCATATGCAACCAGGGCAGACCCTGCTTAGCTAAGGGGGCAAGTCATGCTTGCTACCACAAGACCAGCTCTCCTCTCGAGCTCATGGTTCCTTAGCATTGCTCTTAAAAGTCAAACGGATAACCCACACCCAGCTACTCTCCACACCTGTGTATGATCTTCCACTCACTGCTGCAAAGATCCTATAAATGCCAACTATGTGCATGCTTGACCATTGCCCTTCATGTCTTATTACATCTAGTAGGGAGGGAATTTTTAGCTAGGTCCAGCAGGTTCTAAATGCCTCATTGAGAGAGCGAGTGGTCCCAGCTCCACTGAAGGAAGCTATGATTCGACCACTCCTATAGAAACCCAGTCTGGACCCAGAGGATGTAAACAACTATGGCCAATATTCCCTTCCTGGGCAAGGTGCTTGAGCGTGTGATGGCTGACCAGCTCCAGACACTCTTGGAGGAAATGGATTATCTAGATCCATTTCAATCAGGCTTCAGGCCTGGCTTTGGAACAGAAACTGCTTTGGTCACCCTGTGGGATGGCCTGTGCAAGGAAAGAGAGATGAGGGAGTGCACCCAGTTAATTCTCTTGGACCACCTCTCAGTTCAAGTTGTTGGCATATTTGATTTCCATTAAATAAATGCAGTATGCTTCATGAGAAATGGTCTGTGTTAATGCATATTTGGAAAGCTCATACCCTTTTAGATCCCCATACCGCTCTTTTTATTTGCAAATAAAATAAAATAATAAAATAAAATAAAATAAAATAAATAAACAACCTGCAAGTTAGGTATTTGTTAAATGATACTATAAATGTGCACCACATACATAATTATGCTCATAAACCAATGATTGCTTTAACATAACTTGTCACTTGTCTTCATAAATTGGTGCGAAATCGTATTATGGCTTGTCTGCCAGTTGGACTTGACTCCGGTCAATTTGCATATAAGAAGAAGAGATCCACGGAGGATGCTGTGGCTATGGCCCTACACACTGTCCTGACCCACCTGGAGAGACAGGGGAGCTATGCAAGACTGCTTTTTGTAGACTTCAGTTCTGCATTTAATACTATTCTAGTTTTCAGAGTTCTTTAGTGTTTCTTTTAGAGTTTTTTAGAGTAATGGGTATGGGGCGGGGCATATTGGGATATATTCAGCTATTCTTTGTTAGGTCCTGTAGAGGTTGTTGTAGATTCTCTCAATCTCGTTGTTCTGTACAGGACAATGACAATAAAGATTTATCGTATCGTATCATATCTTCAGTTCTTACATCCTTTTTGCCACTCATCTCTTGATCTGAAGTAAGCAGTTCATTTTGCCAACTTGATGATTGTTTGGGGGCAAAATTTTAAAAAAGGGAACAGACCAAACCTCAGATATGACACAAGCAAGCCATCTAGTGGCTGTAAAACAAACTTTGTTTTTGCCAGCGTATGGGGCTTACCACGAAACAAGAGGAAGCAGCAGTAGTAGTAGCAGCAGCAGCAACAGCAACAGGACAGACACACCATCTTTCTCTTTCAGCTCCTTGTGGTTTGGCGGACCACATTGTTGTTGCTTGTTTTGTGTAGCTTTGAGGCATGAGGATTGTATGCTTACAGAAAAGTTCTCCACTCCAGTCTAGATATGGCTGATATATAAGCCCGATTCAGACATTACGCTATACAAACGCAACTTGTATGTGTGTTGGTGTGAATGACTGTACCTGTGTTCATTTTAAAGGTGAACCTGGATACAAGTGCATGGTTAAGATAGGAAGTGTATTTTTGTAGCTATGTTCAACATAACTCGTGAATGACTATTATGTCCTATCCACCCCCAGCACAGTACTTCCAGTGACTGTTGCTGGTGTGTGTCCTATGTTTCTTTTTAGAATGTGAGCCCTTTGGGGACAGGGAGCCATCTTATTTGTTTTATTTCTCTTTGTAAATCTCCCTGAGCCATTTTTGGAAGGGCGGTATAGAAATCGAATTAATAATAATAATAATAATAATAATAATAATAATAATGTTGTACCTGTGTACAACATAAGATCTGTACCCATGTACACTAGATACTTGTTGTACAAGTGTTGGACATAATGTGTGAATATCCCTATAGAGATCCCAGGATACAAAATCCTGGATGCAGTCCTGTGCAATTAGGCTACTACTCAAATCTCTTTAAAACCAGTGGGACTTCAATACCATTATTATAAATCCCCAAGCAGCCTATTGACATGCCCCAGGCATGGCCATTTTCATATTATCCTACTTATTTATGCTCTTCCCGTAAACTAAATCTGCACTCCTCATTTATTCAACCCATTTCTCCAAGGCATCCTTAAGGATCCACAAACAGGTCACAAAAAGGATTATTCCCTCATGTAGACCTGTCTTTGCCTATAGAGAACTCTCCGTAGCTTTTCACCAAAATAACTTAACTTAACTTAATATATTTATTTATTTATTCGATTTCTATATCACCCTTCCAAAAATGGCTCAGGGTGCTTTACACAGAGAATGAATGAATGAATGAATGAATGAATGAATAAGAAAGATGGTTCCCTGTCCCCAAAGGGCTCGCAATCTAAAAAGAAACATAAGATAGACACCAGCAACAGTCACTGGAGGAACTTTGCTGGGAGTGGATAGGGCCAGTTACTCTCCCTCTGCTAAATAAAGAGAATCACTACATTAAAAGGTGCCTCTTTGCCAAGTTAGCAGGGGTTACCTTTTTTACAACTTAAATCCTTGTAAAAAAGGTAACCCCTGCTAACTTGGCAACCATCATCATATAACCATGATATTACAGTGCTCTACATTATCTGGGCAGAATACTACCACCACCAGATGTTTAGGCACAAGCTGCAATCTGAACTAATGCTGTGCTAGTGCTTATCTGGATTAGTGTTGTGCTCTGTTTATGGGAGAGGGGAAATCATCCCTCTCCCACAAGCAGAGGGATGATTTTCACCGATCTCTCCTTTGCTCTGAAACTATGTCCCTGAGGGTCACATGACCCTCAGGGACACATTTTTGGGAGACATGGTGGGTTTCAGATGAAAGGAGAGATAGTGAAAATTGCCTTTCCCCCACTGGTGCCAGCAAAATGTTAAGCTGGATGTCAGATATCATAACTAACACATCCCCTCCAGTGTTTCACAGATTAACATAACATTAACATTAACATCTCAGCTCTTATAAGGATCACTTCATGGTCACTCCTGGAAGCTCTTCACTGCTTCCTGTAGGACTTGTGCTACACTAGGTTGTCCTGCCTTGAATTAAAAGCCAAGAGAGAGATTATCTTTACAAAAGAACATCCTACAAAAACACTGGTTTGTTGCAGAAAAAACAGCAATATCTGGAGGCACTGCAAGATGCTTTGATGTTCATGTACATACATTTATTTTATTTTATTTTATTTTATTTCTATATCGCCCTTCCAAAAATGGTTCAGGGCAGTTCACACAGAGAAATAATGAATAAATATAAGAAGGGGGATCCCTATCCCTGCAGGGCTCACAATCTAAAAAGAAACATTAGACAGACACCAGCAACAGTCACTGGAGGTACTGTGCTGGGGGTGGATAGGGCCAGTTACTCTCCCCCTGCTAAATAAAGAGAATCACCACGTTAAAAGGTGCCTCTTTGCCAAGTTATCAGGGGTTTGCATGCAATAAAGACAAGATGCATTCACACCCTTACTCTTCTGCATGCAGTTCAGTGTGGAAACCCACAGAAAAACACACAAACATGTCCTCCATCAGCTTTCTTGGTTTACCAATATGGGCAAGTTGTCCTTGAGAATCTTGTTTTATTCCTTGGTTTGCCTGCTCCGGAATCTGACCACCAATCTGCCTCCACCTCATCATACATCTGTAGCCCTCAGATCCCTGACCGTTTGCCTGTTCCAGAACCCAACCACTAGCCTTCTTTTGGCCTCGCCCATTTTCCTCTACCTCTCTGGCTCACCATCTGCTCATATTGGAAACTGACCTCTAGCCTGTTTGACAATCCCTCAGACTGGATCATGTCAGAGTGGGGAAATGCCTTATTTCTATGTGAGTTACATACTACAGAAGCACTCTGTACCTATAATGGCTTCTTGTGCCAGGAGTACAGAATAGCTCCTGAACTTAATCAGTCCTGACTGCAATACCTACAGGTGAAACTTGGAAAATTAGAATATCGTGCAAAAGTCCATTAATTTCAGTAATGCAAATTAAAAGGTGAAACTGATATATGAGACAGATGCATTACATGCAAAGAGAGATAAGTCAAGCCTTAATTTGTTATAATTGTGATGATCATGGCGTACAGCTCATGAAAACCCCAAATCCACAATCTCAGAAAATCAGAATATTACATGGAACCAAGAAGACAAGGATTGAAGAATAGAACAATATCGGACCTCTGAAAAGTATACAGTGTACTGTGCTTGATTGGCCAGCAAACTTGCCTGACCTGACCTCATAGAGAATCTATGGGGCATTGCCAAGAGAAGGATGAGAGACATGAGACCAAACAATGCAGAATTGCTGAAGGCCGCTAATGAAGCATCCTGGTCTTCCATAATACCTCATCAGTGCCACAGGCTGATAGCATCCATGCCACGCCGCATTGAGGCAGTAATTGCTGCAAAAGGGGCCCAAACCAAGTACTGAATACATATGCATGCTTATACTTTTCAGAGGTCCGATATTGTTCTATTTACAATCCTTGTCTTCTTGGTTCCATATAATATTCTAATTTTCTGAGATTGTGGATTTGGGGTTTTCATGAGCTGTACGCCATGATCATCACAATTATAACAAATTAAGGCTTGACTTATCTCGCTTTGCATGTAATGTGTCTGTCTCATATATCAGTTTCACATTTTAATTTGCATTACTGAAATTAATGGACTTTTGCACGATATTCTAATTTTCCGAGTTTCACCTGTAAATGGCACATCTGGCTTTTAGTGTCCTTGGACTCCTTGGTTGTCATTAAAACAATAGATCAAAAAATGCAGCAATGATTATTTTAGCTTATTCCATCTCAGTACAGGGCTAGTGACAGAAAAGCTATCCAGGATGATGTCCATGTCCACTGGAGCTTCAGAAGACTCATAACTACTCTGTCAAAAATGACAAACCGTGGTTTGGGCAGTACAGATTTGAGAAGGGGGCCATCTTGTGGTTCTGACATGAAGTCAATCATTTTCTGGTTTAGAAGAGGAAAATTTTGTGCTTGCTCAAGAGAACCACTAAGGTTTCATTTATCATTTCTGTAATTTGGAGAGAGTAATAATATAATTTAGCTGGTGTATTACAGTAGTAGGAGTGCAACATAATGTTTTTCATGCCAGAGCTTAATCAGGATAGAAACCAACCAGTATGTTTTTATTTTAAGGATTTCTATGCAGTCCTTCCATAAAAATATTTCTAAGACAGCTTTTAAACTGAAAGCTGGTATAATAAAAATACAATAGTACAATGTACAAAATAAAATAAGATAAGATAGAAGCATCATTAACACACAGGAAGCTGCCTTTTACAAGTCAGACCATTAGCAGGCAGGAGTCTATCTCAGCCTTATCTGGCGATGCCAGGGACAGAGAGCGAACTTGGAACCTTCTGCATGCAAGCATACAGATGTTCTTCCCAGAGTGGCTCCATCCTCTAAGGGGAATATCTTACAATGCTCACATATGTAGTCTTGCATTCAAATGCAAACCAGGGTGGACCCTGCTTAGCAAAGGGGGCAATTCATGCTTGCTACCATGAGAGCAGCTCTCCTCCCTTAAAGTAAAAGATTAAAGTAAATCCAGTGAAGGAATTAAAAACTTGAGAAAATGAAGATGTGTTCATCTAGTGGCAAAATAATATAAATGTAGGTGCCAGTCAAACCTCCTTTGGGAACAGAGGAAGCTGCCATATACTGAGGCTATTCTCACGATGGGGGGAAACTGGGCTAAAGAAGCCCAACCCGGTTTCTCCCCATCGTGAGAGCTTGCGGGTGAGCCCAATGGTTCTCTGGAGGCTAGCCCGCCAAAGTAGCCCTAGACTAAAGGAGTTAAAGATCTGATCTCTGCTGCCCAGCTGCACCATCCCTTCGTGGTCAAACCAACCAACGAACCAGAGACCTGGCCAGCTCTTCATAACAGTTGCTCGATCTTGGGTTCCTCAGTCTGAACAACTTATTCTGAATTCCCAAAAAGCTGTCTTTGGGTGCCACTAGTTCATCTGGTGCAAAGAAAAAAATACCACCCAATAAATGAAACGTAAACAAATACAAGAAACAATAATGAACAGTAGACATATCAAATATCACTTCATAAATCACTTCATTTTTCATAAATCACTTCATTTTTGACAAGGTTTCGCGATATATCCTCATTTCACAATAAGCTTCATCAGAAGTACATGAACAATATGTGATACAATCGTGATAAACTTCACATCTACTAAATATAAATCACTTCTCCCTTGGTGTATGGAATTCTTCATTACTTCCTCCAAACGTGTTTCTCCGATTCCTCCAAACGGAGTGTAAGTTGTTTCCAAAAGTTCTTAAATTCCTCCAAGAGAGTTAGAAAGAGTCCTTGTAGATGTAAATTGCTACAAAGCACAAACCATACATTAAAGAAAACATTTATACAAAATAATAGAAACTACAGATATAAACATCAAAGATAATTACCCAATGGGTGCAACAATTCACAAAGCTGTTGCCAACCTGACACCCCGTCTTATCACACCAACTTGAATAAACTGACCAAACTCTGGAGGAAGAGAGAAGCTGGAGGAAGAGAGATTGGGCACTTTATTCAAGTTGGCGTGATCAGACTGGGTAGTATTGTTTTCTTTGTATCTTTAGTTAGTACCACTCTCTCCTCACATATTTTTTTCACTAGTTCATCTGGTGGCAACTTGGGATTTGGCATTCTCAGTAGCTGCCCCTGAGTTGTGTAACGTGCTATATTATCATGAGTATAAAAGGCTTATCATCAGAGGCGTTCTGACCCCTGGACTTTGGGGAACCAGCCCGTGGCCTCCAAGGTCCAGGGGGGCTCCAATGGACTGGGGGGCCCTACGAGGGGCCTCCACCTCCTGCGGGGTGAGCCAAGCAGGCCTCCCCCCCATCTCGTGGCAGTGATGGCCAGAGCGGCTGCTGGTCCTGCCTGTCTGGCCCTGCCCAGCGGTCCTTGCAAACTGTGAGGCGCTCCAGCATGCCTGTGCAAAAAGGAGTGCCTCACAGTTTGCAAGGACAGGCTGCTCCAGCCACCACCACCGCCACAGGGTGGGAGGAGCCCTGCTTGGCTCACCCCCCACCCCATACATTGGCGGCTAAAGCAGAGAGGGAAGCAGAGAAGCCCAGCAGAGAGGGAAAGGGAGAATCCATCTACCTCCCACCCAGTGCTGCCTGGAGTGAGATACCAGGTGGGTGCTGGGGTTCCTTCTGCTGTTGCCTGCCTTTGCTTCCCCTGTGGGGCTGCAGCCTCAGGTTAACATCTGCGGGAGGTGTGGGCAGGATTGGGACCAGCCCCTTAGTGACTCAGCTGTTCCTCGGGTCACCTGCTCAGTTTTGGGCTTTATTGGAAGGCTCCTTGTGGCAGCGTGCCCACCACCGGCAGGGTTGCCACCGAAGGGGGAGAATGAGGGCGAGGGCTAGAGGGCTTCTGTTTAATTCGTTTTAAGCTGTTTTAGACTTGGGTTGAAGTTGCTATAATGTGTTTGGGTTCGTCTGGAGATGGGGGGACAGGGGGCGCCTTCATTGACTATGGGGCAGCTATCCCAGTGGTGGTGGGGGGAATAGAAGAAGTAACGTTGGCAGGTCAGTGGGCCGTTCCAGGGGAAGGGTAGTCAGAAATTTAATAGCTGTCTCCCCTTTTGGCTGTCCTGCCAGCTCTTTGACCTTGGGGAGCACTGCCAACAACCCACATAGCTTTCCCCTGCTCCTCTGTAATGCCAGGTCGGTCCAAAATAAATCTGAAATCATCCATGATTTGATCATAGATGAAGGGGCCGACCTGGTATGGATTACCGAGACTTGGTTGAGGGAGGCTAGTGGTCCAGTCTGGTCCCAGCTTCTCTCTCCAGGATATTCTGTAGAGGAGCAGGTGAGGGGACGTGGGTGGGGAGGTGGGCTGACTGTGGTCTATAAGGATAACATCTCCCTTACTAGGGTCCCTGTCAGGGTATTGGGCCATATTGAATTTGTATACTTGAGTTTGGAGACCAGGGATAGATTGGGACTTCTGTTGGTGTACCGATAGCTCCGCTGGCCAGCAGAATCCCTTACTGAGCTCACAGACTTGGTCGCAGAACTTGCATTGGAGTCTCCCAGACTCTTGGTGCTGGGGGACTTCAATGTTCATTTCGGGAACAATCTGTCCGGAGTAGCTCAGGAGTTCATAGTAGCCATGACAACTATTGGCCTATCCCAAGTGGTCTCTGGACTGACGCATATTGCAAGTCATACGCTTGATTTGGTATTTTACTCTGGTCAGGGTGGTGTTCCGTGCGTGGGGACTCCTGTGATTTCCCCATTGTCATGGATGGACCACCCTGGTTAAGTTCACCCTGGTTAAGTTCAGGCTTGCAACCACTTACCACCTCTGCAGGGGCGAGGGGCCCATTAGAATGGTCCGCTCGAAGATGTTATTGGATCCAGTAAGATTCCAAGAAGCCTTGGAGGGATTTAATGTTGGCTTTGCTGGTGATCCTGTTGATGCCCTGGTTGAGAATTGGAACAACTTGCTCACCAGGGCAGTAGACACGATTGCTCCCAAGCGTCCTCTCCAACCCGCTTCAGATTTAGCCCCTTGGTATACGGAAGATCTACGGGGGCTGAAGTGGCAAGGTAGGCAACTGGAGCACAAGTGGAGGAAGACTCAACTTGAATCTGACAGATTGCGACATAGAGCACACCTAAAGATCTATGCTCAGACAATACGTGCGGCAAAGAGGCAGTACTTTTCTGCCCGTATTGCCTCTGCAAGTTCACGTCCAGCGGAGTTGTTCAGGGTTGTGAGGGGATTAGTATCTGCCCCCCCTCCCTTTAACCAGAATTTGGAGTCATCAGTTACCCTCTGTGATCTGTTTCAAGAGTTTTTCGCAGATAAAATCTCTCGGATTTGGGCCGACCTAGATGGAGACTCCACAATTAATTTGATGTCTGAGCTGGAGGTGCCCAACGACTCCTCTTATGTGATTCGACTGGATCGGTTTCAGTTTGTGACTTCTGAGGATGTGGACATGCTGCTTGGAGCGGTAAGGCCAACCACTTGTTCTCTTGACCCTTGTCCAACATGGCTTGTTCGATCTAGCAGGGAGGCTGTTGTAAACAGCCTGGTGGAAATCATAAATGCTTCTCTGAGGGAGGGCAGGACCCCTCCTTGTCTTAAGGAGGCAATCATTAGACCTCTTCTAAAGAAGCCTGCATTAGATTCCTCAGAGTTGAGCAGAGTTGAGTTGTAGGCCTGTTTCCAACCTCCCATGGCTGGGCAAGGTAATTGAGAGGGTGGTGACCTCTCAGCTCCAGGCGGTCTTGGAGGAAACTGATTATCTAGACCCATTTCAAACTGGTTTTCGGGAGGGCTATGGGGTGGAGACTGCTTTGGTCAGCCTGATAGATTATCTCCAATTGGCAACTGACAGAGGAAGTGTGACTCTGTTGGTCCTTTTGGCTCTCTCGTCGGCTTTCGATACTATCGACAATAGTATCCTTCTGGAACGTCTGAGAGTGTTGGGGGTAGGAGGTGCTGTTTTACAGTGGTTCCGCTCCTACCTCTCGGACAGATTCCAGATGGTGTCAATTGGAGATTGTTGCTCTTCAAAATCTGAGCTTAAGTATAGTGTCCCTCAAGGTTCTGTACTTTCTCCAATGCTTTTTAACGTCTACATGAAACCGCTGGGAGAGATCATCAGGGGATTTGGAGCTGGGTATTACCAGTACACTGATGACATCCAGATCTACTTCTCCATGTCAACTTCTTCAGGAGCTGGTATATCCTCCCTAAATGCCTGCCTGGAAGCAGTAATGGGCTGGATGAGGAGGAATAAACTGAAGTTGAATCCAGATAAGACGGAGGTGTTTATTGTGCGAGGTCAGAACTCTAGAGATGATTTTTATCTGCCTGTTCTAGATGGGGTCACACTTCCCCAAAAGGAACAGGTTCACAGTCTGGGAGTACTTCTGGATTCACACTTCTCCCTGGTTTCTCAAGTTGAGGCGGTGGCCAGGGGTGCTTTCTATCAGCTCCGGCTGATACGCCAGCTACACCAGTTTCTCAAGATCAATGACCTCAAAACTGCGGCTGCCTGCAACCCTGGAGAAGCCGCCAGTCTGTGAAGACAATACTGAGCTAGATAGACCAATGGTCTGACTCAGTATATGGCAGTTTCCTATGTTCCTATGTTCCTATGTTGGTAACCTCCAGACTGGACTTTTGTAATGCGCTCTACGTGGGGCTGCCTTTGTACGTAGCCCGGAAACTTCAGTTGGTTCAGAACACGGCAGCCAGGTTGGTCTCTGGGTCATCTCGGAGATGACCATGTTACTCCTTTACTGATAGAGTTACACTGGCTGCCAATAGGTTCCCGGACAAAATACAAAGTGCTAGTTATAACTTACAAAGCCCTGAACAGCTTAGGCCCTGGGTATCTAAGAGAGCATCTTCTTCATTATGAGCCCCACCGCCCATTGAGGTCATCTGAGGAGGTCCGTCTCCTGTTACCGCCAACTCGTTTGGTGGCTACACAGAGACAGGCCTTCTCAGTCGCTGCTCCGAGATTGTGGAATGTGCTCCCTGCTGAGATACGATCCCATCTCTGGCAATTTTCAAAAAACACCTGAAAACCCATCTTTTCACCCAAGCTTTCTCAACTTCCTAAATTTGGGGTTTTTTTAATATCTGGTTTATTTTAAAATTCCAAACCTGATTTCAGGGGTTTTAATCACTGTAATTGTTTAATTGTTGTTTTAAAATGTTTTTAAATTGTTAATTGTTATGTTGTGTTTTAATTTGTTTTAGCTCTTTACTGTTTTAGTGGTTTGCTTTAATTGTAAACCACCCTGAGACATTTTGGAAGGGCGGTATATAAATTAAATAAATAAATAAATAAATAATAAAGTAAAGTAACTAAAGTAAGATAACTGCGGTTTGGCGTGGCAGGACAGTGGCAAGGCAGGTGTGGGGTGGTGGCACGTGACCTCAAAACGGTGGAGGGGGGCTCACAGCAAGGGTGGTCCAGGCACCAGTTTTTCCCCTGCTTATCGTTCTTGGAGGCCTTCAAGAGGCCATAGACACATTTTTTTCTGCCTGGCTTTTAATAATGTTTACATGGTTTTGGTGGTTTTAAAATTTAATTATTTATTGTATTTCTATACCACCTGATATAGAAATCTCCAGGCGGTGTACAAGTTAAAACATAATATTAAAAAAATCAAACAGTTAAAATTTATGAAACAGGTAAAAATCTCAATGAATAAAAACACATTACAATTTATATTTCAATTAAAAGCCTGGGGAAACAGGTACATCTTCAGGGTCCTCCTAAAAGCAAACAGAGAAGGAGATACTCCTGTTTCAGCAGGGAGTACATTTCAAAGCCCCGGGGCAGTCACCGAGAAAGCCCAGTCCTGATTTGCCACCAAATGAGTCGGCGGCCGCTGTAACCAGACCTCTCCAGATGATCTTAATAAGCAACAGGGTTCATGACAGGCAAGGCACTCTCTTAAGAGTCCTGGACCCAAGCTGTTAAGTTTGATTTTATTTTACCAGGCTTTATTTTATGTTCTATTTTAATATTTTAAATGGTTTTATTTTGATTATGAACTGTCCTGAGCTGTTCTGCATGGTTGGTATATAAATGAAACAAACAAATACCACAACTGTCTTCCATCTCTGACCTTTTGATTCTCTTTCCCCCGATTCAGTATCTGATCACCGGCATGTCCTTGACCACATCTGCTGCCTCTGACACTTCCGTGGCTACCTTATCTGGTACTCAACCACAGCTTGGCTTGACTACATCTACTGCCTCATACTTTGATCCTTATCAAAGGATCCCTTTGATCCTCAAACTGCATTCTCCAGAATAGCAGCCCCCAGTGGCAGCCCACATCAAAGCTTGGCCAAGGCCTGACATCAAGGCACCTGGAGGAGGGTCTCCAAAGATGACCTCAGGGTATGGGTAGGCTGGCTCATGTTGAATAAGGTGATCAAACCTTCAGAAACCCAGGCATCAGGCTATGGTGACTGATGAAGGTGAGGGTCATTATTTTTTGTATATGTTTTAAAATTCTGCTTGGAAATGGACTGGAAGTCTGTGCAGTTGTTGAAGCCACTGCAGTTGTTTAAGCACTGGCAAGATATATACCCATCATTATATCCCAGCTAGCAGCTGTATTTTGAACTAACTGCAGTTTTCAAATGGTCTGCAAAGGCAGCTCCTTGCAGAATGTGTTACAGAAGAATAGTCTGAAGACTATCAGGACATGTCCAGGCTTCCCTGTTTAGGAGGAGTTGAGATTGGTGGTGCACCAACCCAAGCTGGCGATAGGCATTCAATGTCATGGAGAGAGATGGACCTGGAAGCACACCTGGGGCATTTCCAGACAGCGATTTATTCTAACATGAATACAAATTGCGATGGAAGATTTTCCAGGGGATCCAAATGACATGGAAGTGTGTTGTGCAATTTCTTAGCACCATCTGCTGGCAATCCATGAAAAAAAAAAGCATTGAAGACTTGTCCCTTTTAAACAGTACTTTTAAAAGGGATGAGTTTAATTTATTTTTCATGGATTGTCAGCAAATGTTTAGCAGATGTTGCACTATTTCTTTGCTCCATCTTTTGTCATCATCATGAAAACCTGAAAATCTCTCCTCACAATTTGTGTTCATGTTAGAATAAATTGCCATCTGAAACCATCCCCAGATTGCAAACTTGATCCTTTAGGGGAACTGCAAATCTATGAAGTTGCAGATGAAGACCTGAGGTGAAACACCATATGAAGACCTAAGGCTAACAGTGAAGACTGTTTGGTGGAATCCATCCAGGTGTCTGGTTTTGGTTTTGGTTTTTAAAGGCACAAAACAAAACATTGTAGTCAAAGAGGTTGAGCAGCAGCTAGTAAATATAGGCTGACATTCCGTGCAGTCTAGAGGAAGAGCCAATCTTGGGGTAGCAAGCATGAATTGCCCCCTTTGCTAAGCAAGCTCCACCTTGGTTTGCATCTGAATGGGAGACTACGGGTTTGAGCATTGTAAGCAGGGGCGGAGCCACCATTGAGTGAATGGGTTCAAAGAACCCGGGCCGCCAATGATAAGGGCCGCTGGAGCCCCCATTGTGCATGATGCCACATGAAAAAGGGGTATGGCCTGATCACCAAAGGGCTCACCCCAGCCCTCCCCACCCCAACTCATTTCCAGCCAGCGCTTGCTGCCTAGCTGCATTTTATTCCCCTTCCTCTCCCTCCAGTGAGGGAGAGGAAGGGAAATAAACACAGCCATGCAGCAAATACTGGGTGAAAATGCAATTGGGAGGGCTGGGGTGGTCTAGCCCAAGCCCGGGCCACAAACCTATGTGCGTGATGTCACGTGCCCAGGGTGTCACTTGCGGGGCTGCTGGCCGGTTGGACACGGGCTGCTGTTAGGCTGGCTCCACCACTGATTGCAAAATATTCCCCTTAGGAGATGGAGCCTCTCTGGGAAAAGCACCTGCACGCTTGCATGCAGAACATTCCTAGTCCTCTCCCTGGCATTTCCAGGATAGGGCTGAGAGAGACTCTTGCCTGGAATCCCGGAGAAGCCACTGCCAGTCTGTGCCATAATGAGTTAGATGGACCAATGGTCTGACTCAGTAAAAGGCAGCTTCCTATGTTCTTATGTGAGTGGTTCTGAATTGCCCACACTGCTATGGGTGTCTAAAATAACACCCGCATGTGCAAGACCTCTCTTAACTGCCTGCATTAGTATGCTCAGAATGTCAGCCAATAAATTTAGGGCAAAGGACCAAGAATTAGAGGCCTGTTTCTGAAGGCAGAAGTGACACAAAAGAAGCAAGGATGTCTTTAATTTTAAGCAGAAAGTTCAGAAAATGGTATTTTCTAGAACAAAACAATTTCACTTGGCTGAGATGAGACCTTTATATAAAGCAGGCTAAGAGCAAATCAGGGCTCAAGGAATACAAGAGTAAACTGTGAAAGAGGTCTATACACACACACACACACACACACACACACACACACACACACACCGCCCTTCCAAAAATGGCTCAGGGCGGTTTACATCAGACTTCTTATTCCAGACTTAACAAACTGGGTGGCTAACAAAATATAACAAAATACCTACCTTCCCCCCAAATGATTGGAGGGTCATTTTGCCTCTGCCATTCGGGCACCCAGATTACCAGCATGGTGGTGATCAACAGAGCTGGGATCAAGAGGAGGAAATCCTCCATTATCCCAGAACGCAATGCTCAGGAAGCATGAAGGCAACCCACAGCAATGCATGAGGTCTCCAACACGACCACAAACAAAGTTGGGCAGCAGACATTTCTGTCCTACCTAGATTAAGGGCAGGGTAGAAAAGCTGGATAGCCCAGCTTGACAGGAGAGAGTTCTGAAGCTCCAGATGAGCCACTGTACCCTGGTTAACCCCCTCCTACCCAGAAAAGGCTGGTCCAAATCTTTGTTTTAATATTGTGGTGGATTATTTTAACATTATGCTGAACTTTATGCATTTTACACATTATGCATTATGATAAACTTAATTGCATTGTTTTTAATATGTTGCAAGTTGTCTTGGGCATCGTAATAAAAAATGACCTAGCAACTGGGGAAATAAAAAAGCAACTATCTAGATCATCTGTATCTTTCAAGTGTACAAAGCTTTTCACTGAGATGTAATCCTTACACAACAATCCTGCAAGGTAAGTCAGTATCAGGCATGGAGCCAGCTGAGCGGCGGCCTGCATCCAACCCCGCACGGTGACCCCCTCCAATATGCCCGTGCATGTGAGGTCACATGCACGGGGGCGTGGCTTGGGCTCCACAGGAGCCCAAAGCGAACTCCCCCCTCCCAAGCCTGGGCCGCCAAGAGCGTGGGCAAACTCTTTGCCAGTTATTTCAGGCAGCTCCGACTGCCCGATAGAAGGTTTTCCCCATCCTCTCCCTCTGTGGAGGGAGAGAAAGGGGAAAACGTCCTAGTAGGCAGCTGACCCTGCCTGAAATGAATTGCTGAGAGCTCGTTTGGGCTCTCGGCAGCCCAGGCCACGCCCCCTTGCACATGACAAGGCACATGACAAGGGGGCGTGGCCTGGGCTGCCAAGAGCCCGAATGAGCTCTCAGCTCTTCATTTCAGGCATGGTCGGCTGCCTAATAGGACATTTTCCCCTTTCTCTCCCTCCAGAGAGGGTGAGGAAGGGGAAAACGTTCTATCGGGCAGCCAGAGCTGCCTGAAAAAACTGGCAAAGAGTTCACCCAGGCTCTCGGTGGCCTGGGCATGGGAGGGGGGAGTTCGCTCTGGGCTCCTATGGAGCCCGAGCCACGGCCTTTCCCCATTGGCAGCCTGGGTTCTTTAAACCCTTTCACCCAATGGTGGCTCTGCCCCTGCTCAGTATCCTTTCCATATTGCAGATGGAGATCTCCCACACCCCAGAGTGATAGCGACTGGCTTGCCTAAGGTGATCTTAGGGGTTCATGGCAGAGGAGAGATTCACACCGGGGACTTTCTGACTGATAGACCAGCCTCTTAGGCCAAAATACATGTTACAATTTAATGTGTCATTTGGCCTTCCAATTTTCCTTTCTTAAGTAGCAGTCTTGACAGGCGGGGGGCAGGTTCAGAACCATGATGTAGAGGAAGGGTCAATGAATGCTTTGTCCCCATGCCATGGTCCCAAGAAAAACTGCCCCTGCAGAAGGTGCAACTTGCTCCAGGGAGGAAACTGCTGTTAGCTCCAATGGCAGCTTTCCACCTGGGACAAATTGCAGCTCTGAAGGACTGATTTTCTGGACTGTGGTTACAACCCCTTCCTCTTATACCAGGCTTCCAAACCTGATCAGTGCCCCACCCCACAACTGCAATATTTAAAAAATAAATGTCCAAACAACTTGTAACCTGTACTTTTCCTCCCAGGCTCAGCCACCATGCTAGTGGCTCTGCAAACCCATCTAACCACACACATAACATCCCATCTAACCACACACATAACATCCCATCTAACCACACACCTAATATCATGGTTGCACTTAAAATGGCAATTGTTTTCTCAGAAAAAGTTAAAACAAAGATCTTCCTGTAGATAATATCTGGAAATACTTTGTATCTCTCTATCAGGTGTGAAGAATAGTTGTATACCTTCATGATACATTTCACAAAAACAAAACATTAACAGAGTGACTTTATCAATGCCTTAGTTTTAAGTTAAAAATGGTTTAAAAATAAAATAAAATTGAAGGCTGGGGATCAAAATGGGTGAACTCTTGTTCAAAAAGACTTGAAAAGGAATAATTTTGCCATTTGCACTTGATAACAACTAGATTAGTTGGAGATTTTTAGTCTCATATATTAAAGTCAGTTGCCAACTTCTTCTGTGGTCCATCCAGCTCTTCTATTATGCTTGGTCAATGCAATGGAAGTAGAGCACAGTCTGGAGAGGCACACAATGAGGCAGGCCTCACCATCAAGGAGACCCGCCTCTGGGAGGGTTAGCGGGGAGAGCGGGCTTTAGTCGCCTGCATTGCAGCAACCCTGGGGAAAGATTGCTGTTCCTATCAGCCACTGTTGGCTTTAGTGCCAGCAGGAGGTTAAGTTTCGGCAGGGGGAGACCCTCTCCTGCCATATCCTTTTGTGTGCAGTGCAGCCTCATGTGCGTTGGGATGGGAAAAGCTGGTTGTGAGGGCGTTAACGTCTGAGATTCGAAAACTAAGAGCTTTCAGCTTTGTGGCACCTTGGAAGCTGGAACGTGGCCCATTTGCAGCACAGGACCCTGCGAGTTTACCAAGAAGCAAGACCCGCCTTGCGTTCAGGGAAGCTTACTCTTGAGTAAGCATGTATAGTTGCAGTTTGGCTGTGGTAGAAGAGAGAGCTTTCTTGCCCAAAGGATCCCTTAGGGGGGAAAGCATCTATGAGTCCTAATTGATTTTAGTAGGGAAGTAGAGTAAATGATTGCCTCCGCAAGGCTGCTACCCCTGCTGTTTACATTTAGAATGTGACGTGACTGAATGGAGGCATTTTGCTGCTGTTGAGCAGCTAGTCTGGAAAATGCCCAGGTAAATCATCCCCATCATTCGTATGTCAGTTGGTTTGCCATGAAGGTTTGTGTGTGAGACTATGGGGTTTGTATGATTAATTTGCTTGCAATTAGTGGAACTAATTGTTACGTCCAATTAAACACATAACCTTTATTTTCTTTAACAAATACACCATGCGCAAGAAGTTGATTTGTGATCTGGAACGTCTGTGTGAGAACTGTGAAGCAAGGGGCAATGACAATGACAACGACGGATTCTTATAGACCACTTTTCAACAAAAGGTTCCCAGTGGTGTGTGTGTGTATGAGAGAAAGAGAATGGCTCCCTGTCCCCAAAGGGCTCACAATCTATAAAAGAAACATAAGAGAGGCAACAACCACTGGAAGGATGCTGTGCTGGGGATGGATGGGGCCAGTTGCCCTCCCCCTGCTAAATAAAGAGAATAACGACTTTTAAAAGGTGCCTCTTTGCTCAGTTAGCAGGGGTCATGGGTTGTATTTTCTTTTCTTTAAAAATGCACTATATGTCCAAGTTGGTTTGTGATCCAGGTGTGTGTTTGAACTGTGGCGCAGCAAAGGGACATGTGTGGTGGTTTTCTTTCTTAAGTTTGATAGTTTGTATGAAGAAGAAGCTGTGTGTCTGTAGAAACCAGAGGGCTTCTGTTTACTTTTTCCTTACAAATGCTTCAAAACACACCAAGCAAAAATGAAACTTGCTGCACACTTAGTCACATAAGCGCTTTACCTTTTTAAGAACATTGAAAGTTTACTAGGAATATGCTTCTAATTAGGATTACAAAACAAACAAAAGAGGTATACCTTTCAAGCTTTTAAGTAGTGATGTGCCCGGACCGGTCCGGAGGCCATTCTACAGGCCTCCGGACCGGTCTGGACATGGGCGGTTCGGATTCAGGTGGATAGGGGTGGGGGGTTCCTTTAAGGGCGGGGGAGGGTTTGCTTACCCCTCCCGCCGCTTTCCACCATCCGGCGCCCGTATTTTCTTTAGTAATTGGGGCGGCAGGATACCTCCCTGCCGCCCCTTCTCCCAGTGCTTGGCTGCAGTGCAAAAGGCTTTTAGAAGCCTTTTGTGCACGCAGGTGCGCACGCAATTTCTTTAGTAATTGGGGTGGCATGATACCTCCCTGCCGCCCCTTCCCCCGCTTAGTGCAAAAGGCTCTCCTTGCTGCAGTGCAAAAGGCTTTTAGAAGCCTTCTGCTCACGCACCCGTACTTTCTTCAGTAATCGGGGCGGCAGGATACCTCCCTGCTGCCCCTTCTCCCGCTTCACTGCAAAAGGCTTTTAGCCTTTTTAAGCTTTTTTAGCTTTTAGCCTTTTGCAGCGAAGCGGGAGAAGGGGTGGCAGGGAGGTATCCTGCCACCCCGATTACCGAAGAAAGTACGGGCGCACATGCAAAAGGCTTCTAAAAGCCTTTTGCACTGCAGCAGGGAAAGCCTTTTGCACTAAGCGGGGGAAGGGGCGGCAGGGAAGTATCCTTCTGCCCCAATTACTAAAGAAATTGTGTGCGCGCCCGTGCGCAAAAAAAGGCTTCTAAAAGCCTTTTGCACTGCAGCCAAACGCCGGGAGAAGGGGCGGCAGAAAGATATCCTGCCGCCCCAATTACTAAAGAAAATATGGGCACCAGACGGGGGAAAGCAGCAGGAGGGGTAAGTAAACCCTTCCCTGCCCTTAAAGGAACCCCCCCACCCCAGTGCCGGACCGCGGTTCCGTGCACACCCCTACTTTTAAGCTGAAGAACGAATCAAATTGGAATAGAAGTTCTAACTGTTTCTAAGCTATTATATACTTCCTTAGGGAGTTCCTAGATAGCCTTTTTTAAACATAGAGATGCAATTCCTTGTTAAATCAAAATTTGCCTACCTCAGTATGGTCTGCATCCCTGGAGAATCCCAGCAAAGTGTGACCTGGTACACCACCCACCGGTGTACACAGGAGAAGTAGAGACTAACCAAATCCAGGCTCCACAGTGCCTCTTCTGTGCCAGCAGACTGGTTCTGGCCATTGGGAAATTCTCCCCACATACTGGTGCAGACTGCTGCTGCTCCCCACCTAGCAATTAGCTGTTTGGGTGGGCGGGGCTTGTGGAGAACTCGCTGCCTGCCTCTATGATGTTCTCCTGAATGGGGTGGCAGGTTGCCAGCAGCAGTAGAAGAAGACACAAAGTGGCCAGCACTGGCTGCCCAAACAAGAGCGCTGCACATGCCCTCTGTCCTGCCACCACCTCCTTGGTCTGCTGAACCTGTACCAGCCTCTAGGGATGTGTACGGAACCACAGCGGGGCGGTTCAAGTCCAGTGGAGGTGCCACTTTAAGGGTGGGGGAGGGTGCACTTACCCTTCCCGCCGCTTTCCCCCCACCAACGCTAGTTGCTGGTAAAAACCTTCAGGGCGGCAGCATACCTCCCTGTTGCCCCTTCTCCCTCCTCGGCCAGAAGTGTCCGGAAGTACCGGGTGTGCGCCCATCGCATGCGCCCATCGTGTGCCTGCGCATGCACACCCAGTACTTCTGGCTGAGGAGGAAGAATGGGCAGCAGGGAGGTACGCGCAGCTGCCCCGGAAGTTTTTACTGCCAAAGAGCACCGGTGGGAGAAAAGCGGTGTCATGTCCCGAGTCTCAGATAGTGAGGAAGAAGGGGATGCTGACAGCCCTCCAGCCAATACAGGGGTGCCTGAGGGGCAGAGCCCGGCTGTTGGTTCCCAAGAGATGGCTGAGGCAGGTCCGGCTGATGTTCAAGAGCAAACACAGCAGTCTAAGGCATCAGAGACAGGGACTGACGAACCAGATGGTGAGTTAAGCAGGCAACCCCTGTTGACTCCGCAGCAGAGAAGAGTCATGAGGTGATACCAGCAGCTGGAATCCATCAGGAAAAATAAACACCTCTTGTAGAAGGCTGATAAACCTTGAACCCCTGCCAGCTGAGAGTTATTAGCTCAGACTATAAATCACGTCTGCAACTTGCAGTCAGACGCTGGAAGACAACACACATCATTCGTGGAGCGTCAACAGCCTCCAGCCTGAGCCAGAGAGATTGCGAGCTGTGCATTAGCCTGCGACCCAGACTGGTCTCTTGTGTGCTACACCCTAGACTCCCCTGCTGGGTGGCTAGGTTGCTGACAAGCAGCGGGAGGGGTAAGTGCACCCTCTCCCCCACTTAAAGCAGCACACAATGCTTCAAACTTCAACCCCCGGTGTCGAACTTCAAACCACCACCACCACCCCCAGTGTTTGAACCTGTTCGGAGGCCCGTAAAAGGGTTTCTGAACAGGCTCATGCACATCCCTACCAGCCTCATTCTCAGAACTAGTCATGGAAGGTATGGGGCTTGTGTGGGTTATTCCCCCCTCTTTGTATATTTATAGAATGGCTTGGTATAGAGCTTCAATATTGGGCACAGATGTAGGGCAGGGTGAGAGGACTCTGTGTATTTAATTTGAAGCAGACCAGTCAATTTTGTTTATTTTTTAATGATTTTTTTTTTTAAAATAACTTCAAAAAAGTCCTACAAGTCACTTGTTGCAAGGCAGAAGATTACAAAATCTTCTGGAACTGAAGCCCTCCCCTTGGACCATCATTCCACCCCCATGTGGAGGAATCTACTGTTTACCTTCATATAAAAGACCAATGCCCGTCCCCCTTTTGTCCAACCCTTTATGGCTGGGCTTACAGTTCTGAAATTGGGCATACATGTGGCCCAGAATGGCAGGACTCTGCGTATTTTTATCTCAAGGAAATTAGTCAATCCTGTGATTTTAATGAATTCTTCCTCTACGGCTGTAAAGCTGCCAGAAAGAGTTATCTCTATCCATAGAATACTTCACACCTAGTGAAAGTGGAACTAACTGTTAACATCCGGATAAACAATTTGTAAATATATAAATGCACCATGCTCAAGTTGGTTTGTGGCCCAGAAGGTCTGTGTGAGAACCATGAAGCAAGGGGCATGTTTTGTGGTTTTATCCCCGCCCTCTTACAAATTCAGTGTATGTCCAAGCTGGTCTGTGATCCAGCTTTGTGTTTGCACTGTAAAGCAAGAGAGGGATACTTGTGTAAAATAACATATTGATTTTTTGTGAATAATCAAGAAAGTGTGTGGATTCTTTGGGGGTTGCATAGTCTTATTTTCCCCCAAATGCACTCTGGCTCAGACCTGTGGGTTTGTGGTGAATGATCAAGAAGGTGTGTGGATCCTTCATCTGTTCGGTGGGTAGGAGCAGCTCTGTGCACTGCTGCCTCAGTCTGTTCCTGCCTTTCTGCCTGCACCAATGGGAAGCTCTCTTTCCCACACACATAGATGCACTAATATATTCCAGTGGGTTTTCTGTTAATGTGTGTCCTTTGGGTAAAAAAATTTGTTCCTTTAACTTTGGTTTGAGACAAAATGGAGGAGCTAATGTCAAGCTCCTGAGTTGTGAAAAATCATAAAATGGCTCCTGTCTTGTGTAGTGTGCCTAATGCTAAGATTCACAAAACAGTTCTGCCAGTTGTGGTTAGTTACACAGGGTAACACAAAAGGAAACATCTGTATGATGGGAGAGTGTGGAATAGTTAGAATTAGGGCTATTAGAAGGCAACTAAGTTGATGGGTAAAGAAATGAGAAAGGATTGCATGCAGTATACCAAGGGTCATGTGCAGAGTACAACATCAGAGACAGAGAATTCTAGACCAACCCCAGATGACAGACGGATCTCCAGAAGGCAGGCCTGATTGAGACCAGCAGCCAATAGCTGGACTCCAAGGAACCTTCCTTGGGCAGGGAGGTCCACCCAGGGCAGGACCATACACCCACAGGAAAAGGCTAACCAGGATATCACCCCATCTGGACCCTATAAACCACGGTTTTGTGCCGTTTTCCAAACCCCAATCCTATGACGTGGCTGCTCCTTGCTTTCAGCACTTCTTGCTGGCAGCTTCTCAGAAAACCGCCCAAACCCCTCCTGTCAGCCAGGGAGCTATGGAGCTGCCAGGCTACAGGGATGCTGCCTCCCCCCTCCCCCATCCCAGACTAGCCATCCTGTCAAGCCGCACAGCCGCTCAGGGGCACCCCCGTTTCCCACTCCGTCCCTTGCTCTCCCCACCCAGAAAGCGGTAGGGTGAGGGGCAAAGGACAATAGGACAGACACTCAGTGCTTTGATCCACGAGAAGGGAGCAACAGTCATGTAAGTTCATAAGCACAATCACTCCAAGTGGCAACTCAAGCATGGCACCCCATCATGGAACTGGGAGGGGGACAAATGGCTGGGGAGGGTTACAAAAGGCAAGGCAGACCAAAGCAGGGAAGCTGGAGCAGCCAAGTTCTATATATTTCACAGAAAGGTTGGGGAAGGGAGGCCCAACCCCTTCCACTTTGTGGGGTCCATGCCCCCAAAGGCTTGCTCATAATCAAAGCTGGCCACCAGGTTTAGTCTTGGGTCAACTGAGATCCTTTTTCCAAGGATCCAGTCACACAACCCAGGGTTCAATGGCCAGGCATGAGAGTGAAAGGCCACGGGGACACACCCAGACAGCTCATGAGAAGGACCATCATAGAAGAGAGGGGAGAATTGCCCGGAAAAAATCTGCAGTGATGATTCCAGATGGCAAAACATCCCCTTCCCGTGCAAACACCTCCCACACAAGAGCATCAGGCCATGGGTGCTCTGAATAGTGCAAGGATGTTTTCTGGATGGCAGCCATGGGGAGTGCTATCTCGGAGTCCCATTTCCTTGTCCTGGGGACTGCAGACAAGCTGCTGCAAAACTGTGCCCCCTGCCAGCCCATGTGTACCCTTGCCATTGCCCTGGAACAGCCATCCCACTGTCTGGGAACAGCCGGAGAACGGGGGCTCCCCTCTCCCATCAATCCCTGCAGTGGCAGATCTGCACATACAGCACAAGGACGGACCGGGACCCGGGAGTTTTGAATGGGTGGAAAGGTCTTTTCTTTGCCAGTGTTTAACCTTCCCTCACCACCGCACAAACATCTGTGCTATTTTCTAACAAAGAAAGGAAGGGGAAGTGGGGCCCAGCCACTTTCCTGGGTGTGGGGGTGGTGGTTTACAACCCCTGGTTACTCATGAGCAAGCCCCCTGCCTGGCCATTTGCACCTATGCATTGGTATGCCGTCACCCACAACCCCTGCATTTGACCCCGCTGCCCCAGGGTCAAAGTGCCCTCTCCCACGATTCCCCATGCCCACTTATCTGCATATGGCACACAGATGGAGCAGACCTGGGATTTTAAAACTTGAGTAAATGTACTGTCCTGTTGGGCCATTCCATGGCTATGCACCCACCCAGTCAGGCTATGGCAGCTTTGATGTCAGGCTGTCCTCTCAGGCGCATGCAAGCTTTCAGAGGGATTTGGAGAGAAGGAAGTAGTGTCCCCATTTTTTAACAAAGAGAGTTGGGTCCCCACTAGAGTGGGGGGCCCTTGGTGGTTAAGTGGGTGGCTCAGCTCACAGTCTGCGGGTGGGGATAGTGCCATTTCAGACACAGACATATTCCAAATAGACTCTCCCTCTCATGAGAGTGTGAGCCCACTGGGCAGCAAGCTGCTTGCAGTGGGTTTATGATGGGTCTGGCTGGACTGCTCTGCTGGGGTCTCCCCTTGCAACATCTTCCCTGGTCATGGTGGGACAGACCCCCAGCTCCTTTGCCATCCCCAATCTGCATATCCCATTGTACAGGTGAAACTCGGAAAATTAGAATATCATGCAAAAGTCCATTCATTTCAGTAATGCAAATTAAAAGGTGAAACTGATATATGAGACAGACGCATTACATGCAAAGCGAGATAAGTCAAGCCTTAATTTGTTATAATTGTGATGATCATGGCGTACAGCTCATGAAAACCCCAAATCCACAATCCCAGAAAATTAGAATATTACATGGAACCAAGAAGACAAGGATTGTAGAATAGAACAATATCGGACCTCTGAAAAGTATAAGCATGCATATGTATTCAGTACTTGGTTTGGGCCACTTTTGCAGCAATTACTGCCTCAATGTGGCGTGGCATGGATGCTATCAGCCTGTGGCACTGATGAGGTATTATGGAAGACCAGGATGCTTCATTAGCGGCCTTCAGCTCTTCTGCATTGTTTGGTCTCATGTCTCTCATCCTTCTCTTGGCAATGCCCCATAGATTCTCTATGGGGTCAGGTCAGGCGAGTTTGCTGGCCAGTCAAGCACAGTACACAGTATACTTTTCGGAGGTCCAATATTGTTCTATTCTACAATCCTTGTCTTCTTGGTTCCATGTAATATTCTAATTTTCTGGGATTGTGGATTTGGGGTTTTCATGAGCTGTACGCCATGATCATCACAATTATAACAAATTAAGGCTTGACTTATCTCGCTTTGCATGTAATGCGTCTGTCTCATATATCAGTTTCACCTTTTAATTTGCATTACTGAAATTAATGGACTTTTGCACGATATTCTAATTTTCCGAGATTCACCTGTACTGAGTGTGGGTTCCCCCCTCCCCTCCCCTCCCCTCCCAGTGACCCCCCCCCCACTGGAATTCAAGTTTGGGTGGTCCTTTGAGGGTGTGGGACCACTGGGGGGGAAGCGATGGTGTCATGGCTGGTAGAAGCAGTGCTGGCATTGCAGGGCAATTAAAGGGCAGGCGGAGCGCTCTGAAATGCATGATCACGCTTGGCACCCCACCCCACCTCCCCACCCCAGAGATCACAGACCATTACAGCTGAGCTGCTGACAGGGTGATGTTTTGCCTACTGTCTGCCCACGGAGCTGGCTGGGATCAGGCTGGGAGGCCGAGCGGCAGGTTGGGGCTCCCCTCTCCTGAAACTCCAGTTCGGCTGGCCACGGTTTGTTGAACATCTGTGACGTGGATTGGAGTTAGGAATTGTAACCCCAGACACGATGAATTGTGGTTATTTTGTATGTCTGAATTTGGCCAATATCTCAGCAGCACCAGAGGTCCTTTATGTGGTGGACACAACTTCAAAGCTCAGAGGCTAATAACATTTACTCTGAAACTCATTTTAGAAATTATGTTTCCATTATTAACCAGTAAAGGGAGTAAGTCTCAAAAGCAAGTACTTTTTAAAAAATGACTTCAGTTCCCACTGTTTCCCTAAAGTTTTAAGAATACGCAGTAAATGTCAACATTCCCCAAGTTTTTTTTAATACTTACAGCATAGACACATCCTAAACTTGCTTCCATGCTAGCTCTTTAGTGTGCAGTTGGCATCCTTAGTTTACTGACTTTTAAAGATAATCCAGACAACATACAGTAGGTGCCAACCATTACCTTCCTATGTCTTCTATGTTGTTCTCTTGTCTTCTAAAGATTTGATTCGTGGTAACTGTTTTTCACATAAAACACAACAGTAGAGCCAGCCTGTCCCGTGTTGACTAAAAAGTACCTTTGCAGCTTGCTAGAGCTACTGCACTTCTATTTAGAAGCTTCTTCCTCTGCCTCTAATTCAGGGCTGCTGATGTTAGACTACAACTCCCATCATCTGACTACTGTGGCCACTCTGGCAAGGATTATGGGAGTTGTAATCCAAAAACAGCTGGAAGGCCAAAACTTTTCTGGAAAGCCCAGGTTGTCAGGCCTGCTCTAATTGCTTCCTGTTCAAAGTAGCATTCGCAGCTTGAGTGGGGGTGGGGTGGCGAGAGGCACCTTTAAGGGTCAATTAATAGGTGCTTATTTCCGCTCTCGCCTCCGCTCTCTCTGAATGCTGCTTGGACAGCAGCACACCTCCCAGCACTGCCTGCAGTGGGGATCGCCTCCTCCACTCACCTGGCTGCCGGTGAGTGGAGGCCGGGAGCGACTCAGCAGAGACCAGGTGAGTGACGGGGACAATCCTCACTGCAGGGGGTGCTGGGGGGTGCGCTGCTGCACCGAGCAACATTCAGGCGCAGCAAGATGTTAGAGGTTGTTGATTTTCACCCACAATAGGTAAACAGCAGAGCACTAAGGAATGAGCACACACTCCAGTTACAGAGTAGGTAGCAGAGGATGGTTTGGATATTGCAGCTATTTAGAGAAAACACATGGAGATCCTTGTATGACTAAACACTAAATATTTATTGGTTAAATACACTTAGATAGGAAAGACCTATCTCTAATCTAAAGGACTACATAGTGGATAGGTAAGGAGAGAGAGAGAGATGTTTCCATCTGCTCTCTGGGAGGAAAGGAAGGATTGTAACTCAGCACAGGAAGTGCTGCAGAGTCAGTTCAGGGGTCATAGAGTAGGGACAGATAGGGAGACCCTGACTCACTGTCTCTACTCCCAATGCCCCTAGTGGTCATTAGGACAGTTGGTGCAAAAGGTTGATGCACTGGAAGTTCATCTCCAACACGAGTGGAGGTAAGCCCCTATTAATTTACCCTTAAAGGGGCCTCTCTCGCCACCCCACCCCGGCGGTGCCCACACCGGCTGTTACTGCACTGTAGTTGGCATTATCAGTAAATAACTGATGAATTGCCCCAACTGTTGCCATGTAATTCGTCAGTTTGTCTTCCCTTCAGGTGGGGATTTTAATTACTGGTTTCTTAGCATCCCCCCTGCTTTTTTTTTTTTTTTTAAAGGAATCAGCCCTATTTCACAATAAAGAAAAGATGTGATCCCGTAAGGGGAACCTGCTAATAACAGGACAATTAATAAGGTATCTAATTAGTCAGTAGTGCTGCTGCTGGGCTGAACTGAAAACAATTGCAGGGATGGAGCTTCAGGGAGGAAACTACTATTAAAGGTACAGAGGACTTTGCCTGAATGGGGCTTATGTTATAGACGGATCTTGGCACTGCTGGATTTTATGGGAAATAGCACTGCATTAATATTAATAGCACTGGGAAATATAGCACTGCATTTACTCTTCCAAGTAATAGCAGAAAAGCAATGTCTCAGCAGCACTGAAAGTCTTTTATGAGCAAGCAAACCAAAGCTCAGAGCTTTTGATAATTACTTTGCGACTCATTTTAATTTCCTTAAGAAAAGGAAGCAATTACTCACGTCACAACATCAAAAGGAAACCTGTAGTATATATCACCTACATGCAGTTCAAATTCAAAACACCACTTCCTCAGAAGCAGAAGATCCAGCACTCTTAGGCAAGACACTTTCCCTCATCTTGAAGCGGCAGAAAGGTATATTGGAGGGGGATGGGGCCATCGTTCATTGGCGGAGCATCTGCTTTGCATGCAAAAAGTTCCAGGTTTAATTTCTGGTACCTCCAGGTTAGGGCTGGGAAAGACTCCTATCTGAAAGGAGCTGGCAGTGGCAGCTGCTGCCACCTGTCAGAGTAGATAATACTAAGCAGCAACTTAGTAGAAGGCTGTGTCCTATGTACCTAGGACACCTAACCTATGACAGCGTTTTGTGTATGTATGTTGACCATTAATACTGTATACTGCAAAACATAATGTAATGAATGAATATTCTTTGTTGCTATATTTGAAGATTGAAAATATGAATTATGTGCAACAATGTATGCATGACTGTATACAGATAATTATAATGTATATATTATATGCATGATATATACATACAAAGCTGCAAAATTAGTTGTACAATTTTTTTTTACAAAGCACAGAAGCTTCTTCACAGGACTGCAGAAATAAATATATGAAGCTGAGCTTCCTTTATGGCCACTCCCTCCTAAATACTATATATAAACACACACACACACACACACACACTCACACCACCAGTGTGGTATCTTCTGTCTGACTAGACCAACGTCACTGAAGGCTGGATTAGACTAGATAACAGAGATCTGTGACTGCTGCTTGGCTTGGCTTTGCAATCGCTGTGTAAGTTTTATCTGCTGGGGCAAATAATGGTTTGTTGTGGAATTTTCATCAGGAAGTGGCATGTGGAGGAATACATCAATCCCGCCTCTCCCACTGCTGCATCAGTTGAATTTCTGCTTGATGTGTATCAATGAAAGATACAGCAGCCTTCTGCAGTTACAGGAGCATGTTCCAATAAATAGGATTGCATGCATTTTTAAAAATCCTTCCTTACAGGTCTCCTGGGCTTTTAACAGATGCACAGCAGGCTGAAATTTAACTGGTGCTTCATGGAGATTTAGCTCTTCTTCTGCTTCTGCTTCTTTTTCTTCTTGCATTTCATGCAGCTTTTAAAACTGCAGGAACTCTGCAAGAAGAAAAACTGACAATTCTGTTAATGAGAATATTCTTCTATAGCTCCGAGACCAAGTAGCTGTAGGTGGGAATACCACCAGACCATTTGTGTCAAATGTGCATGATTATTTATTTATTGCACGTTTTAGACCAGAGATTTTAATAATAAAGCACCTTACAAAATAAAACAAACCATTAAGAGACCAAATAACAACCAATTAGAACAGTTAAGATAATTTAAAGTGATAGAAACGACCATCAAAATGCACCCCCCAGCCCAGAGCTGTCTTTAAAGCTCTCTTAATAAAGTGCTGCAGAGAGGGCAAACCTCGTGTATTCACTTGCTGTGGGACTGCAGGAGACAAATGGAATGTGAAGCCTGAGTGCCAGAGGGTCACACCCCATGCCAGATATTATGGAAACAACTTAACTGCAGGCAAGCAAGGAATCCAGTAGGAGCCACCGGAGAACAGAGCACGGAGAACAGAGGTAGTGGTGGCCGACCCCCTAAACTAATTGGGGTAGGTTGCTACTGGATCTGGTGGCCAAGACACCACGTGGAGGAGAGTGAAAGATCCTTGTGAGGATCTACTAGTGCAAGTTTTTAAAAAAACTTTCTCCCCTCCACCTCCAATGCGCCTAACAGAATTTATAGTAGGTAACAGGAGCATAGCTAGGGAAGAGAGGGCCCGTGTACTTCATTAACCCCAGTGAGGGAGATAATGAAGAAAATAGGGAGGGGTGGAGCTGGGGGGCCCTAAGAAGCTGAGGGGGATCTTTGAACGCATCCACTCAATTATAGCTGCACCCCTTGTAGGTAATAATTACCAGCTGATGATGTTTGCAGATCACCTTGCTGTTTAAAGGCCCAAAGGTGAGACAGACGATTTTTTTTCTGGTCAGTTTGGCAATTCTAATCCCAGCAGGCAGCTGGCGTGGCTGAGGAGAACTTGAGGTCGTTCATGCAACCTTTGAGAGCGCAGGGTCAGGGGTGGAGGAGAGAAAGCAGGTAGCATGTACTTTCTGCCCAGATGATTCAGTGTGGTTCTGGGCCATGTGACTTATTTGGCCATGTGGCTCATGTGGCCACACATGGCTTTTGCAAGCCACACAGTGTTCTGGAGGCTGGGAAAATGTGTTCCAGCCTCCAGATATCCCACAATGCACTGTGCAATGAGCAGGGTGCATGGAGGAATCCCACCGTGAGTCAGGTGCTCTAGGTGCAGCCCGAGCATTCACACAACCCTGCACCTGGATAAAAGGGTGTGCTTATGCTTCACATGAGCAGCCCTACTCAGGTACGGCTGCCCAAGCCTGGGTAAGGATGCTCATGTGAACATGAACAGCCTCTGGATGTTCCAAGAAGGCAGCTGAGTGCAGGAAAGAGAAGGCAAGGGCATTTTAATATTTCGCCTATTGTATTAATATCTTGGTTTTTAGAAATTATTTGTAAACTACTTTCCAATTTTAAAAACAAGAATTCCAAGGCAGCTTCAGCATTTTAAAAATTCTTTGGTGTAAGAATACACAGGCTTTTGAGTTACATAGACGTCTTTATCAGGCAAAATGGAAACGTGCTTGATTCTTAGCTGTGTACGCAGCAAGGGTGAATTCATGGAGGAAACTCCTAGTTAAGAAAAGTTTTATATTTTTAAGGACTGTAAATGGCTGCATCAATGTATTTTTTATAGTTGCACACTGCGCCCCCAAACTTACAGCTCTGGGCAGTTTACAACATAAAACAAATTAACACCTCAACTTTAAAATTCTAGTTAAAAAGCTTGG
The DNA here is from genome assembly GCF_027244095.1 of Hemicordylus capensis. Taxonomy (NCBI): domain Eukaryota; kingdom Metazoa; phylum Chordata; class Lepidosauria; order Squamata; family Cordylidae; genus Hemicordylus; species Hemicordylus capensis. The sequence goes on along the minus strand of NC_069662.1, from coordinate 96,611,779 downwards.
GTGAATAAATGCATTTTGAGAGTCTTTTTAATAAACTGTCAGAGATGGAGAGGCTCTTATTTCAGCAGGGAACACATTCCAAAGTATTGGGATGGCAACAGAGAAAGCCTGTCCCTGAGTAGCCACCAGACAAACTGGTGGCACTGCAGACAGACTTCTCGGGATGATCTCAATGGGTGATGGGTCTCAGTGCAGAAGATGTTCTCTTAAATACCCTGGGCATAAGCATTTATTCACTTTGTATTTTGCCCAGAAACATATTCGTAGCCAGTGAAGTTCTTTTAATATAGGATTGATAGGGTCTCTTTGAGATGACCCAGAGACCAACCTGGCTGCTGCATTCTGTACCAATTGAGGTTTTCAGACTATGTACAAAGGCAGCCCCACATAGAGCATATTGCAGTAGTCATGTCTGGAGGTTACCAGTATATACTACTGTTTTGAGGTTGTTCATTTCAAGAAATGGATGCAGCTGGTATATCGGCTGAAGAAAGAAAGCACCTCTGGTCACTGCCTCAACTTAAGACACCAGAGAGGTGCCTGGGTCTAAAAGCACTCCCAGACAGTGTACCTGTTCCTTCTCCATTGGAGAGCGTCCATCAGGCCGACCAAAGCAGTCTCCACCCCATAGCCCACCTGAAAATCAGTTTGAAATGGATCTAGATAATCAGTTTCGTCCAAGACTGTCTGGAGCCAGGAGGCCATTTAGTGCATCATTCAGTATGCCTGGCCCAAGCCTCCCTGGCCCCTAAGGTGGTGTGGTGAGATCCCACCTTCTGCACGTGCAACTGCTGTGCACCAACTGCTCCTCTATTCCCACCAATTCACCCACTCATAACTGCTGACCCACAGCTCTTGTTCCCTCAGATTCTGCACTACCACCACCACCACCACCACTTCTGGTCAGTTTTGTACCCATCCCTGCCACAAACCCCACTCATGCCAATTTCTCCCCCACATATCATCTTAACCTCTAACTGCTGCCACTCGACCTGCCTATAGAAAAGTGGAGGCAGACACAGAAATGTGTGGCAGGCCCCACGCTTCCCTCGGTTCCATGCCTTCCCCCTGCCCTACAGGGAGTGGGCAAGGTGACGGGTGACTGTGGGAGGAGGAAGAGTGGTGTGGTGGCAGCAGCAACAGGGGCACTACTGCTGCAGTCCATACATGGGGCAGCTGCCCACCCATTTACTAGTAGGGTGGCTGGAGAGGCAGCCGGTTGGAGGCATCAAGCGTGGTGTAGTGGTTAGAGAGCTGGACTAGGACCGGAGAGACCTGAGTTCAAATCCCCATTCAGCCTCATGATACTTGCTGGTGACTCTGGGCCAGTCACTTCTCTCTCAGCCTAACCTACTTCACAGGGTTGTTGTGAGGAGAAACTCAAGTATGTAGTACACCGCTCTGGGGTCCTTGGAGGAAGAGTGGGATATAAAATGTAAATAATAAATAAATAATAATAAATCTCACCACCACCACCCGGTGCAACCTCATTAGCAGGCTGGCCATGCCTTTCAGATGCTTGCCACGGTACCAGTCAGTGTAGACAATACTGAGCTTGATGGACCCTTGGTCTGGCTCAAGATATGACATTTTAATATGTTTATCTATCTATCTATCAAATTTGTACACCGCCCCAAACTTTCATCTCTGAGAGGATTACAGCAACATAAAACCAGTTAAAACACAGGAAATAAAAACCTTAAGATAATTTAAAACCGGAGTCAGATTAAAAAGCTTGGGTGAAGAGGTAAGTCTTCAAGTGCTTTTAAAAGTTGTCAGAGATGGGGAGGCTCGTATTTCAGTAGGGAGCACATTCCATCATCTTGGGGCAGCCAGCAACAGAGAAGGCCTGTCCTCATGGCAAGAACGATGAGCTGGTGGCAACTGGAGATGAACCTCTCCAGATGATCTCATATATACTTATGTCTTATTCTTATTTTATTGACTTCAAATGTGAGAGCTGAGATTCTATTATTGAAATCCTGAAGGCCTTTGGAATTTGCTGTTGTGATCTACAGGCTGCATTTTTTTTTAAAAAACCTCTGTGGTCTTGTTTTGTGGTCTTTGATTTCTCTTTCATATTTTTGCTAAAGCTACTTTGGGTAAAAATATATTGATTTCCCATTTTGACACCCTTTATCCTTGTGCTTAGGTTTCAAAACAGAAAATGAGTTCTGCTACACAGAAAGCAGTCACCAAAACCACCACGGAGGAATTCACGTTATATTCTGACTATGGTGATATCAGTGATGAAGAGTCTGAGCTATGCAGCAAAGAAGGAGTGAGGAATTTTGAGTTGTGGTTCCTTCCCACATTTTATTCACTGGTGTTCCTGTTCGGCTTGATAGGGAATGCCCTTGTGGTCCTCGTGCTGCTTAAATACAAGAGACTGAGAAGCATGACTGATATCTACTTACTAAATCTTGCAATCTCTGACTTGCTTTTTGTTTTTGCTCTTCCTTTCTGGTCTTATTATGTGGCTGACGAGTGGGTCTTTGGAGATGGTTTGTGCAAGTTCATCTCTTGGGTCTATCTGCTTGGATTTTACAGTGGGACATTTTTTGTCATGCTCATGAGCATCGATAGGTATCTCGCAGTTGTTCATGTTGTGTTTGCCTTGAGAGCAAGAACTGTCAACTATGGCATTCTTGCCAGTCTTGTTGTATGGCTAGTGGCCATCTCGGCTGCTCTTCCACAGCTGATATTTAGCAAAGCTTCTCGTTACTATAATCAAACCACATGTAAGCCAGTGTACAAGGGAAATTGGAGAATTTTTACCTCTCTGGAAATCAACATTTTAGGTCTTTTGCTTCCTTTTATGGTGATGTTGTTTTGCTACACAAAGATAGTCAAGACCCTTTTGCACTGCAGAGATGAAAAGAAGAAGAAAGCGGTGAAGATGATATTTGCTGTTATGATTGTGTTTTTCCTGTTTTGGACTCCTTACAACATTGTATCCTTATTACAATGTTTGCATGGCATAGGCATTTTAAGAGGGTGCATACTTAATAAGAACCTGGACTATGCATCTCAGGTGACTCAAACGCTAGCATTTTTTCATTGCTGTCTCAATCCAATCATCTACTTCTTTATGGGGCAAAAGTTCAAGAAATGCATCAAGCTGCTCTTTAAGAACTGCATCTTTTCTAAAATACTTTGCAGAACATGTGGCCTTTCTGACACTTTCCAGGCCGAATCATCAGTCTCACTATACACTCAGTCCACAAGTGATAACAAGCCCCTCTGAGTAAGTCTCTGATGAAACATCCAGAAAGAATATGGCATTGTCCTACATTTCAGAATGGTGATATGTTTGCTTTGCTAAAACCTAGTACCTGTACATTGACAAATAAGCACTGCCTCCAAGTTAAAGCTCGGAAGATGGAAAAGGAGAGTGGAAAAGCAGGAGCCGACTTGGGAACAATATGAAAAGATATTTTGCATGGTGTCCTACCCATGATTTTCAACTGTGCAAGGAGCAAAGCCCCATACCTATCAATGTATCCCACAAGTCAGCTCTCATGTTCAACTTAAATACTGGAATAGATTTTTAAAAAACAAAAACAAAAAACCACTCACCCTCTTGTGAGTTCCCTTTCAAGTCACCTTCCAGACAGGTCTCCTTGTGAGGTCCTTTCATGCCTTTGGACTGTTCTGCTTTCACAGGTATTAAATTCATTCTGCAGTTCATTGAAACAAGACCACAGACTTTTGCTGTACTAGGACAATCTTGATACATAAGTACATTGTTCACAGTGCTTTGTTTCATTTGTTATATTGCCTCATACTCTGAACTATATATCTGGTTTAACTGCATGGTCCAAAGTTATTTCATCTTCCCATGTTGGCCTCCATAAATTGTTAGCACAGTCATACTTCTCAACTCCACAAAACTTGAATGGTGTTCCTTCATGCTATGGAAGTGGGAAGTCCCACTGAAATCCATGTACATATGCATACCTGCTTGTCGTACTCCAACCTTGGACCTCAAATGCACAGGGCTGTAACCAGCCTTCCTATCAAAGTGGGGCTGCCATATTTCCACGTGGGACTTCAAAGAACTCATTATTTCCTCGTAACCAACATAAACTTCTATATCCCTCTCACCAAGTCCAAATGTTTTCCGTATTTTAGTGTTATGAATTTCTAGCATAAGAAACATATACATTAAATAAGGCCAGTTATGTATAAGTTCCTGATTATTATAAACACCTTCTTCAAATCTGTGTGAAAATGAGAGATTTAATAAGATTTAATAATAGATATTTGAATATCTATTCAGAAGTAGAGTATAACAATATTAATACTAAACACTTTGAACTAAATTATTGGTATAGATTGTTTTAACTGCTTTGTGATTGGAAAATTGTTGATTTTCCTTGTAAACTGCCTTGAGGTCTGTGAATTGGTTTATAAGCATGTGATGAATGAATAAATAAAATATATTGTTTCAAAATAATTAAGGTTGTTGAGTGCAGTTATTGGTCTAAAAGCATCTGATGCTGCAGAATTGCTGAAGCTAAGCATAGACCTGGCAATTTTTAAAATAAGGACTGGTTTAACCTAGTCCAAAGATATAGGTAAAATACACATCATAAGAGAACATGGACTATTGACTCAGTATAATCAAAATCACTAGGGCTTAACTGTTGGGAGACTGGGATATTGCAGTATCTGCCCTCTAATAGTTTCAAAGGAGAGCATTAAAGGGGGCATTAGTAAATGCCCATCAGAACTTGGCAATAGTAAGTGAAGAGAAGTAAGCTGCTGGAGAAGATCTCATGAATTCTCTAAGAGGATGGTATGTTCTTCAAGTTAGACTTAAGTCATTCTAACGTTCCAAATCCCAGACCCACTGTCTGATTATATCCTTGGCCTTTTCAAGACTAATAAAAATTGTGGTTAGAGGCCACATGAAAACAATTTGCCTTCAATACACTTCTGTTAGAACAATAATTATCAGTTAGTAATAAGGAAGCCAAGCCAATCAGAATCAGTTATCCTTAGCCATACAACTAGCATAGCTACCCAAACTTTGGCTTAAATTCTAATTAGCCCAGCCTCTGATCTCAAGGCCACCTTTGGAACACATCTTGGAATTTTAAAAAAGGGATCTTAAGAAAGCAGACTGCACATTTTCCAAGGGTCCGAACTTAGCACAAGGGCCTAGTTGCGCTCCGTATAGGAGTTGAACTACTGACCTTGCAATAAATCGTTTGAAAGCAGCTGGGAGAGAATTCCCACCTTGAGTTCGATGGAATTTTAAAATTGCTGCAGCACTTCTTTGACCCAAGGAAGAAATGTAATTAGCTTGTGCTATTTTTTTTTTCTAGAGGCCTGAAAAACAGATATTTTAAGTGTTTGATTTGGTCTATATCATGGTTATCTATACGCCATCTGTGTGTCTTAAAACTATTAGAGAATACCATTGCTTTCATTTTTTGCTTCCAGGGGAAAGGGAGCTCAGTGAAAATTGTCCCACCCCTGCATTCTGCTCAATCACCAGGGCAATATTAGTATTCACAGAAAGCAGCAGCAGCAGTGCTTTATCACTCTAGAAGTTGGCCACTTTTTTTCAGTGGAAGGGTGGCAACTGAGCACATGTTTCTCACTTAAATCAATAAGCAATTAAAAAACAACAACACTGTTTACCAGCCAGATTTGTCTGTCTGGGAACCTGAAAAAAGCCTCATGTAGGTGCACACTGGAGGATAGTTACTAGAAACAATAAGGCAGGTGATGTACATCTGGGGTGGCCTTCATTGAAGCCAGAAAGTACTGCCTGCATCAGGGAGGTGGAACTTGGCATGTGTGCTGTCTCTCTGTTCTTTGTTTCTTGTGGAAGGTTGCTTTCCTTTATTTAGCAGGTGGAAAGAGAACAGAAAGATGTTCTAGTCCTGGAAAACAGAGAATTTGTTAGGTACTTGAAAGATCTGGGGCTAGGGTCCACAGCTCCCACTTGGATAATTATACAATTATAATTATTGCATTATAATACAATACCTCTCTCATACCCCCCAGTTCCCAAACTAATTATGTATGTTTCTCTAATATTATAATACGGCACCTATGAAGATAGAAGCAGCAGAGAACTAGGTGAAGCTAAGAGCTCTCTCCCATGCTCTGTGCAGATGCCTCCCCTTCTGCCCTTCCTTTCTGGAAAAGCTCATGGAGGAAGGAAAGTGGCTGATAAGATTTGGGCCTCTGAGCAATTCATTGGGGGCCCATGCCCCCAAAGCCCACCCCCTAATGACGCTGCTGCTGGAAAGGAAGGAGAGGAACTGTTTCAGAACTGCTCTTCTTTCAGGTGCTTCATTTCTCAGAACCACCTCCACATAAGAAGACTTCATTTACTACATTACCCATGGAAACATTTGTCACATTTTAACCCAGGTTGTTTTCTTATTTGCCTATTCTCTGTTAACTTCCCCTTTCCCTCTCTGTAGCAGCCCATAGAGCAGGCTTGCAAGATCTGCTTGGTTTTGACTAGAACTGTAAGGTCTATCAGTTGGGGCAGGGCAGACATAGAATTAAGGCATGAGGTGTCACTAAGCACAGGCTTAGCACTGGGATGTGTTTTACTAGCAGCACCTTGTTCACAGTCCTTTCATTCCGAAATCCACTCCTGATTTTTCAGCAAGCTTCCTTCATTTCAGCAGGCTATTTAGAAAACAGGATAGCCTTGTTTCTGTTGAACAACTGGGAATCTAAAACTCTTGTGTTCTAAATCAATCTAGAGGTTTACCAGGCAGCTTGCTATACCTTCTGCTTGCCCTTGAGTACCCTTTCTTCTTTCTTGAGTACCTTGACTACCCTTTCTTCTTTTTTCTCAAACCTTTCTCTGTCTCATTTTTAGTTGTCCTCTATTTTCATCTGTGCCCTATACCACTCTTGCCTCTCTCTCAGCCCCATAGATCCCACTGTCCCCACATCTCTACTACCTTCTTTCTCTCTGCACCCAACAGTGCTGCACCCTCTTCTCCATCATCCCCCTTGTTTTTCAGTTTCTTTGTTGCTCTGTTTTTGCCTATTTCCTATCCCTACCCAGCCCTTCCTCCTTGAAGTCAGCAATAACAGCATAACAGATAACAAGTGCAGTTCTCAGCAAAAACACACCAAGGCTGCACAAAATGGCTTTTCTCTTTAAAATATTTTTGGGAGCAAACACCCACCAATTCCACCTCAAAAAGGGGCATAGTCCATAACAACACCAGGCTTTCACTTTCCCAGCAATTCACAGCACTGAGGGAAGCTCAGACACAGATGTAGGGCCAGTGCAGAGGTACACCTAGGTAATTTTGAAGCCTGGACATAAAGGCCTATGGAGCCCCCACCACCACTTGTTGGAGCCCCTCCCTCCCCCCCCCACTGCAAGTTAAGCATCATCCCCCTATTCTTATCCTACATATTTCTTTCCCTGCTCTGTCTCTAAAGGGCTTTGGAATGCACTCCCTGCTGAAATAAGAGCATCTCCTCCTCTGTTTGCTTTTGGGAGGGCCCTGAAGACGTACCTGTTTTCCCAGGCTTTCTTCAACTGAGATTTGATTTCTAAATTTTAATGTGTTTTTATCTGATTTTTAAAAATCTTTTAATGAATTTCAATTGTGTTATATTTTATGTTTTAATTCTGTACACCGCCTAGAGATTTTTATACTAGGCGGTATATAAATTCAATAAATAAATAAATAATAAAGCACCCGGCACAGGTCACACTCACACTCAACCACCTGGTGCAGGGTGGGACCACACCAGGGGCGTAGCAAGGTTGGAGTGGGCCCAGAGACAAGATTTTAAAATGGGGCCCCCCCACTCAAAGTCCAGGGCCTCCGCACACCCCAGGCCCCCAAGGATTTAAGTCTGATATTCCAAAATAAGTATGCTGCCTGGAAATACATTTCACTGAATACACACACGCACACGTCACAATATATAATGATATACATTGAGTACTATACATTTGTTTTACTTTTAATGCCTAGAACACACTAGAAAGATGAATGATTAAAATGGGCCCCTCGCTGCAGATTAGCCAAGGAGACTTTCAACCATGCAGGGTGAGCCTATGTTTGTTTTCTCAGAATTCTGAACAAATTCAGTCAAGTTTGATTCCAGGAGGTTTTTCACAGGAAACTTTTAAAGCCCTTTAACACACATCTCCTCTGGAATAGAGGTGCTGCATTCACATGTTGGCCAGATTTATCCTGAAGTCCCTGCAGGTTATTGGGGAGCAGTTCACACACAAGAAAAATAAAATAAAATAAAAGCAGAAGACATGCTTCACAGTTCTCACTCAGACCTTCTGGGTTGCAAAACAACTTGAACATAAGTGCATTTATAAATGAATGAATAAAATAAATATAATACTGTTTCTTCCAGAAGTTTTTGCAATTTTCTGCCATGAAACAAGCCACTTATAGGACTTTTTAGATAGTTTTTTTTAAGTCAGCAAATTTTCCAAGCTGTTTCAAAATAAATATTCAGAGACTTCTCGGTCCCTCCTCCCCCACCCCCATATCAAAGCCCTATGGCAAGCAGATCCCTATATATCCGGGTGGGGGTGGGGAAGGTAACCACAAAAAGGAGTTCACACTCTACCTGGCAGCAGGGGGTCTTCTGCTGCAGAGAACAGTGGAGGCCTCTCTGGCTGCCTCCTCCTTCCTGGCTGGCTTGGGCCCTACTGGAGTTCAGGCTTCACAGAGGCCTACACCAGACCTCCCCGCCCACCCGCCGATCAGCTGAGAGGTGGGAGAAAAGGAATTCTTTGCAGCTTGTCTGCTGCCTCCATTGCCGGCCAGGAGAACAAGCTGGAGAGACGGCGAACAGGGCAAGTGGCTGAGGGGCCTTGGGGCTGGGCAGGGGGCAATGGGGAGTCACGTGAGGTGCCTCTGGGGGGCCCCTCCAGGCAGTGGGGCCCCCAGACAACTGTCTCCCCTTGCCCGATCGTTGTTACGCACCTGGACCACACCACCAAGGACAGACCAAAGATTTCTGGAGGCCCCTAAAGGGTGTGGAGTGGATGGAGTGGAGGCCCTGAACTTCAGCCCTGGGGTAAGTCCAGGGGTAAAAGCACCATTGGGCCAGTGTTAGAAGTTGAAGGGCAGCTCACGAGGTCCCAATATGAAGGGAAGACCGGCACTGAACCTTCAGCTGCCCACAGCAGCAGCCATCACTTGCCCTTACTCTTTCTTTCTAGGCAGGGGTGAAACTTGGCCCCCTCCTCCCTGGCACTGCACCGCCATTTGCAATGGAAGCAGTTCCTGCTTTTCTCCCTGCCACCCCCTGAACTGAGGAGAGGTGGCAACAGCTCCAACTGCTACTGCTTGCCGCCATCACACACAGGCAAGCAGGAGAGCAAGGGGCAATGGTTGACAGGAGCAGCAGCTAGACAGGGATGGGCAAACTTGGCCCTCCAGATCTTGTGAAACGACGACTCCCAGACAATTTATTGTAGCTGGGGGTGATGGGAGTTGTCATGCAACAACTCTGTTTCTCTGTCATTGCCCCTTAGGTCCTGGAATGCTCTCCCAGTGAATGTCTGCTCCTTGATATCTGTGGATCCTTTTAAAAGACAACTGGAGACTTTATTTGTTCCGGCTTCTACCTCTTAGGCACTGCCAGTGCCAGGTCTCTCAGCTTTCCTGCTTCTGTTTGTCTTTTTTATGGTTGCTGTTTTTTGTCTTTGTGTTAGGGTTTTTACTGTTTAACTGGGTTAACTGTAAGGTTTCAAATGTGATTTTAATGGTGTTTTACTGTATTAAGTTTTGTAAACCACCTTGGGATGCCTTATGAAAGGCGGCTGAAATTGAACAACAAACCAACCAACACACACACTATCTGGAGGGTGAGGTTTGCCCACCACCTCTGAGCTACAGCTACTGGTATTGCCACCCAGAGAGATGACCACTATTGTGGCTGAGACATCCAGCAGCAGCTGGACTGGTATGTGTACAAGCAGCAGCCTTGTCACTAGGAAGCAGTAGCTGCCACCTGTTCTCGCCCTCTGTGCTCCTAGCAGCCATTGCCACATACTTCCCTATGATCAGTTGCTGCAAGCAGCAACAGCAGCTTGACCCCAGACCAGGGTCGGATGGGCATCTGCATCAGCCATGCCAGCAGATCATAACTCTAGTGACGAGCTCTTCTGGAAGAGACATGACTAATGATGAAAAGCACCACTGGTCTTTTTCTTACTACCAGTACCAACATTTATTTGCGTTCTTAGAAAGCACGCAGGACTTTGCTGTTGGTGAAAGTTCTGTTTGACTCAGAGGAGAAACTGCTGTCAGGCACTTATTATAAATGCAGGTTATTTGACTAATTCAGGGTGATTATTAGTTGATGCATATCAACTGCTGATACATTTCTAGGTGAAATGCAAAGTGCTGATGATCATATATAAAGCCCTAAACAGCTTGGGTTTGGGGTATTTACGAGAACATCATCTTTTCCATATGCCCCACATATAGAGGTCATCTGCAAGGTCTGCCTATAGTTACCACCAACTCATCGAGTGGAGGCTCAGGCCTTCCCCAAGACACTGGAATGCACTTCCTGTCAGAGCAAGAGCTTCAACGTTCCTGGCAGCTTTTAGAAAAAAACCTTAAGTTCAGCCAGGCTTTTCGTTAATATTTAAGTAGTTTTAAAATGTTTGTATTGGTTTTGTTTCTAGTGTTTTTAATTTGAGGCTTTTTAGAAATGTAATTTTCTGTAAACTGCCTTGAGACATACTTGTCTTTGTTCTGATAGTATACAGGAAGTCTCCAATTTACAAAACAGGTTGTGTTCCAAAAGCTCATTGGTAAGTCGGAGATTCATAACTCGGCAAGCATATAGTTCCCAAGAGGGACAACTTCTTTGTATGTGTGGGTTGGTATTTGTAAGTTGGGGACTTCCTTATGGAGCTTTGTTTGTAAGTATGGGTGTTTGTAACTGAGGGAGTGTCTGTATAAAATGTTAAATATCAGAAGAGAAAAGTTGGAGTGGCTCCTCTCAGGATGGGATCCAAGCACCCCTTTAGGCGAGGCTGTCAGATTTTCAAAGCTCTGGAAAGTGTCCCATGGCAACATCCCTCCCAGTCCCGGAAGCTGCTGGGAACTGAGAATATACGCACCCCTTACAGGAGTCTGGTCTCCCTGCAACACATCTCCATGTTTAGTTAACCTTCTCACGGTTACCTGGCTAGCCAGGGGACTGTTCTAATCCACAGGTGTCCCGACCCAGAGTGCCCTGCGTGGCTGGTTTGCATTTGCTGCAGCTTCAGGCCCAGCTGGTACTGATGATCCTGGGGTGTAGGATTCATCCCCAGTCTCTCCTTGACTGCCCCCAAGCCCAAAACACTCAAAGCGACCCAGACTACTGTGAAGTCTGAAAGAGCTGGGTGCAAGGGGTAAGGTGTGGTGCATGAGTTCTATTGTTAACCAGTAGTTGGAAGGTTTACTTCATGAGAGTGCAGTCAAACAGCGAGCTAAGACACATTGTTTCCTCTCCGGTGGACTGGACCTCTGATGAGAAGGCTAACCACCCGCCCACCCCAGCCAGCAAGTTGGCCCAAAGACGAGAGCATGTTGGGTCTTTCTCACTGCTTTGCCTGGGTCTGCCAGCCTAGTGGAACCCTTGGTTACAGTGAACCAAACTCCAGGATCGTTTGCCTGCCTTAATACACATATCCCCTCCTAGAAAGCTAATCAGTTCTGTTCCTGGAGTACCAGACAACCAACACTGGCCCTTCTGTGGTCCGGCAACCAGTGTCTTCCCCCAGGATTCTTGGGCATGTCCCCCCACCCTTGCACCTTTGTGTACATTAAGACCAAATAAACTACACTCCTTTGATAACATCTGAGAACCCCAGGAATGAGGCTAGGTCACTGAAAGGGCTCCTTGCACATGTGTCTATTCTCCTTTTCTTTAAAGTGTACTTTCCTCAATGCTGTTCTGTTCCTTTAAATGTAGGAACTGCGGGGATGTGGCATCCCTGTTGTCAAGCAGTGGCAGGAAGAGCAAGGAGACAGCAGAGGGTGGGGCATCAGTAGGGATGTGAATGAACCGGTTCAACATGAACTGGGCCGGTTCGAGCAGTCTGATCACAAACCGGCCCAAGCCCGGTTCGTGGCGGACTGGTTCAGCAGTTCGAAGGGCAATGCTTGTAAAGGGAATTCAGTGAGGATTCCCCTGTCAAAGGGGAAGTCTTCACAAAAAGCTTCTAAAGGACGGTGGTGGGGGGAAGGTGGCGAAAACTAACTAACAACAGTAGATGTAGATGAGAAGGTCCTTCCTAGTGGGGTGGCAGTCATGGTACCACTCCTCACTGGCTGGCCACCCTTCACACTCAGTGCACGCTCCCTCCCTTCAGCAGCCCATGGCACATGCAGTGACATGACCCAGCCTCTAGGAAGGTGTGTTATACTGAGTCAGAAAATTGGTTCATGTCGCTCAGTATTGTCTACACGGACTGGAAGTGGCTTCTCCAAGATTGCAGGTAGGAATCTCTCTCAGACCTATCTTGGTGATGCCAGGGAGGGAACTTGGAACCTTCTGCATGCAAGAATGCAGGTGCTCTTCCAAGAGCAGCCCTGTACCCTAAGGAGAATACCTTACAGTACTCACACATGTAGTCTCTCATTCAAATGCAAATCAAAGCTTACCCGTTTACCAAAGGAAACAATTCATGCCTGATACCACAAGACTAGCTACCTAACGGTACAGCGAGGAAATGATTTGATTAGCAAGCCAGAGGCTGCTGGTTCGAATCCCTGTTGGTATGTTTCCCAGACTATGGGAAATACCTATATCGGGCTGCAGATGAAAGGCATCATCTCATACTGCGCAGGAGATAGCAATGGTAAACCCCTCCTGTATTCTACCAAAGACAACCACAGGGCTCTGTGGTTGCCAGGAGTTGACACCGATTTAATGGCACACTTTACCACAAGACTAGCCCTCCTTCCATAAGACATAACATTTATCTCTGGTTTGGCATTATGTCTGAATGGGGCCTATAGGTTGCACATTCTGTAATGTACTCTGAGCTACTCAGATACAGGTACAGTATTATTAAAAAATATTATACCCTACCACTTCAGTGCACTACTGCTCAGGGCAGTTTACAACATTGATATAATAGATACACTATAAAATATAATATAGAATAAAAATTAACAAGTTAAAAGACCAGGCTAAAACCACAATTTAAGCTTTTGTGGACTGTAGTCCATTTAATCAGAAAGGTGATATGCCCTCCCTTGGCACAGGGTGAGAGAGAAAGTGGGGGGAATACATTGGAAAGGTGGGTTCAAACAGCTATTGGAGGAAAGAGGTATAGTCAGAGATCATCATACACACTTTAAAAAGATTCTTCGTGGCTGAGCTAAGTCACTGAATACACATACATCCCCTCCTTTGTTCAAGCCCTAACAGAATCAACTTTGCTGATACATTCTAGTTCAGCGGCTTCTTGCTGGTGTCTCTCTGCATTTCCTTTCTTGTAAAATGTTAACATTTCTGAGTGTTGCCATAGTTCATATCAGATTTGTCCCATTCATTCTTTTTTTTAGAGACTATCTGATTGTCTTATTGAGCCCTGCAGAAAAGCATATATCGTACTGAAGAACAAGCAAGTGAATGTTCATCCATATTATCATTGTTCACACACAGAGACACTCACTCACTCATTCTCTCTCTCGGGGTGGGGGGGGAGAGAGGGAGGGAGAGAGAGAGAGAGAGAGAGAGATGCAACAAATCTCTTTGTTTTTGTTGCAACAACTAACATGGCTACACCTCTGGAATAGCATTGCCAACCCTCCTAGATTGGCCTGGAGCAGTGCTGCACCATCAGCCCACTTGCGGATATTGGACTACAACTCCAATCATTCTGGACTATTGGCCACTGTGGCTGGGGTTGATGGGAGCTGTAGTTCAAAACCAGATGAAGCTGCGTAGCCCTGGCCTGAAGTCTACTGGCATTGGCACTGATCAGCTGGCAACTACAGAACACAATCCAGCAGATTACTATGAAATTTTAAATATACAATTAAGAGACTGCAGTTCCAGGTTACAATAAAAATAACAACAATAGTGCTCTTAATCAATATCACTGCTTACATCCACATACAGTATTGGTGTTGGGGGAGCTGAAATCTGCAGGAATTGCTTCAGCTGGAATTGGTAGCTCTACTCTGGAAGTTGGATAGAAAAGGATATTAAAAAAAATGAAAAGGATATTTTTAAAAACCAACAAATTATTCTAGTAAGTACTAATCTGCCTACTTTCCTTTCACTATCCCTACAACTGGATCAAAATCGGTTAGGCAGTTCACAAGTTAGCCCACTTGTGCTTCAAATGTTCATGCGTCAGCCATCTTAAATTGGGATTGATTGATTGTTAAATTTGTATACCGCCTTTCATTAAAACAATCTCAAGGTGGTTCACACAGAAATATTAAAACAAGACTATAAAAATTACACAATTAAAATATACAGCTAGAATATAAAAACATAGATGACTAAACAGATTTAAAATACAAGCACAATATAAGCATACAAAATACAAAGCAGCAGCAATAGAGACAATCATATTAAAGCCTGGATAAAAAGCCAAGATTTCACGCGCTTTCTAAAAACTGTGATGGAGACAGAGGAGTGAAGCGCCACCAGGAGAGCATTCAAGAGTCTGAGAGCATTCAATGAGCCTCCCTCATTGTCGGCACCTGGAGCAGAGCCCCCCTCAGATGACCTTGTCAAGTGGGCAGCAACCCATGGAAGCAGGCAGTCCCTCAGGTATCCAGGGCCCCAGGGGCATAATGTCAATAAGACAAGGGAGACAAAATGTCTCCTGGCCCACAGCCCCTGAGGGGCCCCCATGCCACCTCAAAACTTTCTCTTTCCCCCTGGCTGAACTGCAGTCCCCCTAAGCAGGCTCTCTGTAACTCCCAATTTCTCTTTTGTCAGTCAGGAGGAGAGCGGCTGCAGCAGCAGAGAAAGGAAAGACTTAAAGCAGTCCTGTCTTTCCCCAGCAGCAGCAGCTGTCTCTGATTGGTCCTCATCTTGAGCTCCTCCCAGGGGCATAGCAAGGTTGGAGTGGGCCCAGAGACAAGATTTTAAAATGCCCCCCCTCACTGAAGCTGTCTCCCCTTGCCCTATTATAGTTAGGCCCCTGGCTCCACCCCCGCTCGACAACTGAGTGCAGTTTGCTGAACTAAGGACAGAACTTAGCTGGGAGCTAGCTGTTCAAGTGGAAAGGAAAGTCAAACAAAGAACCCTCATCTGTGTTCTTTGTGTGTGTGTGGTTTGTTTGTTTTTTTCAACTTTCCAAATTTATGGTTGTGTGTGTGTGTGTGTGTGTGTGTGTGAGAGAGAGAGAGAGAGAGAGAGAGAGAGATTCTATCCCCAAGTTAAAGCCTTCCTATGTGTCCGTGTCCCCCTCCCCACCACCAAGTCCTTGTTTGTGCCTGAGCTATTTTTTACTTTTAAAAAAATTATTTATTTAAAAATGTATACCTTCCAAAAGGCTCAGGGCAGTTTACATTAAAACACCATTAAAATCAATTAACAATTAAAACAGAAATTATAAATGATTTTAAATTATTGGTTTCTCCCCTCTAAGTCCTGACCCATGTGATCTTACCTTCAGCACTTGCAATGAGTCATTTTCCTCTCTGTGGAAAGGAAAGAGGGGGTGGTGGCAGAGGCCATTGGGTTTATAGCTTGGTTCTTTGGTGGTGGTTGAAAATATATTCAATTGTTTTTCAACCAAACAAGTTCTCAAAAAATGTTCCTTGCTCCCAGAATGGCTCACAATACTTGAGGGTTGGGGAAGAGTGGAGCTAGCCTAGCATCCTGGATTGTTTGTTAATTTTAAACTGGTTTGCCTTCACCTGCCTTTTCCAAATGAAAAATATTGTTTTTTAATCCTGCAATGCTACAGCCCTGACAAAAACTGTTAAGCTTGGAACAGAAGCTTCCTTTGGAACCCACAGAAGGGGAGCAGAGCTGATATTGTGGTAGCAAGCATGAAATGCCCCCTTGTATTTCACAAAGTTGATATACTGTTGTATTCTTTAGTTCTGCTGTTTACACCTTGTAACTGTAGTCTCCTGTGCTCTGTTAATCTGCTATATTACACGTTTCCTTAATGGGGGCAGGAGACGGAGAGGAAGGCAGCGAGGGGCCCATTTTAAAATCTTGTCTCTGGGCCCGCTCCAACCTTGGTACACCCCTGCAGGGCCCAAACCATTAAGGGCTTTAAAGGTCAAAACCAGCACTTTGAATTTGACCCAGAAACAAATTGGCAGCCAGTGCAGCTCTTTCAAAATGGGTGTGATGTGATCCCAGTGGGCAGCTCCAGATAAAATGCTAGCTGCTGCATTTTGCACTAGCTGCAGTTTCCAAATATTCTTCCAGGGCAGTCCCATGTAGAGCGCATTAAAGTAATCCAGCCGTGACGTGACTAAGGTGAGGGTAAGGCGTGGATGGATGATGTCATCACAAACTATGTGTTTGAGGTATCCCTTGTGTTCCTACAACTGTACCAAATTTGGTCTAAATTGGTTCCCACTTGCACCTCAAATCATGCATGTGTCTGCCATCTTGAATCAGAGTGGATGACATCATTACAAACTACACCCTTGAGGTGACCCTATGTGTCACTCACTACAACTGTATCAAATTTAGTTCAAATTGGTTAGATGGCCCACAAGTTAGCCCACTTGCACCTCAGACATTTATATGTCCTCCATCTTGAATTGGGGTGGATGGCATCATCACAAACTCCGCTGTTGAGGTGTTGCTATGTTTACCTACAACTGTACCCGACTTGGTTCATATTGGTCCAAGCATTGTGAAGTTGACAGTGGGGGACACAGATACACATGGACAGACACACATAGAATGCCGGGTGATTTCATCAGCCTACTGGAAAGTAGGCTAAAAATGCTATGACATGATATGAGTCTAGATCCACTGATATTCCAAAGAAATAGATTGTAATGACTGTGTCACAAGTGAGCTATACAGATGAAGAAGGGGAAAGCCAGTGAATTTAGACACCATTCAGAACTGAAGTTAGTTTGTTTTTTAACCCACAGGGCCAGTTTAGACTAGGATTGGTGGTGCTCATATCTGTAACACAAGTTGACAGTGTTCACCATCCTACAGAAACTGTTTTACAAAGCCAATCTAGAACTCTTAGGTCCCAAAACATTCCTCTCCTCAAATAGGGAATAGTTATAAGTTTTTCAGAGGCAGAATTCTCTGCATTACAGTATTCTCATGAGAGATGTGCAAATCATGCTTGCTATGCATCAGAGCTCCTGGAAATAACCTCTTCTTTTAAAAAAAACAAAACACCCCAGTAACACAAGAGCTGTGCAGATGTTTCAAGAATGGTTTAGGACTTTGCTTTTCTCAAACAACATACATAGAGAATCACTTTTGAAACCGGAAAAAACAATAGCAGTATCAGGAATACCAGGGGCGAGTGGGCACAGAGTGCATTTCTGGGAGGTTATACTTTGTCCCAACTGTTAGATTTCTGAAAGCAAACTGTGCATTTCATATTAATTCTCCATCCTAAACATCAATTGAAGTAAGCCCATGAGGAAATATAATTTATCCACAGTATATGCCGAAATGCCTTGTTAGTCCTTGTTAGAAATGCAAGGATGAGCTGGGCAGGATTGCACCCCACTTACTCCCCCTCTGTTGCCACCTATGGAAGGGAGTTTGATGGCAATGTATGGGGACTGACTATTGCAGCCACAAAATTAAAAATATCTCACTATATAGCATGAGTAGGGCTGTAGCTATAATTATGCTGATGGGTTCAAAGAACCTGGGCCCTCTCCAGCTCCTGAAGCTCCCCCAGCTCCACCCCTCCGTATTTTCTTCATTATCTTCTTCACTCTGAAGGGCCGCCAGTAGAGGAGTGAACACAGGCCCCCTCTCCCCTAGCTACACCCCTGAGCATGATGAGCTCTTGGGACAGGGCTCTCATGCGCTCCCAACATATTCCTTCTTTTTACTTTTTGATCATCATATTGAGCAACAGTTCTGTGTAACTCAAACTACCTGCATACTACATTGCTGCTTTTAAAAAATAATGGAAAGGCAAACCATATGTTCTCTGTAGGTATCAAGTGGCTCAAGAGTTCACGAAAAGTTCATCAAAATGTCTTCTTGTGCCTGTTCTGCTGCTTGTAGTACCACAGTGGCCTATGGCTGTTGAATGCAATGTATCTATGTTAGAATATCTACATACTGGAGGTTTTACTTTCAAAGTTCTATGCAGGCAGAGCGTGTGTATGGCAGGGGAAACAAGAATAGATTCCTTGACATTTACTACATGGACTAACTAGCTTAGCAAGCGCAAATAAGAATGAAAAGGTGGACACAGTTGTGCACTCATATGCATATGAAATGATCACCTTCCTAATACTAAAATTACTATCTACCTACACCAGAAAAAATTATTTTCCCCACCTGCATTTCTCAGAAAAAGCAGATGATGTAACACAGTGAAATTCTAAAGAAACTGTTTCCAGATGCAAGTGGGGCTGAACGGAATATGGGAGGGATTTCTGCCCACTTATCTGAGGCTTAATTAACACTTAACAAGAGAACTAATATGACAGAGAGGGTCACAATGGACCTACCCAACTGCTCTGCAAGATCACATGGAGAGAATGAAACTTCCTGGGTATTCAGATACATGGCAGGGGAAATTTGTGTGTCTGAATTGGCAGCAGGGGATCACAGCTGGCAAGATCAACATTTGCTCTGTCCCCTGCTAACTGAGCAAAGAGGCACCTTTTTAAAGTGGTGATTCTCTTTATTTAGCAGGGGGAGAGCAACTGGCCCTATCCATCCCCAGCACAGCACCCCTCCAGTGTCTGTCTTAAGTTTCTTTTTTAGATTGTGAGCCCCTTGGGGACAGAAAACCATTCTTATTTATTCATTTATTCATACATACATACAGTCTCTATGTAAACTGCTTTGGGAACTTTTTGTTGAAAAGCGGTGTGTAAATATTCATTGTATTCGTATTCATACACTCAGATACATGATTGTTGCAACGCTCTGTGACTATGCTTTTGGTCAACATGGGGGGAGTTCCTTAATTTGCACTCAAATTAAGTGCAAGAGTGCATACAGCAATGTTGTTTTATGAGGTAGCCAGAAACCTGGCCAGGAATATAGGAAGCCGCCATATACTGGGTCAGACCATTGGTCCACCTAGCTCAGTAGTGTCTTCACAGGCTGGCAGAAGCTTCTCCAAGGTTGCAGGCAGGAGTCTCTCTCAGCCCTATCTTGGAGAAGCCAGTGAGGGAACTTGAAACCTTCTGCTCTTCTCAGAGCGGCTCCATCCCCTGAGGGGAATATCTTACAGTGCTCATACATCAAGTCTCCCTTTCATTTGCAACCAGGGCGGACCCTGCTTATCTAAGAGGACAAGTCATGCTTGCTACCACAAGACCAGCTCTCCTCCACAGGAAACGTGGCACCAGAGTTAGAGTACCCCAAAGCAAACAATGGAGTCAAGACAGATCTCTTTGAAAAACAAGGGGTTATGTTGATTAAAGAATAGGAATATACAAACCAATAGTATATTCTTGGGGAGACAGCAGAAGCTATTAACTTAAAGGATGTTGAACAAAGTAGAATGTTGCCTTCTAACAGACAGAAACCTGAGAGGATCCTAGCATAGAGGGATGGGTGTTGGGAGGGAAGGAGAAGGGAATTATATAATGAGAGAGAGTGTGTCACAATCAAATACCTATTGCAAGTTGTCTGTGTGGCTGAAGCAGCTGATGGCAAGCTTGTAGTTATCCTCTGGGTGGAAGGAAGCAAATTGGCTGTTCCTTTGGGTTATGGAGAAGACTGAGTGGGCTAAGCAATCCAGACCTGCAGGTGTGAAACTAATGCTGACTCACTTCACCTCAGTGATGGAAATTGCAGAGAAGGGGGTGAGTTATGAGTGAGACCTCTGATGCAGTGGAAGGCAGTTTGAACTTAGGCTACCAATCCCACAAAGTTGAGCCAGAGAATTGGGCACACTTGAGAACCTAGGTCTGGGCACACCTTGGGCTGGAAAAGGGGGTCCTCAAAGCATATTCCTGCCCCCAAGTCAGATTCAGGTCCAGGTTCATGCTGGAAATGACCCTTTTTTGCTCCAGACAAAAAGGTTTGATTAACTTAAGGCTCACAAAGTTCTCCCTTCTATTCAGATGGCCCAGAGGACAAAAGACAGGTGCATTGGTCCTTCTTTGGGGTGCTTGGTCATAATCAGGGAGCAATTCTCTTGCATTACTCATCGGGTGTTGCTTTTGGGGCTTTTAGGCTCAATGTGGCCTTGAATCTTGATATTTCTTCTTGTGCCAATTCTAACTCCTTTGAATGGGAGAAGCAGAGTCTGTTCTGCTATGTTTATCAGTTATGCAGTTGACCCTTCCTTTAGGCTGCTGCTTTACCAAGATGGTTTTTTTCTGCCCCATTCAGCTCTTTGTCATGTCTAAGGTGTCAGGAATGTACCCAAATCAGGATGACCATTTGCAATCCCATATCTGGGAGCCAGATCCTAGGCACAAAGGAGAAGGTAGTGAGGAGAGAAATATGGGGCTAAGACCATCTATGGCAACACAGGGAGATCTTTCCCATCATCTGCTACCTGATCACCTGCTTTCCCATCACCTGCTACCTGGAGATGCTGGGGATTGATCACAAGGTGTCCTGCATGCCAAGAATGTGCTCTGAAACTATAGTGGGCACAAATTATGTATTTCTGCACCTTGATTAGTTAGGTAGCTAATTTTTTGGTGGCATGGTATTTCCATGCGTGTTATTGATAATCTCCTCATAGAGGGGAACAGAAACAACCAAAAGGAGCAGTTTGGGGTGTGTTAAAGGCACATGTGGTACAGGGGCATAATGATAGGGGGGCAGGCAGGGCACGTGCACTGGGCGCCACTCTGGTGGGCCACGTGGGGGGGGCGCCAGAAAGTGGCATGCCCCCCCGACCTCCCCCCTGGATTGCGCGTTGGTGGCGGGCAGCAGCGGGAGCGAGTGTGGCAGTGGTGGGCGGCGGCGGGCAGCGGCAGATTGCCGAGTGTGGCGGATCGCCCAGTGCAGCAGAGCGACGCCGAGGCCTGCCGTCTGGCCCAGCGTCGCTTCCCAACTGCACAGGCGCGCCTCACAGTTGGGTAGCGACGCCGGGCCAGACGGCAGGCCTCGGCGTTGCTCTGCTGCACTGGGCGATCCGCCGCCGCCCGCCACCGCCGCACTGGGCGATCCGCCGCCGCCCGCCACCGCCGCACTGGGCGATCCGCCGCCGCCCGCCACCGCCGCACTGGGCGATCCGCCGCCGCCCGCCACCAACACGCTCACTCCCGCCGCCACCCGCCACCGCCGCGCTCACTCCGGCCAACCCAGGGGGGTGCAGGTATGGGGGGGCGGGGGGGGCAATTTCAGGGGCAGAGCTTGCCCTGGGGGCCATTTCCCCCGTTACGCCTCTGATGTGGCACTCACGTTATGCAGCCTTACCCTTTGAATGCTTATTTGGAAGTGGGTACTATCCAGTGGGTGTTTCCAAGGAAAGTGTGCATAGGATTGTAGCCTTTATTTTCCTTCAATCCTCCTCCTCCTGCCATTAAATTACTCCCAAGAATAAAGTTACCCTTTCCTAAAAGCCACTACAATGGTTGCTTTGGATAAATTCAAACCACAAGACAAGATGCTCCATGAAAATATTTTAATGTCTCATGTTTGTTTGTTTTTCATTTTTAAGGCTCTTTCAAAGTAGACCAGCTTTTGCAAAGTAGCTGGTAAAGCCAACCATTTGCTAATAACTGTTACAAAAAAAAACAAAACCCATAGTAATTATGATCAGGCACTTTTAAGTTAACTGGAATAGAGAAAGAGGTTGCTTTCGTACCAGGTCCTTTTAGCACAGTTAAGGCATGGCTTGTTCACAATCAGCTAGAAGGCAAATTAAATTGTGGTTCCACATGGCACTTAATATATAGTGCTCTATTGTCTGGCAATGCCTATTCCCATGAGCAAGATCTTTTGATAATGCTTACGGAGAACAGTCCCATTCAAGATTCCTTACAACTTTAATTAGCAGCTTCCTCCTTGTGGTCTCTGACTCTAATTGCTTCTTGTTCAGTGCAGCAGTGAAATTTCTGACGAATTGCCCTTTAACTACCCCTTGATTAAAGTAAAGTTGTGCCATTGAGTCGGTGTCGGCTCTTGGCAACCACAGAGCCATGTGGTTTTCTTTGGTAGACTACAGGAGGGGTTTACCATTGCCATCTCTTACGCAGTATGAGATTATGCTTTTCAGCATCTTCCTATATCACTGCAGCCCGACATAGGTGTTTCCCAAAGTCTGGGAAACACACCAGCGGGGATTCAAACCAGCAACCTCTTGCTCACTAGGCAAGTTACTTCCCTGCTGCGCCATTAGGTGGCTTACCCCTTAATTACTCCATTACTATTCTCTGAAGGGGGAGTTAATTACTGGTTTCCTCCTATTACTTTTTTCTTTTCTTTATTGTTTTTCCCAAATAAAAAAATGTAATGAGTGCCCTAATAAATGAAGCCCTTGCCCCTGCCCTCTGTAGGGATCAGGAACTAATTAAGTGGCAAAATACTTGGGATGTCCATGAACCAAATTTTTTGGTTTAGTTCTAATTCAGAAAAAATACAAAATGAACCACTAGTCCGTGAACCGGTTTGGTTCGGCCGTGCATCGGCAGAGGCCGGAATTGCATCCCCACATAGGCTGATTGCTGTAGGGAGTGCCACGCACTTGGGTTGCACCAGAGGGGCTTTGAGGGGTGGTAGTGGCCACTGCTGAGCCAGTAAGAACCATAATCTACTTTTAAAGCACCCTCTTGCCGCCTCCCAGCCACCCTTTCGAAGACTTTTCAAGGATCTCCCCCACTTTGCTTGTAAAGGGGAATCCTCACCGGATTCCTCTTTTCAAGCATAGCTCCTTGTACCCGAACCAGTCTGCCATGGACTGGTCTTGCGTCGATCACGGACCAGACTGCCTCCAGTCCAGTTCCCAATCAAGCCACTGAACTGGCCCAGTTTCAGGCTAACCAGTTCAGGATCCAACAGTTCATGCATACCCATACTGAACAGGAAACAAATTCAAAGCAGAAGTTGCAAGAAGGAAGCTATGAATTAAAGAGAGCAGCGTTAGAAAGCCTCAAAAGTGCTTTGCAAGTTCACTCTGGGCATGCAAGTACAGCAGTTGTCTTTCAAGTAGAAAAATCACTACAAACAATAACTTAAGAGAGTTGAAACAATAGCACAGAAAGAACACTGAAATACAATGGCTTGGCAAGAATGTGTGAATTCATTATAAAAAGCAAAAGCTGGCATTTTCAGAATAGATGGCCAGTTTGGAAGCAATCAATGTATGCAGAAATAGCAAAGGTTCAAAAACATTGTGTTCACCTAGAAATGTCATATTACAAGATCCAATGTGATGGAGATTGTATTAAAGTCTGAGCTTGGTTCTATCTCATATTTAACACAGCAGGTCATAAGAACAGCCCTGCTGGATCAGGCCTAAGGCCCATCAAGACTAACATCCTTTCCCCCACAGTGGCCCACCAGATGCCTCTGAGAAGCCTACAGACAAGAGGTGAGGGCATGTCGTCTCACCTGCTGTTGCTCCCCTGCAACTGGTATTTGGAGTCATCTTGCCTGTGAGGCTGAAGATGGCCTATAGCCATTCGACTCGTAGCCATTCATAGACCTGTCCTCCATGAATTTGTCTGTCCCTTTTAAAGTAAGACACATCAGTGGGCATGCACCAAGAAACTAAGGCAATTGTACTTCCCTGCTGTGTGTTAATGGTAAAAATGCACATCACCCCTTCAGACTGTGTGTTTTCTGCAGCAAACACTGGTGGAAAAGCATTTCCAGGTTGGGAAGGGAAGTATGAAGATGTTCCCAGTCACAAAACCCAGCAGGTGACTTTGGACAACTCTTGATTTCAACCTAATCTATATCATAAAATGGTTGGGAGGGTATAATCTTAACTCAATGCAAATTGCTCTGACCTCCACTGAAGCAAATTGAGATACAAATTGTTTGTATGAGCAATAAGTCAAACAATGTCATTGCATGTGTGAACAATGTTTTGGTCAACATTAAATCTTTTCTAATTGTTTGGTCTAGGACTGTAAATAAAATTTGACTTGACTTGACTTGAAATCTTTTCTAAGCTCCCATCACATATAACCAAGGCAAAAAGAAATACATAAACACGAAATACAGATTCCCTGACAACAGTTTGCATGGGGTAAGCTGCAAAAAGGGGGAAGGGAGCAAGGCACAGAATATGCTTTCAGGTTGCTCTTTTAAAAATGCCAAAAATGGAATTACCTCCATTCACTGTTCAAGAAGCAGAGCACAGAGTTTCCTGAGCTGCACAGAATGGCAAGACAGAGATAACTGGCACTCTCTCACCCCATGAAATCCTGGCACAAACGTGAAGGAATGTCACATAAGAGAGAGAAACTTCCCAAGCAACTGCTCACATTTCCCTAGAAAGCCTGATCTTGAGAATCACTATGCTAACAAGTGAACTTGATACAAACAGATCACTGCATTCTCATTTTAAGTTTGAAAACTTGTCTAGTGATGATTGAAAACTTGTCTAGCGATGATTGTTTCACACA
Organism: Hemicordylus capensis; assembly: GCF_027244095.1. Classification (NCBI taxonomy): domain Eukaryota; kingdom Metazoa; phylum Chordata; class Lepidosauria; order Squamata; family Cordylidae; genus Hemicordylus; species Hemicordylus capensis. The sequence goes on along the minus strand of NC_069662.1, from coordinate 96,587,093 downwards.
TTATGACTAACAGGCTGGTAGCATTATGACATCTACCACACCTTTAAAATAAATAAATACAAAGGCGTTGTTTCAACCACATCATCAAGACAATCAGCATCAAGACAGGTCTCATGAGCCAGATGTTATGCTGGAGTTGGATGCATATGCTGTCATCTTGGCAGTAAAATTTGCACTTCTAGGCGAATGGTGTGTCTCAACAGTGGTTATTCCATGATGAATACTAATGGTTAAAAAGGAATTTTAGGGCATCATCCACATTCCGTGTGGGATTAGCACAGTGCTGAAAATAAATTTTAGCGGTAGTTAAAAGGCTGTTTAAGAGCCCTTAAAATGTTCACTTTATATTCATATTCAACACATAGCCTTTAGCATCTTCTATGAAACTATGAATCTGAACATTCTAGGTTTGATTACAAAGGCCACAATGGGAGGGCAACACCCCAAAATTAATAAGAGGCAGCGGGAGAAGACCAATTCTGGTGTGTGTCCAATTATTTATTATTTAAACAGATATCGTGTTTATCTTTTGTTTAATCAATGGGGCACCCACCAGACTTAGATTTCTCCCCTCCCCCATGATTACATAGGCAAGTCATTCCTCTGGATTTTAAACACTGATTTTATTTTCCACAATGCAGAATGCAGAATATGGAGGGTCTGTTGAATAAAGGAAGGTGCAAAGAGGCAATGCAGAATAATCATATGTAGTCCAGCCATACATCTCTGGTAAACAGTTTCTCAGTTTTGTTTTCATAGTGAAGAGTTGCATTGATATCGGGTCTGTCTACGAACTCTATCAAACATTTCTCAGTGCCACAAGGAGACTTCTCTAGCTCCAGTACAGTAATGTTGTTTGGAGACGAGGTGACGAGGATGTTGCTTGGAACAAACAGTGTAATTTGAGGACCACGGGCTGGCCAGTAGCGTCCTAAGTTAAAGCCATTGATCCAGACTTGTCCCTGCAAGGAAACAAATGATTAGAATGTACTTTTGACCAGTCTAACTCCAAATGTCACTTAAAATCAGAACTGACCAACATGAAATGCTTAACTGATAATTTAATTTCCATGTAAAAATATGTTGTGTTCCATTGATTCAAATGTGGTATTCATTTTAAAAACAATGTGGTTGTATGGAAGGGTAAGAGAATAGCTTTGTCTGCTCCATCCTTTGAATCAGGACTCAAGCCTGCATCGGATCCTGAACTGATATCCTGAAGGGCATTAGCTAGGATTTTGCCTGCCACCATCTGGCTCAAGCCAAAGGGAAGGTAAACAAGCCTCAGACAAAGAAGTCTCCTTGCACCAATGGGCCAGAGCAGCTCAGGCCATGGACACTCCCTAAATCCTTAACAGCATCCAGATCAGACTTGTTCAGTGGTCTGAACAACCCAATGACCTGCTATTGCTGTCTGTCTGCAGAAGTCTGCCTTCACTTCACTCTCCCCACCTCACCCACCCTTGTCTGCAAAGAAGAGGAATTTATTTTGGGGTTTTTTTAAAAGAGAAATGTCAATACAAATAATGCAACAGAACTTGTTTCACTTCATGCCCCTGCCCACTTCATGCCCCTTCCGTCATTATTTTAAACCTGGTGGGGGCGTAGAATACAGTATTTTAAGTTCCCCTCCATTCTTTGTCAAATCATGGATTCAACAAAATTCAAACACAACCTGAAGCTGTTTGTATAACTGATACAATCTAGAGAAAGTCTAGCACGTTTAAGTCTTATTAAACCAGTGGGACAAGAACATAATAACGGCGAACCTCAGACTAGTCTACTGTAATAAGCTGTTTGTGGGGCTCACAAATATTGAAGGTAACTGGCCAAAGGTTCCCCATTACACACCCAGAGGCTTCAGTACTGTCTAGGTCAGTGTTTCTCAAAGTTTTTGGGGTCATGGACCGGTACATCCTTTGTGCGCAGTTTCCAGGACCAGCAGTTAGTAAAGGGGTTGCCCCCCCTCACCCTAACCCCCAGGCACCCCCCAAAACCATTTCAAGCTGGGGAGGCACCACAGCTGGGAGCGCTCCAGAGCTCATTTCTAGGCAGGCAGCCCTCAATGCTAGGATAACACTCATTTAGCTTCCTCGAAATGAACGGTATCCCAACAGCAAGGGCTGTCTGCCTAGAAATGAGCTCCAGAGAGCTCCTGGCAGAGCTCCTGGCCTCCCACCAGGCCCCCACCGGCTCAAAATTGTTTTGTGGGGGGATTAATTCCTCATGGACCAGCACTCAACTCCTCACGGACCAGCACTGGTCCAAGGACTGGTGGTTGAGAAACACTGGTCTAGGTAAAATATAAAGTGGGAAGAAAGTCAGGTGATACACTTGACAGAATTTAAAAATGAAGCTCACTGATAAAACTATGCTGCACACCACCCTCTGCAAATCATATTGTAATTTTTCTAAATCACTTCATCAAACATTTCAACACCTACTAACTGGGCAAGGAGGCACCTTTCAAATTGGTGAAATTACACAGGGGGGGAGAAAATGGCTCTATTCAACCCCGTCACAGCATCCCTCCAGTGGCTCTTGCTGGTGGCTACCTTGGGTTTCAATTTAGATTATGAAATATTTGTATTATTTCTTGTTTACACAGTCAGACAGGTGTTATTGACTGGTTTGTTTTATCCAGACATCAAGTCCTTCCCAAGGACCTGGGATGCCAGAATTTTATTGTCAGTTGTTATAGATATCATCGCAGAATATAGGCTGTTCCCAGTAAAGCTGCTTTTTGTAATTGGCTGATGGTGATTTCTGTGGCCCCTATGGTGTTGAGGTGCTCTTCAAGGTCTTTTGGAATTGCACCCAGGGCGCCAGTTACCACTGGGATTATTTTGGTCTTTTTCTGCCACAGCCTTTCAATTTCAATTTGTAGATCTTTGTATTTGGTGATTTTTTCTATTTCTTTTTCTTCTATTCTGCTATCCGCTGGTATTGCTATGTCGATTATTTTCACTTGTTTTTCTTTCTTCTCGACTACAGTTATATCTGGTGTATTGTATGGCAGATGTTTGTCTGTTTGTAGTCGGAAGTCCCATAATATTTTTACATCTTCATTTTCTTCAACTTTTTCAATTTTATGGTCCCACCAATGTTTGGCTACAGGTAGCTTGTATTTTTTGCAGATGTTCCAGTGTATCATCCCTGCTACTTTGTCATGCCTTTGTTTGTAGTCAGTCTGTGCGATCTTTTTACAACAGCTGATTAGGTGGTCAACGGTGTCATCTGCTTCTTTACAAAGGCGGCACTTGCTGTTTGTTGTTGATTTTTCAACTTTTGCTCTTATTGCATTTGTTCTTAGTGCCTGTTCTTGTGCAGCCAATATTAAACCCTCTGTTTCTTTCTTCAAGTTGCCATTCTTAAGCCATTGCCAGGTCTTGGTGATGCTTGATTTTCCAGTTATATTGTGCAAATATTGACCATGCAGTGGCTTATTTTTCCATTTTTCTGCTCGGTTCTTGACTTGTTCTTTCTTGTAGGCCTGCTTTCTTTCATTGGTGTTGAATAGTTTTGCATTATTGACCATTTGAAGTGCATCTTCTTCACTGTCCTTGATATATTCTTCAAGGCCTCTTTTCTCCTCCTCTGCTGTTTGATGGACTTGCAGCATTCCTCTTCCACCTGAGCTGTGAGGGAGGTATAGCCTATCCACATCACTGCGGGGGTGCAGAACATGATTGATGGTCATTATTTTCCTGGTCTTATGATCCAGCGTCTCTAGCTCTGCCTGGGCCCAGTCTATTATTTCTGCAGTGTATCTGATAATAGGTATAGCCCAGGTGTTTATGGCATGTATGGTGTTCCCGCCATTGAGTTTGGACTTGAGGATTTTTCTAACTCTCCTGATGTATTCACTTCCAATTTTTCTTTTAACTTCAGCGTGTGCAATGTTATCAGCCTGAAGAATGCCCAAGTATTTGTAATGTTCTTTGTCTTCCAGGTTCTTGATCTTGCTTCCATTGGGCAGTTCTATCCCTTCTGTTTTTATTTTTCCTGTGTTCATTATTAATGCAGCACACTTGTTTAATCCAAACTCCATTGTTATATTGCTACAGAATATACAGACAGTGTTTAGGAGTGATTCAATTTCTGATTGGGACTTTCTATACAACTTCAAATTGTCCATGTAGAGCAGATGGTTTATTTTACTTGATGTTTTAGATGTTTGCATCTAAAGCTTCTTGTATCTGAGGCCTGTTTTGTTTAGTATTTGTGAAAGTGGAGTCATGGCGATTACAAACAACAGAGGGGATAGTGAGTCTCCTTGGAAAATACCTCTTCTAATGCTAAACTGTCCAAGTGTCTCGCCATTGATTGTTAATTATGTACTCCACATGCTCATTGCTTTTAAAATAAATATCTGAATGTTTTTGCTGACACCAGTTGTTTCTAAATATTTTAGTATCCATGTGTGAGGCAATGAGTCGAAGGTCTTCTTGTTGTCAATCTATGAAACACTTAGATTTGTTTTTCTTCTCTTGCAATTTTCTAAAATCATTTTTTTCAATCAGCAGCTGGTCTTTTGTGCCTCTGGTGATCCAGCAATTTCCTTTCTGTTCAACTGGAAGCTGCTTATTAGTTAAGAAGTGTTGCATTACTTCATCTGCTATTATTCCAGTAAATAATTTGAACATGGTTGGCAGACAGGTTATCAGTCTATAATTACTTGGAACTGCACCTTTTGCTGGGTCTTTCATTATAAGATGAGTTTTCCCAGTTGTTAACCATTGTTCAATGTCATTGAACTATTGTATAATTAATAATAATAATAATAATAATAATAATAATAATAATAATAATAATAGAAAAAATAACAAAATACAAAGATCTACAAATTGAAATTGAAAGGCTGTGGCAGAAAAAGACCAAAATAATCCCAGTGGTAATTGGTACCCTAGGTGCAATCCCAAAACAACTTGACAAGCATCTCAACACTATAGGGGCCACAGAAATCACCATCAGCCAATTACAAAAAGCAACAGTACTGAGAACAGCCTATATTCTGCGACGATATCTATAATAACAGCAACAACATTGATAACAAAATTCTGGCATCCCAGGTCCTTCGGAAGGACTCAATGTCTGGATAAAGCAAACCAGTCAATAACATCTGTCTGACTGTATAAACAAGAAATAATACATAAACTTTGTTGAAAAGCAGCATATACATAGTAGTAGAAGTTCATTTGCACATTTTAGGATGTACAGTTCAACTTTTACTCATGCAGCTCTGGATAGATGTTATCTTGCTCAGTTTTCAAAAAGTTTTAATAAGCTTCAACCTCAGAAACATCTTTTTCAAAATAATTTCCTGTTGTGGCTCACTCTGGAAGAGCTTATGCTGCATTACATGCACTGACAACCTGTCTACTCTTTCAGCTTCTGCAGGTGCTCTTAAAAAACATTTTGCAACCTCAGTTTGATATGCTAAATGTTTTATAGTTCATTTATTAGCAGATGTTGGGGGTGCTCTTGAGTCTCTGTTTGTGCTACATGAACATCTGACATGCTATGGTAGCATTTGATGTATGCAACATTACAATGCAGTAACTTAATGCCCAAGATGATAACAATGAAAGCAATTCCCATAAACCTTGGAATCAGGTGCATTGGTTAAATGTTCCAGAAGAGAAGTCACTTTAAATCAGTATGCCAGTAAACAATGGTTCTTATGGCATCTTTAAACAGACTAGCTAATTTAATGAGGGATAGATCATTGGATGCATTCAAATAAATGCATGGGTCTTGACAAGTGACGGAAAGTTACATTATGCAAAGTAAGAGTAAAAAAAAGAACATGTGCTAAGAGGAAATACCATACTTGACTAGGCATCTACAGTTCCATAGGTGTTGACCACTTTACACACACCTAAACATTCCAAGATGTTGTTCTATCTGCACAACAATACATGTGACAAGTTAGTGACTTGATCCTATGAGATGGTCAGCCTGCAAACAAGGCTATTATTTTACTGTTCTTCCCAGACCGTACAGTCCCTAGAGGTTGAGGCACTTAATAAAGGTTACTATTATTAGGTAGCCAACCCCAGTCCTGGTTAATACCTGCAGATAACAGCACCAACGATGTCAATCAAATCAGCAACTTCACATGCTGGCTCTAAATATATAAGATGCTCCAAGCTTCAGATCTAAGCTTCCCAAGCTTTGGAGGGCTCTTGGTGAGCTTCAGTCCATGAGTGAGTGGAGATGTGGCAGCTACAAAGAGCAACTGTGACCATCTCTGCTCTCCCCTCGAGTAGAGCTGGGATTGGATCAATCCTCCCCACTGTGCTGTCCAGAGGGAGAGGAAGAATGTCTTAAGGAACTGGCTGCCCCTTGCAGTTAAGCCCACTGTATGCTTTTCTAAGTTGTAACTGAGTAGCAGAGGTGGCTGCCAGGAGCAGGGCCCAATCCTCTGTGCCACCCGAATGAGATGGCAAATGAGCAATGAGGCAGTGGCTGTTCCTTCCCATCATCACCCAATCCCTTGGAGCAGTCACCTCCCATCTGGGTGGGCAGGGTAGTGCTGGGCCCAAACAGCCAGCAAGGCAGACAGTACAGGTGAGTGAGTGGAGGTGGTTGTTCCTTTGAACTGCTACTTGCAGTTGGGTGGGAAAAGAGGAAAGGAGAAGGTGGTGCTGCCTCCAGCACAGAGGAAGTGGCTCCGCTCACCCCAAGGGGGCCAACCTACTAGTGGTGGCAGCCACTAGTCAGCAGTAGACACCAGCGGGTCCTAGGGATGCGCACGGAACCGGCTCCCTTTGAGCCGATGGTGGAGCGGGGGTGGCTTTAAGGACAGAGGAGGGTGCACTAACCACCACTGTGGATAAATAGTCCGGTGGGGCAGCAGCGTACCTCCTTGCCGCCCCGTTATTTTACTGACTGGAGGTGTGATGTGTGCATCGCAGACAGGCAGGCACACATCGTGCATGCTTGTGTCGTGCGCCCATGACGCACTGCCGGTCAGTAAAACAACAGGGTGGCAAGGAGGTACGCTGCCACCCTGCCGGATTATTTATCCACAGAGCGCCAGAGGGGGAAGCACAGCGAGGGGGGGGGGTGAGTGCACCCTCCCCCATCTGCGGGGTTCCAAACCTGTTCAGTTTTCTAAGAATAGAATGCCAAACAGGTTCGTGCAAGTTTGTCCTGGCAAAAGCCCAATAAGGCAGACCTCTGACACAGGTCCTGAAAATGATCTTTGGGTCAGGAATAGTATTTGTTTTAATTGCTTTGTGCGGGGGGAAATATATACCTTTGTCCACCCAGGAAACTTGATGTAGGTGTCTTGGGGTAAGTCAGGGATTCCAGATGGGATGGAAAAACTGCCAGTATAAAAAGTAGGCACATCATAGCTTGATATATTCCCAGGTATCTTATTAATGAGGCCTTGTTCCACTGCTTCATCAATGTTCAGTGGATATATGTCCCAGTCTTCAAGTATCTCTTCAGCAAGAGTTAAATTTGAAACCAGGCCCTGCAAATAGATTTAAATACAAGTATAATCAAGTAAGAGAAAAACAAGCCTCTTAAAAGACACTCATTGTTGGCATCATTAAATATAAATGAGGAAACACAAATGAGAATTCAAGAGAAGTTCTCAGAAAGACCATTCAGAGGCAGTTTGCTTTGTTTTAATCTGTTTTGGTTTGCACTGTTCCCATTAGAGCTTTATTACAGTTAATTATGTTTGGCTTGTTGTTGTTGTTTTAAAATCCAACTCAAATTCACGTAATTTTCTCCCCTAAAAACCCAGAAGCTGGATTCTGACCCACAAGTTTCCTTATAAACACCAGAATGGTCTGGAGCAAACTGTAGTTGACCTGAAATCATGTAGAGTGATTTTTAAAACGAAAAGGAAAAGGAAAAAAACACCAGTCATTTTCCAGCTTGTTATTGCACCTTAGGTTAGATATTTCTCCAATACTCTATGGGTGCCGAATATTGTTGTAACCTAAAATAGGAAGTACTGTAATATGGCCTTGCGAGAGCGGACTACCAGCTGCACATACCTTTCGTTGGTCCAAAATAGCATGCTATTCAAATTCATAAGCAACAATAGGATTTCCAGTGTTTAAAGATGACAAAGTGAAAGTCAAGAAAAACAGGTTTGTCATAAAAACAGAACTCCCCCAACTCCAAATTCAACAATAACTGCTGAAAGGAAAATATACACAGATATATTTTATCAGCTTTCCCCAAAATTGTAATTACTTTGTTACTAGTCACTCTTACAAACTTGAAAACTGCATTTCCATTTTTTGAGTAGTAAACAGATGTGCTAAAATATATTGGCAGATCATCTATGAAGTGGGGCCCAAATTCAGAAGCTGCCAGCTTAGTACATGTTCATATCCCACAAGTCTTTTTGAAACTCCACTTTCAGAGATCCTTTGTTAGATAAAGCTAATCTAGGACTATGATCTCACCTGCATGGTAGGCTACGCTTCATACGCACAAGTTTCCACATCCTGTATGAGACCTAAGAATACCTGAGCGCTAAACTTCTTAAACAAAAACTATAAAAAATTTAAAAGGCTGTTGCACATTTGACCAACATATTATAATACCACAGAAAAAGCCTTTTCAAATTAAGCAACAAATATTTTCAATTTTCCTGCGTTTAACTAAGGGCCATTTCACAAATCTAAACCAGTCTTTTAGGAACATAGGAAACTGCCATATACTGAGTCAGACCATTGGTCTATCTAGCTCAGTATTGTCTTAACAGACTGGCAGCGGCTTCTCCAAGGTTGCAGACAGGAATCTCTCAGCCCTATCTTGGAGAAGCCAGGGAGGGAACTTGAAACCTTCTGCTCTTCCCAGAGCGGCTCCATCCCCTAAGGGAAGATCTCATAGTGCTCACATGGAGTCTCCCATTCAAATGCAACCAGGGCGGACCCTGCTTAGCTATGGGGACAAGTCATGCTTGCTACTACAAGACCAGCTCTCCTCTCCATGAAATCTTCCTGGCTCACAGGATTAGACAGAGAAAACAGAGTGTAAATCCAAGCTGCCCACAACTTATTTATGCTAGGCAGATATACTGCTTTTCAGGCAAGCTTTACAACACAGTTTAAATAAAAGTATTAACACAACACACTATTATACAACAAAACAGAAAGACAAGAAACAAATACTTTTAAAGAACCAAATCGCTCTGCTAGCAGCCATTTCTGCAACCATGGCATAGGCAACAAACAAACAAAAACAAAGAAAAAAAACCCTCACCTATGCAACCACAAAATTAGCCAAAGATCCCTGAAGGTCATATCCATGTATAGCCCAGTCCATAAGGAAGTTTCTCCATGCAATGCCACAGATAAATCATGTGGGGGGAATGCATGAACTTGACCTATGATGAAATCATCCAGACAGCTTGCTCCTACTTTACTCTTTATTTATATTTATACTCCACTGTGTAGCCAAAATTGGCTCTAAAAAATTGTTACTATGACAGACAAATAAATGGAAAATGGCCCTACAAGCATGGACCCATCATGTGCTCAAATGTTCATGCAAGAGTGATGTGAGGGGACCAAAGAGTAGAAAATTGTTCCACTACTATTTAATACAGTTGTGGGAATGCAAAGAAAACTGCCTCCCATTTGGAGGCAGTCATCAATCATTAGGAGGAAAAGGAGGGGCACATATCTATACCACGCTTCTTACCTACCTCAAGACAAACATAACTTTAGAGGAGTGTCAGGGAGGTTTCTAAACCACCTCAGCAAGTCCGCAGGGAGGCCCACATAATACAAGCAACTATACACACATCCAGAGGGAGACACACTTTGAGATAAAACTTCATTTGCATTAGCACAATGCCAGCTGCACAACAGGTTCATTCATGCGGCTATGTGACAAATTGTGTACAGTGCTAGGCATCACTTTCCCATCCATCTTCACCACAGGCAGATGTGGTTTGTGGTATCATGTTTGTACTACCAACCAAAGGTTGTTAGCATAACAAATTTCTGTGCCACCTCATTTCCAATCAAAGGGGTACAATCTGTCCTAAAATCTTTCTTCTCCCTTTCTTTCATGTTGGACTAGAAGTACAAGTGCTGCAGGAATCCACGCAGCAGCAGAACAAACCTAGTTTTGCCTTCAAGAAATTCATCATTAGCATACTTCCACATTTTTGGCATATGTATGACATGCAAAAATGTACCTTGAAGTCATTGATGTATCTTCCATAATTCACTCGGCCCATATTTTCTACCAGCAAATCCAAATATGTTCCAGCTTTCCCAGTTATATTTAGCTTTAACACCTTGCTTCTTTCAAGGACTCCTTGTGGAATCTGTACAAACATCATTAATACCTTTAAAAATCCAAACATGAAACATGGCACAGAACAGAAGCTACTCTAACCTGTGCTATAGCATCTATATTTTTAGCTGTCTCTTGTATTTTATGGGAAGATTTAATACCACCTCATTCCTTTATCTGTGCCAATTCATCATATGTGTAGATTCAACACGGATGGTTAAAGTAACTAGATTAACATTCAGGGGTTTTCCTGAAGACAAGATAACCAGTTCAGGGGAAGCTTTATTTCTCCCACAGTCACACACAGTCAGGGAGTTCATATGATTAATATACTTTCAAACATACCTACAAAGAAGTGTTGAAAACTCCTCACTCTCTTAAGGAGGAAAAAGGAAGTTTAACACACATTGTGGTTAGGGAGAAAATGAACCCTCACACAAGATGAAATCACCCCCAGAATGAATCACAGGCTGGAGAGTGGGCACACTTGGCCCACCACCAATGAGATCTACCTTAGAACTTGGGCTTGCCCAGTTAGGATTGCTTGGCAAGCATTGTCTATCTGCCTGTAAGTTATGATACTAAGATGTATTTAAGTGCATGCCACCTATAATTTATCAGCAGGTGTGAAACTTCTCCCTCCTGAAGACATTTGGCCATGAACAGAGGGATACTGTGCACTGATGGGGAAAAGATTTTAAATGTGCTGCTATTTGTATTGATTTTATTATTACACGGTTATTATTTTGTATCGCCACTTCAGGCTTTAAGGGTCATATGGTGCCTCAAGCCTGTGGAAAAGCAGAGTAGAAATGGCTTTGCCACTCTAACCTATTTTCCAGTTGTCCCACAACAGGAATTTGCATGTTTGTGTAAATAAATGGACAGATTTCAGGTTTAGTCTTTTAACCAGTGGGGCGGGGGGAGGGGCTGTGCCCCCTCCACCAAAAAAAGGACAGAAAAGAAAAAGAAAAACATGCTGTGGGTAGTTTAAAAAAAAAAAAAAACTTACAGTGTTCAACCAGCTAGGAAGAAAAGAAGAAGCCGATCTGTTGGTAGGCTGGGAACTTCCTGCTTCCTTCTCCAGCTGCTGCAGCTTCCTCTCCCATTCTGGCACTAGAGGGAATAGCCTGTTAATCAAGGCCATTCCCTCACTTCATTGCTTTGGGCACCCTGTAGCACTACCTCCCTGGACTGGACATAAGAGGGCAAAAGAGACATGTGTGCAATTGTCTCGTTTGCCCTTTTATGTGGGCAGGCAGGCAGCCCAAAGCAATGAGGTCAGGGAATAGCCTTGATTAACAGGCTATCCCCTCCAGCAGCAGAGTGGGGGAGGAAGCCACAGCAGCCGGAGGAGGAAGCAGGAAGTTCCCTTCCACCCAGCCCTACTTCTTTTCTACCCTGGCTGGCTGGACATTGTAAGTTATCTTTTACCAGCCATGGGCTGTATTCTTTTCTTTTTGGGTGTGGGTGGGAGGGGTACTGGCTGCTGCTAAATTTGTTTGGCTCAAATCATGCAGTGTCTGCTACCCATGAGTAAGCCCATTGGAAATAGTGGACTTACTCATGTGTAACATTCACTGCATGGTTTTTGCAACTAGCATTCTTGCTGCCATTGCCTCATATCCCTACCCCCACCCCCAGCTCCAGAAGGCAGCAGCCACCATTGCTTTTTCTAGAATTTTGCAGGTCTTCTTTGGTTTTTACTAGAATCCCGAGGCCCATCAACTGGAGCAAGGAGCAAAATAGTGGCTCAGAAGGCAGACATACACTTAGAATGAAAGAGAATAGGGTATCTCTGAGCTTGCTCATGCTGTCTCTCTCTCTCTTTCTTACAAAATCACTCCTGGTTTTCTTCTTCCTCCTCCATTTCAGCAGCCTAATTTAGGGGGAAAATTACTCTTCTTGTTGCTATTATTAAACTGTTGGGAGCAGTTGGGTGATATATTTAATATCACCCAGAGATTTATCAGTAGAGCCCGATCCACCTTCTGCACATGTCCAGTAGGGATGTATACCGGATTGCTTTGGTGCACATCCAAGGGCAACGTGAGGTTCCCTTCAGAGGAGGTGGGCAGGTTCTACCTGCCCAACCTCCAAGCCCCTGCTGGCCCATCACGGCACTATTGTTAGGGAAAGACTTTCGTGCAAGCAGCAGCTTGTGCCGCTTGCCCCTCTAAAACGCCGCACCACAGTGATAGGATGCATCCCTGGCATCTCTTGTGTGGCGTCAGCACATAAATGGTGTCGGTGCATGTGTCAGCGCCATTTGCATTGCCAGCAGCAGTCTGTTGGCCCTGCTATTGGCATCAGCGCATGTGTCAATGCCATTTACATGCCAACACCACACAAGGGATGCCAGGGATGCATTCCATCGCAGCATCATGGCATTTCAGAGGGGCAAGCAGCACAAGCTGCCACTTTTACAAAAGTCTTTCCTTAACAATAGTGCCGTGGCATGCCAGCGGGGGCTTGGAGAACAGGCAGGTAGGGCCTGCCCTCCTCCTCTTAAGAACACCCCACGCCAAAACATTTCAGCACCAGGGAGCCGAAGCATTTTGGCGGCTCTCCAAAGAGGTGCCAGAACGCTTCAGGCTAATCCCTAATGTCCAGCAATCTTTGTAACTTCAATACAACACAAGTCCCCCCAAACCTGACATTGTGCTAGGCCATGATTAGGCCACAATCATGGCATGGTCTGGACCTGACAACTTTATTCCAATGGATCTTTACTACTGAGATTTGGAGGGATAAATCAAATCAGACACCCAGGCTACACAGTGGATATGCTGCTGTGGATCAAAATGGGACCATGTTGTCCAGACTAATACTGAACCAGTACTTGTTGCCCACACAAATATTGAACCATTAGAAACTTGAAGTATTTTTGAATATATTTGGACAAAGAGTTCATCACTCATTGCCCCAGTTCAGATGTCCCAACAAAATGTGTGTGCTTTAAAAAAAAAATTGAGAATGCAGCTTGCCTCAAAACATGTGCTCCCTCCTTCCATTACTTTCTCAGCTCCTATGCAGGAGTTTGATGTAGACACACTTGTTAGGTAGAGTATGTGGTCCTAACTTGGAGCTGCTGTTTGACTGTGGGTTATATGTGAAACCAAAAATGAACTCAAGTTTCATACCCTAGCTCATTTCTGGTTTACAAACCACAATAATAAAAGCAGCTCCAGATCTCGACAACCAATGGAGCTGTTGTTTTGTACTAGTGGTGTATGACTGGAGGAGACAGCATGTGGGCTTACAAGGGCACAGTCTGCATCCCTGCCCAAATCAACCGCAGTTGTCTGGGTTGTCTGAACTGGCCCAGTGACTTCAATATCAGATTATTACTTTGTGCATGAAAGGGTCACCATGGATTAACACACCAGAAACAAGACTTCTCTTGAAATACAGTTCTTGTCAATGGGGACAGTTCACAAATCCAGCTGCAAGAACACTGAAAATTCTGGAGTCAGTCCTTACCCCATCTACAGAAATGTAGGCACGGTCATGAACGCCATCAAATGTTGATGCAAGAGGGGTCCTCTCACTACAGTTTTTTGGAAGCGTAGTTCTGTACAGTACATACCCAAAATACTAGAAAAGAAAGTGGAGACAGAAAAGAGTTGTTATAATATGTCAGAATCAGATCACAAAAAAGGTAAGACCTAGACTAAGTTAGTCATGATTAGGGATGTGCATGAAACAGATTTTGCATTTAATATTGAGCTCAAAATAAAACGCAAAATCCTCAAAATGTTTCGTAGAAACAGAAGCCAAGCTAGCTGTTTCGATGAAACAAACTCAAAATGTTTTGAGTGTTTCGGACACAGGGAACAAAGGTGAACTTGAAACACCCCATTGTTCCCCCTGGAATTTAAAAAAAAATTTTAACCTTCCCCCCAAACTCCCATTGGATCCTATAGGGGTTTGGGGAAAAGGTTAAAAAATTTTTTAGAAAATTGCCTTTTTTCCCATGTCTTTGGTGAGTTGGGTGCTAGATAGCACCCATCATGCCCACAACCCACTTTGGTATCCCTAGGAGATACCCATAGGGAACAATGGGGTGTTTCAAGTTCACCATTGTTTCCTATGGCTGAAACAAGCTGCACTCATAGAGTGCACAGAACAAGTTTTGCATTGCAATTTGCAATGCATTTTTCAATGCTGCCTTGCAAAACACTGCAGATTAGAAGCACACAGTAAAAGGGAATCTGTTCCTCCTGATGCAGAACACTACACATTTATTAAAACACTAGTATCTTTCAGCCCGTTAAAATAACAGGCGCTAGTCTCCCGAAAATTGATGCCCATTGCTGTGTTTGCCGCCCATGCCGCCGCTGCCGTCTTTTCCCTCCCCGCGGTCGGGCCGGACCTGCCGCCGCCATCTCTGTCCTTCCTATGGCCGGGCTGGACCCGCCCCCACTGTCTTCCCCCTCCCCGCGGCCGGGCTGGACTCGCTGCCGCCGCCTCTGTTCTTCTAGCACTCGGGCCAGACCCGCCGCTGCCTCTGGCCTCACCGCAGCCAGGCCGGTTCCTCCCCTGCCACCAGGAGTGCCACCCGCCGCCGCCTCTGCCCTCCCCGCGGCCTGGCCAGTCCCGTCGTCGCCGCCTCTGGCCTCCTCGGGGCCAGGCCGGACCCGCCGCCACCGCCGCCTCTGCCCTCCCCGCGGCCGGGCCGGACCCGCCGCCACCGCCTCTGGCCTCCCCATGGCCGGGCCGACCAACCGGCCAACATGGCAGTCAGCGCCTGCGTCCTTGTCTCCCTCGGCTCTTCTGCACACGCGCACCATGCATGCCCAGAACAGCCAAGGGAGACACGGACTCAGACACCATCCTTCGTCCGAGACACGGACGCACGCCAGGGATCTTATTATATAGGATATAGGATAGTCAAAAAATGGCCAAAAAAGAATCACTGACCCAGAATCCACTGTCAGCCACTGTGCCTGCGCTGCAATAAAATCATTAGAACAAGTTGCTCTCTCACACAATTATGACTCCTAACTTCAGCATTGCAACAGCTGCCATAGCAGCACCCTTAGCAGCAAGCAAAGCCATAAACTACAGAGATGTCTTCAGTCTCATTTTGACTGAGTACACCTTGCAATGCAGAATGCAGAGCAGAACGGAGCAGTGAGTGAAACACAAGTTAGTCTCTAGGCCAGACATGGAGCTCATCTCACATGAATCACCAATAAAATATTAGAGAGAGAGAGAGAGAGAGCACTGAGCTGCCACTGTCCATTTCCTGCCACAATACTATCTCACAAACGAAACAAACCACAACTCAGGGAAGGAAGGAAGGAAGGCAGCCAGCCAAGTTCGGCCTTCGTCAATCTGAGATCCAGCAAAACCAGATAGTTAAAATAGCAGCACTAGTACAGCATATTATACTCGATACTGAGAAAAGAAAACCACAAAATCAAACTCCCTTGATTCCTTCCCCTCTCTTCTCCCAATGTATCTGCTTCAGGGGCACACTAAGGGCTTTCTTTGCCTCCAAGGCCCTTTGAATACATTTTGAAATCCCCTCCTTTTTTGTTCCCCCTCCCTCCTCCCTGCACCCAGCCAATGGGGGCACAGTTGCCCATGACAACACTTGATAACAAGCCAACCAATAAGCAAGGAGATCAAGAGAATCGGAAGCCAGTGCCAGAAAACCAATCAGCAAGGAGAAAATAGCCCACAAAAATAGCACTCGAAATGCTTCAAGCTCAAAATTGAGTCATTTTGTTTTGCGCTCAAAACACTTGAAATGGCCCGTTTCAAGCTCGAAACATTTTGCATATATGCACCACTGAAATAAATTAGACACTTTCACTAGGACAAAATTAGGATGAAGCTTCCAGATTTAGAGCTTCCTCATGTGAGCATCTTTTGACTCATGCAAGGAGCTACTGCAGCCATCAGTGCAGGTGATGCACTCATGACTGCTGTTGTGAAAATTGCTTTTGCGTGTCTCTGCTTCTCCATCAGCAGAGCAGCATGAAGCACTCTGAAATATAGCAAGTCTTGGCCCTGTTCCCTTTAATGGCTGGTTGCACGCGAGGACATGTAGCCCTTGAGTGTATATATGAGTGAGTACGTATTGTTGCCTGCACACTTCTGGAACAATGGCTGTGCACAGGTGTATTTCCCCCAAAAAATATTTCCCATGATTTCCCCACCCACCCCCACCCCCACCCTTATTTTGTCATTTTCTTCTGCACCTCCAGTACACACACACACATTATTATTATTATGGCACAATATAAGAACTCTGCTGCCATTTCTAGCATCTACTATACCCATTTCCTGCCATTTCTAGAGGAAGGGGAAATATGGAAAACATGAACTGGTCTGTGGATGCTGGCAGCAGCAGAGATATGGTGTCACACAGTGCTGGCAAGACAATTAAAAAATTGTTGGACGTAGTGTCTTTCATGCTGCCCAGCTTGTTTGCTGCCCAACAGAGAGCCAGGGGATGGTGGCAGAAACACAGGAAGCACGGGCGGGCATGCAGTGGAAAGGAGGTTACTTGCACTCAGCTGCACACGGGAAAGGTAGGAATGACTGCTTACACCTGCTGCCACCTTCTGCCGCCATGTCTCTGAGAAATAGTATGAAAAACATAAATGGTTTTATTGAATATATGGCTTTTTTAACTTTTAAAATAGATTTGTATTTTTTCTTATATTCCAATTCAATATTTGTATTGTTTTAACTGTAAATAGTTTTGTATTTTTAAAATTCATTGTAAACTGCCTTGAGATAATATTAATGAAAGGTGGTATATAAATTTAAAAATAAAAATAAAATAAAAATGATAGCTAAACATTTGGAGACTAGCATCAAAAACTGGCAGCAGCTGCCGAACAGGAATGTGGTGGAGTGGAAGGAAATTGATGATAAAAGTGCTACAAACTACAAAGCTGCAGAGTACCATAATAACAGGAAGGTATTTTTCAAGGAAATTGTCTGTGGAAACCTAAGTTTCCAGTGTTCTGCAAGACCAGGAAACTAAAACCGCCCAGAGATGAAAGTTTGGGCGGTATAAAAGTTTACTAAACAAACAAACAAACAAATCTCAGCACAAAAGGTCATCACCACAAGTGATGACCATCACTCAGCACGCTGTGTCATCACCACAAGTGAAATGAGTAGAAGCACAGGTCTTCTCAGGTGATGAAGTCAGGTGATGTTCAAAGGGGGACACATGAAAGCCAAGGAAATCTCCACCTGTCATTCATGCCTCCCCAGTTTGTGCAATTAACATCCACACCTTTTGCCTCTTCTTCCTGCAATATCTTCCATCCCAACTTCAAAGCAGTAGAAAGGTGGTGTTCAAAAGCTGATATCAACAATTTCAGGGATAATCGGGCCGGGGGGGGGGGATAAGCAAGGGGCTGTACGTCATCTGGAAAACCAGCAACAGCCATGGTAAATAAGATGGAATAAATGACCATCTGGCAGTAGCTTTAGTCATGACTAAGTTAGTCTGGATGCTGTCCAGACTATGTCTAACTTCTATACCTTGTGTAGCACAATAGTAAACATGGTGGTTTTAAGAACTCAGGTTAGCATCAGAAAAGTAACCTTAGACAGCAAGGTTTTATTTAGTTCATTAGCAGTGCTCTCCTTTGCCATTTGAGGTGAGTTTTCAGAATCAAATTTGATGTTTTATCTAACTGTACAGGTCACATACAGTGATGTAACTAATGAACTAAGTAGGAGACATTATACAAGAAAAGATGCACTTGTAGCATTATGCACACAGCTTCATAGGTCTCCCAAACCCTCTTCTGCATTATACATCCCCTTGCTCCCTTTACTGAAGTTCCTCTAAATTTTTTTTGTTTCTCTCTCACCTTCACCTTTTCCCTGTGAGACTTTAGCATATTGATCCACTTGTTCCTTACATCTAGTCCTCCTGCTCCCCACAAACATCCTTCCAGATACTATCACCCACCCTTTGCGCACACAGCAAGCCCACTCCCTACAGGATGCTATCACACAATCACTGCTTACTATCTAACCCCTCAGCCCTAGCGGTATGCACGGAATCGGTTCCGTGCATACCCGGGAGGCAGGGGGAGGGTTTCCTTTAAGGCATGGGGAGGTTGCTCTTACCTCCCCCACCGCACTTCCCTCTCTGGCGCTGCTGTAAGAACCACTGGCACGGGGCAGCTGTATACCCTCTTGCTGCCCTGCTCAGTGTAAAACTAGAAGTGGCGGGTGTGCGCGCGTGTCACACACACACACATGCACGCACCACTTCCGGTTTTACACTGACTGGGGCGTCAAGAGAGTATATAGCTGACCCACACCATCGGTTTTTACAGTAGCGCCAGAAGGGGAAGCGCAGCAGGGGTGATATGAGCACCCTCCCCATGCCTTAAAGGAACCCCCACCCCCACGTTCACACCAGTTCGAATGCGGGGGTTCCGAACCTGTTCGGCGGTCCACGAATGGACCGCCGAACAGATTCGTGTATATCCCTACTCAGCCCTAGGGCATCTGCACTGAATTGTCAATCTGATAGAAAACACCAAACAAATCTACTCAGTACTTTCCTATTAACTTGGTTGTTTACAACCTCTCTACCAGTATTTCAGTTTACCCCCTGATCACTAGTGACCTCCAGCTTTTGCTGTTCCTTCAGTCCATGCTGCACTGCAGAAAGGTTCTAACAATAAAAAGCTATATCTCTACATCAGAGTCCAAACATTCTGCTCTGTGGAAAGCACAAAGTATACCAACAGAACAAATCTTCCTAAAATTCTTACAAAGCACAAGAATTTTGTGGGCCAAAATCACAACTTATAAGATCCTCAATTTTATATACAAATTTATTGACTCAAAACTGTTCCACTTTGTCCCCATTTGTACCTGCTTTAGCTGAACAAATGTCAAAGGGTAGGTGCTTTTAATTGGTCCAGATGGTGACAGTTGATCTAGAAAGTCCCTCACTGTGCCCACCTACAATGCAGGAAAATCAAAAATCAAAAGCATAACACAAAACAGCAATTGCAAACCATGCTCATACTATATAGCAGGGGTGGGGAACCTTGGCCCTCCAGCTGTTTTTGAACTACAACTCCCATCATCCCCAGCCACAATTGTAGCTGGGGATGGTGGGAGTTGTAGTTCAAAAACAGCTGGAGGGCCAAGGTTCCCCACCCCGCTATACAGCTTCACCCAACCACCATTATCCAAGAAGTACAATAAAGATGTGGGGAGGCGGGAGGGGAGACGATCAGTCACATTGCCTATTGGTACTTTCAAATCAAAATTGGTTTCAGATAGATTCAAAGGTGCCTAATGTGAATATTAATATGACGATTGTGAGGGTAGGAAAGTTTGCTAATCATAGAATCATCATAGATTTTACAATTAACTTTATAGTCACACTTGCAGTACAGGGCACTTTCCAGATTAGACTCTTTCATGGGGTCACGTCGTATCTCAGAAGTGTACTTCTACAATTCCTGCGTTGTGACACCGCAGTCCCTACACAGACAGCAGGGTGTAGTTCACATTTCCAATGCCTTGTTTCAGATTTAATCACTGCGATATATAGCTAGGACGTCATATATCTGGTTTTAAGAAGTAGTTGTTTTTTCAGGTTGTTTGTTTCCGTGAGACTGCTCCCCCTGCTGTTTATGTTTCGAATGCGACTTGCCTAAACGGAGACATTTTGCTGCTGTTGAGCAGCTAGTCTGAAAAGTGTCCAGATGAAGTATCTTATGCTTCCAAGATCTTGGAGATTTACTTTCCTTATGAAACAGATGCTGCTACACCGTATGAAACTTTTACAGAGTTTAACAGCAATAACCATACAAATAAATTAATGAACTTACTCAGCTTCAGTGACAAAGCTACATATTCCAATCTTCAACTCAAACTCATGCAAACTCTCAGAACAGTTATTCTGCTCTCAATCATTTACAAATTGCCAGTAAAGCAAATGGTTTATTTCCACCCTTGGTAAAAATTGTTCCTTATCCAAAGGAACTACACAGCCTACTCTGTGCAAATTCATCTGCAGTACAACAGAAATTCATTTACCTTCTCTAGTACAACTTGTCCATAGGCAAACTTGGGTGTTGTTGGAGGTATAGGGCCCTTTGGTATTTCCTTGAACTAAGATAAGAACAAAACAAAACAATAAACTTTGAATCCTCAAAGGACCAACATGCTCATTCTCATCATTAGTATGCATAAGACAACATTATATAACTAATTATGAAGAAAGACTGAAATTATGAAGAAAGACATAACACTAGTGCTCCTGGGCTATAATGTAAGTGGTCTGAATTTCTCACTAGTTTCTGTTTATAGAAAATAAATGGCACGTTGTGTAATCCACCAGAAACTTTCCTTGGGTGAGCCCTGCTGAAGTGGAATGGGGGTTGTGCAGGAGCTGCCATGCTCTCATACAGTCTTATTCAAATCAATACAGCATGTGCAAAAGAACTTGCCAGGGACTGAGCCCATTAGCGGCTCTGGGAAGAGCAGAAGGTTCCAAGTTCCCTCCCTGGCTGCATCTCCAAGATAGGGCTTTCCTGCCTTGGAGAAGCCCCTGCCAGTCTGTGTAGACGATACTGAGCTAGATGGATGGACCAATGGTCTGACTCGGTATATGACAGCTTCCTATGTTCTTCTCTGTGTTTCAGGCGGTACCTCCTACTACATGGTCAAGTTTGAATGGATTCTCAGTATTGCCCTTCTATTCACAAGCAACAAAGCTACCTTCAAATGTTTTGATTTAATTAAGTTTGTCTCACAGATTTCAATACTACTAAGCCAGGGATAGAGAAAGTATAGTCAGAGAGCTATAACCAGTTTTCTTTCTGCTTCACAGTGATAGCACTAGGGGCAGGGGATTGAGAGGGGCACAGAAGGAGCAACATGCATTTCTGGGTAGGCAAGCTGTGTCTCACATATTACATTTCAGAAAGAAAATTGAGGAGGGCAGGTGGGAGGAGCAAACAACTTTTTAGTGTCTCCCCCCCCCCCGCCCCAGAGCCACTCTTGCTACTCCAGTGTACAATGTCCCATGGGCAAGGCAGTAGAATAAAAGGTAACAAAACGTTGGCCAATAGAATTTGATCCAAGGGCTTAATGGTGCTTACAAATAGACTGAGTCATAGTTTCTAAGTCATTCTCCCCAACGGAGTCAGGGAACTACAAATCTCAAATACATCAAGTAGCAACTGTCATTTTTTAGTTCTGCAGTAAGTCAGAACCCAAGACGAGTGCAGGACAAGATACACCAGCAACACTTTAAAAAAACCTTACCATACCAATGACTTCTCTGATAGCAAAGTACTTCTCTGTGAGATCTCCTGCTTCACTCAGTGGGGCATCATAATCATAACTGGTAGGCTGTGGTGAATAAGGCATATTGGCTCCTGCAAGGAGGAAAACAATTCCAACTAGCTGAACCCACACAGAGCATCTGTGTGCTCTTTGGGGCTGGCGGTTCTCCCCTCCTCCCACCTGCTGCACCAGTCTCTCCTCCCCTCCCCCCGCCTTCTGCCCCATTCTGCTCAGCTTTTTGTCTCCAGGCTGCGCCTCCACCTCCATCTCCCCTGCTGCCACCACCACCTCCCCACTGCAGCCATTGCCAGGCTGCTCTCCTTCATCCCTGGCCACCGGCAGCGCTTTCCTTCCCAGCCAGGTGCGGCTCCACCTCCCACCTAGCCAGGCTGCTCTCGGCAGTGCAGCTCTACCACCACCTGCCACCTCCTCCTCTTCCTGGCGGCCCAGCTGCCTCCCTGGGCCAGGCTGCCACCGCCATTACCGTGGTCGGAACTCTCGTACAACCTTTCAAGAGTTCCACTGCGATGACACGCATCCCCACGGTCGGCTAAGAGAAATTTTCTCTTCTCACACTACCCCTCAGCTGGCTAGTTTTAAAACTAGTTTTTCTGCACCCCAAACATCTTTCATATTCAGCTATATCTGGTGGGTTTTTAATTTTCAGTTTTTCAATATGGTTTTAATTGCTGGGATATGCAACAGTTACTGCAGCGTACAACATATTTGTCTAGTTTGGGTGTAATCTGCTATAAGGCCAGGGGGGGCACTGTAACTAGTGATAGTGACTGAAAAGGAGTTTCCGTTTTGTTCTGTTACTGGCTGTAGTTTCTGAATATTCCTGTTACTGTCTCTGAGATGTGTTTTGTACTTACCTCTACCCTTACCACGCTGTAACCAAGAAAAATGGCTTGTGTACTGAGTAAAGTTCTATTTAGACTTCCACTGGTGTTTGTTCTTCAGTTGAATTTGTAACTTTTAAAAATAATTTTAACCTGGCCTTTTAACTTTTATTAATTTTACTAATTTTTAAAAATATTATATCCTTTTTATTAATTGTGTGAACTGACCCAAGCAGTAGAGTACTGAAGGGGTGGAGCATAAATATTTCAAATGAATGAATAGATCTATAGGTTTAGGAAATCTTGATTGCACTCCAACTCCATGTGGGTATAAACTCTGATGCATATGCTTAAGCATTTTGTCTTTTGCAAGTAGCCAATGCAAGTCCTTCCATGAATAAATGCTCCACTCAATCAATACCAGATCCAGATTTGCCTTCTCAGTTATTATTCTCATATCCTCTGTAGTGTTGGGAAGCATTTAAGGGAGGGCTAGGCCTCACTCAGAACAACTGCTGGGGGTGGGACTTTCATAATAAGGAGGAAAGCCCGGGAAAATAAAAACCAGTCCAGAGGCCTGAGCCGGAACTACACTCACAGCCACCAGCAGAAGAAGAGAAAGCTTTGTTATGTTTGTTTGTTCTGTCCCAAGAGTGCCTTGAGGAAGCAGCTGGCTGAGAAGCTTCTGGGGAAACGAGAAGGCCACAGCCGGAGACAGCAGGAAGGCCCTGGCCTGTGAGTAATAATTTAGGGACCAGTTCAGTTAGATGGATGAGGGAAGTGATTTTCCTTTATTGTATTGCTTGAATCTGAGTTGCCAGGTTAATGAAAACTGTCTTGCAATCTGCTATATGAATAGACAATGTTTATTATTGCATACTCTTGTTTTCTTTTAATCTAATAATAAACCCTTGTTGGTGAATTGTGCTGCTCTTCATGTTGGGTCTGCCTTAGTCACATACCTCTGGAGGCCTAGGATTGCTCAGCCCTTTTGGGGAGGCTTTTGCCACATTAACCTCCCCCAAGATTCTTATACAGAGAGAGTAGTTTGTCCCACATTAAAATAAAGTGGATGGTGGCAGCCTACTGTGAATCCTTTACAGTCAAGGATTCACCCCAGTGAACCCCCCATCCTCCTCTGACACCTCTTTTCTCCTTCTTGAATTTTTTTTTTAAAAAACAACCAATCCCAGTACTGAGAGCATCAAAGACAACTTAGATAATAAGCATTTTAAAATAATATACAAATTTCTTACCATTCCAATAGGCAAAATTGGTCCCTCCTATAAACATGTACCTGGGGAAGGCAACAAATAAATGCTCAGTCAATCAATCAATCCATCAATCAATATGCTGCACTGGAAATATTCAGGTTTTCATTTAAATAGATGCTGATGAACTTACATGTTAACGTTAGCTCCACGTGCCAGGATTTCAACAAGGCTTTTCATTATAGTTGATGATGGTACAACACAATGCTGATGACCCCAGTGATCCAACCAGCCAGTATAAAATTCAGAATTGACCTGTAAGAAGAAATAATAGGCAAAGGGAGCAAGACTTGAATATAATGGAAACAGGACTGTAAAAACTGCAAGAAAAAGAAACCTAAGAAGTGAAACTTAAGGTTGGGAAATTTAGGACTGACAAAAGGAGGTACTTCTTCACACAGCACATAATTAATCTATGGAATTCTCTGCCACGGGATGTGGTGATAGCCACTAGCCTGGATGACTTTAAAAAGGGCTTAGACAAATTCATAGCAGCCATAGCAATAACATTTATATACCGCTTTATAGCCGAAGCTCTCTAAGCGGTTTACAATGATTTAGCATATTGCCCCCAACATTCTGGGTACTCATTTTACCGACCTCGGAAGGATGGGAGGCTGAGTCAACCTTGAGCCCTTGGTCAGGATCAAACTTGTAACCTTCTGGTTACAGGGCAGCAGTTTTACCACTGCGCCACCAGGGGCTCATCTATCATTCATGGAGAACAGGTCTATCTGTGGCTTCTAGTCTGGTGGTTATAGCCTACCTCCAGCCTCAGAGGGGAGATGCCTCTAAATACCATTTGCAGGGGGGCAACAGCAGGAGAGAGGGCATGCCCTCACCTGTTGCTTGTGGGCTTCCCAGAGGCATCTGGTGGGCCACTGTGTGAGACAGGATGCTGGACTAGATAGGCCTTAGATCCAGCAGGGATGTTCTTATGTTCTAAACAGAAAGCCTCCCCAAAACAACTTTATCACAATCACCACAGTACTGTTATTTATTCAAGTTAGCAACAAGGTATTCACATTTAAAAAAAAAAAAAAAACCACTCATACCAAGGGGCCTTTAGGCTCACTGTGTCTCTGAGCTGAAAATGCTGCTGTGACATTACCACCTGCAAGGCAATGAAACAGAGTCAAGCCAAGTTACCATGTCTCTGCTATTATGGACCCTCTAACAGAGACCTTGCACTCACTGAGTGTGGAGCTCTGGTTCCTATGTTTTGCATTTCCTTTCAGTTAGTTTAGAAAAAGTTGCAAGCAAAGCCCTGGATGCCTTGCCAGCTTTTGGGAATTGGCTGGGTCCTGCCCCCAGGAGTACCTGAATCTCAGGGAAGTCCAACTCAAAGTAGGAGGAATCAGTCTGCCTAGAGAGAGTTGGAGACTCAACAACTACAGGTTACTCACCTGTAACATTGGTTCTTCTAGTGGTCATCTGTCCTTTTACACTAATGGCCTGAGCAGAGACCTCATCGGAACTGTTCAGTTCTGCTTTGGGCAGGAACCCCACCTCCAGCCACTATATCTGGCTGCACCACTCCTCATCCCCTCAGTCACGGAGTCCAGCTTCAGTAAATCCTGCGGGGAGGATGGGAGGGCATGTGAAAGGAAAAGTGACCACTAGAAGAACCAACGTTACAGGTGAGTAACCTGTAGTTCTTCAACATGGTCTCTGTCTTTTACACTAATGGGCGCATAACAAGCTAGCAGCATCCAAGGAGGAGGGAGAGAAAGAAGCAATGAGTAATCTGCCAGAATTATTTATTTCAGAAACAAGTACATCAACTGAAAAGCAACTGCAGGACACTCCTGCCAAATACAGCATCATTCCGTGCCCTGGCACCAATAGCATAATGACAGATAAATAAGTGAGGCGAAGCCCAGGTAGCTTCCTGGCAGATAACATCCAATGGGACCGCACAATCAAAAGCAACAGAGGCCGCTACAGACCTAACTGAGTGTGCCTTAACTGTTGCAGGCAACTGCTTATGAGCGAATTGATAACAAAGTTCAATTGTGGAAACTACCCATCTAGACATGGATTGGGCCGAAACTAGGAGACCTTTATGTGGCCCATCATAAAGAACAAACAGGGAAGGAGTTTTCCTCCATTTAGCAGATCTCTGGACATAGAAGGATAAGGCCCTTCTAACGTCCAAACGATGCAACCTTTGCTCCACATCTGAGAAAGGGTTCAAGGAAAACACAGGTAAAGTGAGTGGTGAAGACCGGTGAAACATAGAGACCACTTTGGGGAGGAATTGGACATCTGGCCTGAGTACTACCTTGTCCTTGTGGAACTGAAGGTATGGTTGATCAACCCTCAGGGACCATAACTCACTCACCCTCCTAGCGGAGGTAACAGCCACCAGAAAGGTGACCTTCTAGGTCAGGGGATGGGGTTCAATTGAAGCCAAAGGCTCAAAGGTAGGACGTAGCAGACATGCCCAAACCAGAGACAGATCCCAAGCTGGTGACATGACTGGATCATCCGGAAAAACATGGGACAAACCCTTCAGAAAACTCTTGATCACCAGGTCCTTAAACCATGAAGCCCGGGTTGTCGGGGAATGCCCCACAATGGCAGCCAAATGTACCTTAAGCAATGAGAACTTTAAACCAGACTCCTTAAGAGACTACAAGATATACGTACATATATCTTGTACAGAAAGATTAAACGCATCAAACTGATGCAAAGAAGCAAATGAACAGAAACAAGTCCACTTGTGATTATAGGACTTTCGGGTGGACTGCTTCCTGGCTGCGACCAAAACTTCCTTGAGTCTCAGTGGGAAGTTGGCAGGACCTTCCAGGCCATCAGATGAAAGGGCCAGACATCTGGGTGTAGCACTCGACCCCACTCCCGCAACAGCAGGTACAGTAGGGTGGGCAGGTGCACACAATCCACCGCCAAGTGCCTCAGGGCCAGAAACCAAGGCCTCCTGGGCCACCATGGGGCTATCATGATGGCCCTGGCCCGATCCACCCTCAGTTTGAGTAGAACCCTCAGAATGAGGAGAAATGGGGGAAGTATGCACAGTAGAGGGCCCGTCCAAGACACGATGAAGGCATCACCTAGACAGCCCTCGCCTTCCCCTCCCCTGGAGCAATAGAGGGCACATTGCACATTGTCCCGGGAAGCAAACCGGTCCAGAGTTGGGACTGCCCAATTTAAAAATATGTCCTCGAGAACACCTTGGTCCAAGGCCCACTCGTGGGCCCACTCATCATCCTGCTCAAGGTGTCCGCCTGGACATTCAGGGAACCTTGTAGACCTCCTGCAGTGACACCACATGTGTCATGTACCACTTCCAAAGGTCCAGAGACAGGAACAGAAGGCTCCTCAAAGACGTGCCACCCTGACGATTGATGTAGGCTTTTGCCATTGTATTGGCCATTTGGATAGTCACCGAGCAACCCCTAATCACTGGCAAGAATCCCTTGAGGGCACTGAATATGGCCAGTGACTCCAAATAATTGATATGTCGGGCCTTCTTCCTGGGGGACCAATGTCCGCACAGGCGAAACCCTTCCAGGTGTGCCCCCCAGCCAAGCTCCGACACATCGGTCGTAATCACCCATCAGGATTAGGGAGCCTGGAAAGGGGCACCAATGTTCAGATGCTGAAACTTGGCCCACCACGCTGCCGTCGTCTGTACCCAGCGAGGGGGCATGTGTACCAAGTGGCCCAGGTCCCGAAGGGGATTGACTACATCCAGGAACCACCTTTGAACAATGCTCATTCGAAGGCATGCTTGAAATAGTTGAGGTAGTGGTGGCCGCCATATGACCCAAAAGGCGCTGCACTGAGGGTATCATGTGTGGGCCTCCGTTCAAGAAAGTGACAGCCAGTGTCCTGAGAGTACGTATGCGGGCATCTGGAAGGAAGACCTTTGTCAAGGTCGTATCTAAAACCAGCCCTATGAATTGTATCCTGTGATTGGTTCTAACTGAGATTTTTTGAAATTGATTTGGAAACCTCAAACCTGCAAAGTATCCATGACCATCCCGAGGGTGTCCAGGTCTGGTGCTCGCCAGGATGAGCCAATCCAAATATGGCAGCACCTGCAAGAGTTTCTCCCGCAGGAATGCCACCACCGGGGCCAGACACTGTGTAAAAACCCTCGGCGCTGTCATGAGACTGAACGGCAAGGCTTTGAATTGATAGGGGATCCTCCTGATCTGGAAGAGCAGGAAGCTTCGATGCTGAGGGTGTATCAAGATGTGGTAATAAGCATCTTTTAAGTCTAGAGAGATCATCCACATATATTTTTCCAGGATAGTCATAATGGTCGGTACCGATAGCATCCAAAATCGTTTGTACATCAGGTGCCTGTTCAGGGCCCTGAGGTCTAATATAGGACTCCAACCCCTGTCCGGTTTTGGCACTATAAAGTACTGGGAAGAGAAACCAGGACTCTGGATTGGAGACCTTCTCGATCGCATTCTTTGTCAGGAGAGCAGCAACCTCCTGATCCAACTCCGGAGTGCACGGAGTATTCACGACCCCGGACACAGGAGGTGTACCACAGAACCCGAAGGCATAGTCCAAACGTATGATCATAAGGACCCACTTGTTCGTGGTCACTCTGTCCCAGCTCGCTGAAAATGGGGCCAGGAAAGTCCAGAAGCACTGGGGACTTACATCTAGAATTAACATCTCCACTGCTGGCTCGTTTCCCAGGAAATTCGCCTAGTCAACAGTGGCTTTCCTGCTTGAGGACAGTATTCCTGCCATCACTCGGAAAGTGGCGGGCTTTTGTGCAGCAGCTAGAAGATTGCATCAGTTTTTAATTAATAATAGGGGTGTGCACGGAACCGCCACACTGCGGTCCGGCACTGGGGTGGGGGGTAGCTTTAAGAGCGGCGGGAGGGTTTACTTACCCCTCCCGCCGCTTTCCCGCTCTGAGGCCATAATCTTCAGAGTAATTGGGGCGGCAGGATACCTCCCTGCCGCCCCTTTCCCACTGCTGCTCTGCAAACCTTCCCAGGAGTGCTTTGCACGCACGTTGTGCGCACGCATCACGTCTCTGATGTGCACGCGCACATGCAAAGCACTCCTGGGAAGGTTTGCAGAGCAGCAGCGGGGAAGGGGCGGCAGGGAGGTATCCTGCCGCCCCAGTTACTCTGAAGATTACGGCCGCAGAGTGGGAAAGCGGCGGGAGGGATAAGTAAACCCTCCTGCCGCTCTTAAAGCTACCCACCACCCCCGAACCGAACCACCAAGGTCCGGACCTGTCCGGACCGGTCCAGAGGCCTTTACAATGTTTTTGTTATTTATATTTTTATTTTAATTGTATCCCCCCGCCTTGTTGTGGTGGTCATAGACCGTAATAAACTTTGAACTGAAGTCCGAAAGCACCCCGAGTCATTGTTTCTCTTGGGAAGCGTTCGGGCACTGCTTCTGAAAGGATGGCTTACTAGACTGGAGGCCCGACTTGTATCTCGACTGGAACTTGTTGCCACAAAAAAAAACCACTCGGAAGGAGATTGCGGTTGAGAAGGGGTCTTCTGTGGTTGATAAGGGGAACACCTGGAAGTTTTCTGTGGTTTGGTGGTCAAGGATAAATATGACATCGATCACGCCATGCTCCTCAGCTTCTGAACTTTCTGGAGCGTGTCATCCATCTGCTCTGCAAATAGGCTAGAGCCCTCAAAGGGCAGATCCTCGACCCTAGCACAGGCCTCGTAGTTCAGTCCAGATGAACACAGCCAAGCACGTTGTCTAAGCACCACGGATTTGGCTATCACCTTGGCCGGGCACTCCACCAAGTGCCTAGCTGAGCAGGGTTCCTGTTTGGCCACTTGAATCACCTCGCAGAGGAACGCTTTAGCTGGATCTCTCTTGTCCTGTGGCAGGAGATCCAAGAAAGGATCCACCTTTCCCCACAAAAAGTGGTTATATCGTGCATTATAGGTCTGATAATTGGCCAGTGAAGGGCTGAGGCCGAGTAGAGCCTTCTCCCAAAGAAGTCCAACTTTATGCCCTCTTTGTCACTCAGTGCCGACTGACCGTGATCCCCGGTCCTTTGCAGAGATGCCTCCACAACGATCAACTTAGGGGTTCAGGTGATTCTTTAGAAAGGTTGTGTCATCCTGCAGTTGCAGCCTATAAAAATTCTCTAAGAGCCTATTAGGCTTAGAAAAAGTCGCTGGCTTTTTCCAATGACCCCGCATGACCCCCCAGCAATCCTGAGTTAATGGATAAAGCGGCCGGTACCTTGGTCTCCGAATTGATCAGGCTGAATAACGGGTCCAGTTCCCCTTTCTGCTGTGTACCGAGGCTGACGCCTAGGGCTGAAGCCATGCAGGCCATATACGCAGAGTACTGTTTAAGGTCCTCCCACGGGGAAACCAGCTTTGAACCCAATTGTATGTCGAGCAGGGATGACCCCTGGGAAACACCTTCAGATTCCTGAGAGATGGTATCAGTCTCATATTCTGACTTGGGAGGAGCCATAGAGTCCTGAGCCAAGGGCGTCGAACCCATAGGGGAGCCCATTTTGCTAACTGGATTGCCTGGTACCAAAGTAGGAAGCTCTGCTGGCAGCACCTGAACAGGCACAGCAGTCTGTCATAGCGAGGGAGTCAAAGAGGGCGGTTTGTGATGCTCAGTCTGATCCCAACGGGAGCGTTGCAGTAAGTGGGAACATGCTCTCCCTTCAGAATAAGATGGGGGCTCACACCAGCCTCGCACAGTTCTGGGTGTCCCATATGTGGGGCCTTCTGTGTAATGAGGGACATATCAAGGCTTAACATAGTCCAAATAGTCCGATCGATAGTCCATTTGATATTGACCACACAACCCAGAGTCTCAGCGCCAAGCACCATATGAAGGCTTGACTGCAACCAAGAGAGAATAGCTCCAATGCCCAGTACCAATTCAAATATGCAGGCTCATGACAGTCCCAGGCCTGATCTTGTCTGTAATCGGATGAGCACTCTTCCGAGTCCCAACGGGCACTGCGTTCCCTAAGAGAGATGCGCTCCTGGCGCCTTTGAAGAGGCGAACAACGCCTAGGGAAATAGGCCTCCCGTTCCGATGAAGTGTACCCAGGCTCATCCAACGCCACAGAGTGTTCTCTACTTGAGCAAACCTGAGCAGGAACCAAGTTCAATGAATCCTCCTCCAAAGGTGAGTTTGGCCAAACCGAGACCGAAGACCTTGGTGTAGGGTGATCCGAATCCACTTTAGGTTTCTTGGCCACCAGAGCAGCCAATGCAGGAACCAAAGCGACTGCCTTCTTTTGAGGTATAGGAGGAAGATGTTGACCGGCCGGTAAATCACAAGGCAACTTCGACTTCTTTCTCTTCCTCTTCGGTATTGATTCTGCGGGAATCGAGGAAGACTTCGGTACCACGAGGCATCTTCGACTTCTTTCTCTTCCTCTTCGGTATTGCTTCTGTGGGAATCGAGGAAGACTTCGGTACCACACTTAGGGAGATCTTCTGAGTGCACAGGCTCATTCAAAGCCATTGAAGGAATAGTAGTAGGAAGTGCCGATACAGACATCGAGTCAGGGTTTTCAGCCTCTACAGGAGCAGACACCAAATACTCCGACAGCACCAATGATGCCATTTTAATGGATCACTTCAAAGATAAGGCTTCCAACGAATGGAGAGCCAGATCCCACAGGGCTGTGTGCAGGCGATAAGCCCTATTTTGCAAGCCTGCTTCGTAAACTTCTGACAGTGAAGACAGGTCTTGACAATGTGAGATTCCCCTAGGCACAGAAGACACTTGGTATGAGTATCGGGGGAAGAGAACACATTTTTTGAAGTTTGTCGTGCCCAGCATAAATGCCGAAGGCTGGCCGGCTACCACACTCCGTCTCAGCCAGGATCGGAGGTCCAAAGAAGGGAAAGACCCATAAAAAACTAAAGTGCCAAGGAAAACCCACTACTACGTGAAAGAAATAAAGAATTAAAGAAAGAAAATGAAGAAGCAGGGAGAAAAACAACAAGGGGATAGAGAGATCCTACCCGTTGTTGAGCTGCAGACTCCACAATGTTCACTAAAGCACAGACGACGAAAGACTGAGGGGATGAGGAGTGGCGCAGCTGCATATAGCGGCTGGGGGCGGGGTTCCCACCCAAAGCAGGAGAATTGGGCTTGTTAGGTTCCGACAAGGTCTCTGCGCAGGCGCATAGGCCATTAGTGTAAAAGACATAGACCATGCCGAAGAAACAGTGATTTCTACTCCTGGAGTAAGCCATAAGAAGCCAGAAGGTTAGGCTAATTAGTGTCTTTACTATCGTTTGGTTTGGTGTTGTTAACCTCTCTTCCCCCCTCACTCTGTTTAAATGTAGGCCCTTATCCCTCTGTTCAATTAAACCACCCTTTTCTTTGATAATTGCTGGTCTGTGTCTAGTTTGCCTAATTCTAAAAAAACCCATGGCCAGGCTCAGGGCTGCTCAACTTTGGCCCTCCTGCAGATGTTGGCCTACATTTCCCATAATCCCTGGCTATTGGCCACTGTGGCTGGGGATTATGGGAGTTGTAGTTCAAAACAGCTGGGGGGCTAAGGTTGAGCAGGCCTGGCCTAGCTGCTCAGTGTAGGGATGTGCAATTCGATTCACCCATGAATAGATTTGGGATGAATTGGGGGTGATTCTACCTTGAATAAAATCACCCTGAAAATAAAGAGCCAGATTTGGGGTAGAACAGAATCACCCTCGATTTGACCCGGGTAGACCTGATGCACCAAGTGTGGCGAGCAGGGCTGGTCTACCCACTGATCCTGATTGATAGACCAGCTCTCCTGGTTTTCTGGGGAGAGCTGGTCTACCAATTGGGATCACTGAGTAGACTAATTCACCACTCTGGTCTTAGTGTGTCAGCCTGCCTTGGAGGGCTGGTCTACCCTCCAATCCCAATTGGTAGCTCTCCGCGGAAAGAAGCAACATTTTCAGGCTGTTTTCCCAGCAAAATGTGCCTAAATATGTCTCCTGAATTGATTCAGGTTGAATTGGGGTGATTCGTCAAGGCAACTGGCCAAGCCAGCTGCTTTCGATGAATCAATTCAGTTGGTCTGCTATTCAATTTAAGGTCAAATTAAATCACAGATTTTGTTTTGTGCACATCCCTAGCTCAGTGCATGTGGGTGTAAAGAACGGGGAACTCTAGGGCCAGCCTCCTAACCGGTTTAAAGGCTGTTACAGACCCCTTCTTAAGAAGGATTTCTGGAGTGCACACTGAAATTGACCCAGCTTAAATTGACTGAAATTGACCCTGCTTAAAAGAGAGAATGTGACTTTTAAAACATACAACTCTTACCCCTTGACTTTGCCCCCCCCCCAATACTCTTTAGTCTGTCCTGGGTGATGTGGTTTGTGCCCTCAAGAGCCTACGTGTTAATGATGCTTAACTTGCAGTGGGGGGCCTCCAAAGGTCTTTAGGTCCCGGCTCTAAAATTACCTAGGTGCACCAGTTTAAAACGGTCTTTTAAAAAGTGATTCATAAAAGGATCTTTGCAAAGTCTCATGCAATCTCCAGATCACGAGACAGACATTTTCATACACTTTAAAAGAAGATCATAAAGGAGACGCAATGACACATAAGAGGCCACCTTCTAAGAAATAGTGAACTAATTCAAGCTATGACAAAAGTGAAACTATAAGGAGGAAAAGTATGGGGAAGGCCCAGATAGAATTACATAAAACAAACTAAAGAAGAGGGAAAGGGTGTAGAGAGATATGCTAATTTCAACAGGCTTTCATAAAGATAAAACAGCAGAGAAATGTTTGAAAGAAGTCTTTGGATTAAATAGTAGAAAGAAGAAACACACTTAACTGAGGCATTCATTTGGATATGGTTTAACCTGCGTGTGATCTACACTGCGCTCTCAAACTTTTTAGTCTATTTTCCTTAAGAAAAGTAAGCTTATGACATCACCTAGCAGTGTGTGTGTACATGGGTGCACGCGCCCTCATGTGTTTGTGTGCTCCCCCAATCAACTTTGCAATGCCTGAACCAATATGAACCAAATTGGGTACAGTTGTAGGGACACTTCAGTGGCATAATTTGCAATGATGTCATCCATCCCGATCCAAGATGGTGGACACATGAACGTTTGAGGCAAAAGTGGGCTAATTTGTGGACCGTCTAACTGATTCGAACTTAATTGAGTACACTTGTAGTGAGTGACACATAGGGACACCTCAATGGTGTCGTTTGTGATGATGTCATCCTCCCCAATTCAAGATGGCAAACACAGGAACATTTGAGGTACAAATGGGAACCGATCTGGACCAAATTTGGTACAGTTGTACAGACACATAGGAACACATCAAAAGCATAGTCTGTGAAGATATCATCCACCCTGATTCAAGATGGCAAACTCATGAACGTTTGAGGGACAAGTGGTTACCCTCAAAAGTAGGTATTGTAGAATGATGTAGAAAGTTCTGTGAATAAAAGGGCTTAGAACATCTCAGTACACAGGTGAACAGTTTTAAACTAAACTACACTCAACAACATTCATTTAACTCTGCATTTTATTTAGCACTGAGGGAGACATTTACATTTTTCAGCATAGAGTCTTGCAGAAATTGCATGAATAGGAGAGGAATAATTTTTAAAGCAGTACTTTTAAATTTTAAACACTGCTGATATAATGGTCTTTGCAGGTGCAGGTGGGAAAATGTATAACAGACTGGGGGAGAGTTTTAAATTATTATTATAGAAGATATGCAAGAGTATATATTTGCACAAGATATCAAATACTCTGTATCAACAAGATATCAAATACTCTGTATCAACTAATTTAAGGAAAAATTATTTCAAGATGATGTGAAGGAAGTATTAGATACAAATTAGATTAATATGTATGTATTTAATACAAGATGATAAATGCAGGAGACTCGAGCATGGTCATGCTGGTGATGTCCAAGAACTGTCTTACTTTGGTTTTTAAAAACCCAGTAGTTCTAATGGAGCCTACTTTCTGTTTCTTTTAAGATGGTGAATCAATCTTACATAGGACCTCTTCCCATGTTCTGTGAATATGGTTGGTATCCAACCATCAGCACATGGGTTACAAACCAAACCACAACAACTTCCAGGGTCCTTTAGGACTGCCTCCCCTCCATGTACTGTGAATTTGGTTTGTATCCGGCATAAGCACAAAACCTATGAGGGGGCAGACACATGCATTGTGATCTCATAAGCCTTTTTCCATTCCAAAAGTAGGGGAAAGAGCTACAACTGAGGAATTAAAAGAATGAGATCTCTTCTATAATCCTCTGATCATTATATTGTCGCATGTTAAATTTTTTGTATAATTGATCACAAACAGAGGATTTTGATCAATATGACAAAATGATGACAAAAATAGAAGTTGCTTCTATGTAGAAAATGGAAACAATTTACTGAAGAGTGGTTAAGATGAACTTAAAACATATATTTTTGATTGTGAACCTTACTGATCTGATAAGATTTAAAGAAACGAGAATAAGCAGAAACTTCCAGTGTATAACTGGAATGTGCATGTCTGGAATAGAACATGTCATCAAAATATTTCAGTAAGATTCTCCTTTATAGACAAGTTCTATTTATTTATAGAAATATAATGATGCTTTGTTATTTGCTTTTATCTTTTTGTTAGTTTTGAATGGTGTAACACACATATCTCTGATGTAAATATCGTCTTGTCTTTATCCAATTCAATAAGAAATATTTTTTTAAAAAATAAAAATTCCTGAAACAATATTGGTATGCATCTCTGCTGAGCTTAAGCTATACCGATTTGTGTGCTATAAAGATAAAAGGCTAGTGGCCAGGGTCTCCCCCCACTGAAGAACGGACAAAGCTCAATATGTCTACTACTACCTTCTGATTTCAGAAGATGGGCATCTAGATTTCCTGCAAGCAGCTCCAGTTCTGCAATGCTGAAAGATATTGTATGTTGCTTTCATCCAATTTGAATGTTACTATATGTTGTTTCAAGTAAACCCAATCTATAGATTTACTTGGAAGTCCCACTGTAACCAAGGGGCTTACTCCAAAGTAAATATACACAGAGCTGCAGCTAAGGCTGTCACCAACCTGGCCCAAAATCCACAGTGGAATAAAGACCCTGAAGAGCTCCACATTGCAAGAAGATTTTGCTTGTGCCATCTGTAGTAAACAGCACCACTTTATCACCAAGATGCTGGCGGAACAGATTCTGCAGGTAACGAAGGTAATCAAAATCGCAGGCGAAGTAACTTCCGTATTCATTTTCAACCTAAACAATTTTCAAAATACACACGCACACAATTATATAAGAAAAAGCTGACAATTAGCATGAAACTTTAATATGCAGAAAGAAGTCTAAAAATATGTAGAAAGCTCATGCAAGGGCATTTTAAAATGGAAACATCCTGTCACACTGAAAACCTCTCCTGTATTAGCTCTAAGGATAACCCAAAGAAACAAACAATCCAAGAGAAGAAGAAGAAAGTATTTCCACGATGCAAAGTATCTCTTGCAGAGCTTCCTAGGAATTCTGAAGCAACATTTTTCCAGAGTAACACTGCCTCAGAACCACCAAGGTATGGCAATTACATCAAATTCCCTTTTCTCATAGAGACAACAAGAATGACATTTCCAGAGTTAGAGAGATCTCTATCAAAGAAATTAACATGCTATCTAGAAACAGTACTTCTTAACACAAATTAATGTCTGCCACTCTCTTTATCAGACTTATGCCTTACAAGCAATTTGTGCCATGCAAATGGAACTGGAGATAGAAAAATTCCTTGTACTGCTTAATATTTTTGGATCAAGTCTCAGCATCAGGCATTTCCCTAAAGTTTTCTATTAAGTGATATGATGCTGCCATCCATTTTAACCATTACAATTTTGGCTAGTCGTTGTTGTTGTTGTTGTTGTTGTTGTTGTTATTATTATTATTATTATTATTATTATTATTATTATTATTATTATTATTACATTATCTGGTTTGCAACTATCAGTATTCATTTTGATTTAAACATCGTGTTACCTGCACCATAATAATTGGGCCTCCATTTTGATAAAGATGAGTCTTCATCTTTGGCAGCAAGACCCCCATCCACCTCCCTACAGCTGCCAAGTAATCTGGAAACATAGGGGAAGAGATTGCATATATGATTGTGGTTATTGTATAATTTATTTAAAAATATTTTGCAGGCAGTTAGCATCAAAAATTGTTAAATATATGCAAATATAAATAATCAGGAATGTTAACAGGAAAAAGAGGCTTTAGTTTTTCCTCAGAGAAGATGCTCTAACCCTTGGTCATTTTCATTACTCAACTGTAGCTTTCCCCAGTTCTATAATGATCTTTTTTGAGACAACG
Organism: Hemicordylus capensis; assembly: GCF_027244095.1. Lineage (NCBI taxonomy): Eukaryota > Metazoa > Chordata > Lepidosauria > Squamata > Cordylidae > Hemicordylus > Hemicordylus capensis. The sequence continues at coordinate 96,550,071 of NC_069662.1, read as the reverse complement.
CAATCAGAGCAATAGACAGAATCAAGGTATTGCTGCCCAAAAGATTCAGAACTCTTGCCATGACACTTGCTGATTTATTTTC